>NW_024081941.1:33270-432594 GCF_003009895.1 Hyaena hyaena | reverse complement strand
TGCAGGTATTTGGCAAGTACGGTCTTTCTATGCACCGAGCGGAGGTTTTTCCCCCCCGAGCGGAGGTTTTTCTGTTTCGGACTCTCTCCTTTTCTCCTCTCACTCCCCGTAGAGGGTAGAGGGGGATCGCCTCCCACCCTGGAGTCTCCGATCCTGGCCCGATTTTATCTTGCCCGGTTCGCACTCACGTTAGAAGGCTTTCTCAGTGGATTCTGCGTCCTTTTTCTCCCAGTCTCTCAGGTTTTGTAAGGTTTCCAATGGCTTCAGATCTTTTCTGTGTGATGTATGGGCGCGAGTGCAAGTACGGAGCTCCTTACTTCTCCGCCATCTTCCAGTGCAGTCCCTTGGATACTGTTTTTGAAGTTTGTTAATATGTATGTACCTTTCCTTGATTGGTAACTGTCAGCTTGTTTTGTTTTGTTCACCAAACAAAACAATTGTTCACCATTTTCTTCACATTTTGTTAGGCATTTATTTAAGAAGAGAAGTTCTCTGAGGCAATTTAAATTTGTTGTCTTAAATCAGACTCTGGTATATATTTTGGAAATAGAACATAGACATCTTACTGATGAATTAATTTAAAAGATGGAGGAAAGGAAGGAGCTATGAATGCCTCCTAAATTTCTGGTCTTAGCAACTGGGTAGATGATGAACAGATTGGATTAAGGTGGAAGAAGGAAACAAGAATTCTGTTTTAAGCATTTTGAGTTTGAGAAACTTGACCTCCAGGTGAAAATGTCAAGCAGGTGGTTGGATCAACTAAACTGAAACTCGGGAAAGATGCCCAGCATATAGGTGGTACCTAAAGCCATGTGCCTGAATGAGATCACCTAGGAAGAGAGAATGTAAACATAAGGAATCCTACAGTGAATGTTTACTAATCAAGGTGTGTTCATGTATGAACTCTTTAAGCTCAGCATAAACTGTTCTTAGTGTAACAAATGTCTGAAATCTTTCAGTATAAGCATATCAGGTTAATGGTTGGTTGGCATGAATTAGTGAGAAATGTAGACATGAGAACATTTTAAAGATGGGACATTTTATACCTATAGACCTACACAGTAGCTAGTAACTGAAGTGTTGCCTTTCAAAGATCATTGAGACTTCCTTCTGGCCATTAGCACTTCAATATAATTAAAAGTGATAAAGATTTGATTTTAAATAAAAAACTATAAATTATTTGTTGTAAGGACTCACTTTTTCTGTTTTCAAAGTGAATATACACATTTTTATTCAATGTTTTATAATTAAAATACAGCTTTTGCTGTTAGAAGATGTACATTGTAAAAAACTGCTGTATTTTGAAGTAATGTGCTTAGTGGAAAGAACACTATTCCAGAAATTAGGAAACAGATTCCAGATCCAACTCCTTCAGTAAATATTATAATGATAAAAAATAACATCAAACACACATAATCCTTTCACTGTGACATGCACTGTTCTAAGCACTTTGCACATATTTACTTTTTTAAAAAGTTGTAGTCACACAGCTTCCAGCTACTTAATCTCTCTGGACTTTAGTCTCCCCATTTGTAAAGTCAATCTTCCCTCTAGCTCTGAAATTCAGCATAATGTGTCTTAAGCTATACAATTTATATCAAGAAGCATAAAAATGTTTTAGTGATCTTATTAACCAAAGCAATGGAAATAGACTCTTTTATAAGCAGGGGAAGATGAACCATTATATAACAAAGGTTAACCCGTGTAAGGAGTCAATTATAGAGATTTTGGTTGACTAAGACTCCATCACAAACATCTTCCCTCATGCTTTTTTACTCATACTATTTCAGATCCTACCCTTTGCTCCAGGTCACATCTGCCACTTTTTTCTTATAGCCTTTCAATTAGAAATAATCCAGTCTTTCTCTAGATTATTTGAGTTTGAGTTTTTTGTGCATTGTTTCTGGGTATTCACTCATTTACATATTCCCTGTGAGACTTTAAGCTCTTGGGGAGCAGGGACAATAACCTTTATGACATCATTCATCACTTTTAAAATTCAGTTGTCCATATATGGACAGGGTACATATAGTGAACGAAATTTAGCCTTGTTCTTTACGAAGTGAAATCATTTTATTGAAACTAAATACATAATATTTTATTATAGATCTTGACCTGGGAATCAAGACATGAATCCCAGCTCTGTTATTTACCAGCTTCTGTGGCCTTTCAATGGGTCACTCTCTTAGCTTTGATTCTCAGCAAAAACGGTGATACTGATATAGTTTCCCTGTATCACAGAGCTGTGAGCATTGAACGAGATTAATATATGTGAAGTATTTGTTGAGAAGAAAAATACTCTGGAACCCTATGAAACGTTTCCATGCTTCTCAAGCAAGATGTGGGGGGCATATGACCACGTATCTTCAATTCTCTGAAACATTGGGGTTTATGAACTGCTGCCTTCCCTAAAAACCCACACCTCAAACTCAAACAGATAGTTTTCTGGTTTCATATTGATTTTGAATAAATGCGATTTATTTAGCATGTTTAAAGCAGAGTACTTCTCAAATCAAAGAAGATGACTTTGGTAGTAATGTGAGAATGAGTAAAATCCAATGAAAACAGTTTAGTGGATTTCACTACCAAGTACCTAATTTATAATTTCATTTTTTAAATTATGCATCTTTATGTTAATTCCATGTAATCATTTGAGGAGCTTTTCTGAATTGTGTCTCTGTCCACACAAATATAAATGAAAGCATTATTCTATGTTATGTCAACACAGGAGTGCAGCATAAGCGGTGGGTTTGAGGTGCTGTGGAGACATTGGCCGTCACAACCATATCTGCCCACAGAACATTCTCTGCTTGTTGCAGAGTCATTGGCACACAGTTTCCTCTCTCTCACATGACCACCATCATGCAGGCCATGGTCAGTCACCTGCATCACACCCCAGAGGGAACTGCTTCTCCTCTGGAGCATGAGACTGACCACATGCTGCATTATGTAGACCCAAGATGTCAAATGATAAAATTGTCCCAATCATCTAGTGCTCTTACAGAGAGGTTTTATGTAGAGAGTCCTGGAATCCAGATTTTTAGTAAAACCAACCAGAACTTAGATTAGCTGACAAGCCAGACTCCCCCAAATGATGTAAATTTAAGGCGTTAAGCTGCTTTATGAAATGTAAGAGTAATTGGGATCCCTGACAGTGAACTAATTACTCAAACAGTTTTATGTTATTTTAAACAAGCAAACATCACCCTTCCAATAAATAGAAATCTGTACATAAGCTCTTGTTGGAATTCCTGTGTCTGTGAAACTACAAATAAAAATTAGTGATATATGGTGATTTTTTTTAATGTTTTTTATTTATTTCTGAGAAAGAGAGAGAGACAGCATGAGTAGGGGAGGGTCAGAGAGAGAGGGAGACACATGTGAATCTGAAGCAGGCTCCAGGCTCTGAGCTGGCAGTCAGCACAGCGCCCGACGCGGGGCTCGAACCCACGAACCGTGAGATCATAACCTAAGCTAAAGTCGGACGCGTAACCAACTAAGCCACCCAGGTGCCCCAGTATATGGTGATTCTTAAATAAAAAACTGTGCAGAGCATTGTTGTTCATGATCAGTTCAAATAATCTAAATATTGACCATTTTCATTACTGCATGGTATTTCAAAACGTAGGCCATGGAAGCATCTAAAATAGTTTGTGATGGTACCTTAATATATACTTTCACTTTATTAATATCTTTATGTGGAGTCTTATGAACATCCTTTCTCCCTAAAAAATGAGGATTTTTTTCTTTTGGCAGTATGGCAGCTACTTGCTCAGTTGCTAGGTAACAAGGCAGATCTCTATAGCTTTATCTGAACACACAGCACATGATTTTTTAGTGACAGTTATTTATATCCAATATATCAAAGTATGCTGTATTGATAATGATTAGATAAACTGTTGATTTACCAACTGTGCATTTGTAGCAAAGTGTACAGTTATTCACAAAGCTAGTTTTGCTGTAACCTTTTTAAAAAGTGCTCATTAATATTCACCACTAAGGATGATCAGGTTTCTTGCAAAGCCGCAATAGCTAGATTGTTTATTTGATGGTCCTTTCAAATGACTGATCACAACCAAGAGCAGGGCCACACCTTTCTGACTAATTATACTGCACATCATCTGGGAAAGGATGCTTTGTTCTTCCATGTCCATTCAGATGTTATAAAGTTTGGATTTTTCTGAAAATTGTTATTACTCTTTATACTTACTGCTTGTCATTTCTCATACTATAATCTTTCAGGAGATCTAGCTCTACACTGAGAGACAGCAGTTGATTTAGAAGGTGATCTTAATTTAAAACATTAACAAAATTTGTTGTTTTATTTTTTTTGTCTTTTGGCACAGAGCTGAGAAATCATAGCAGCATGTCATCAATGTTACATAATCAGCAATGGTGTCTTGTTAGAGATATTTTACAAAAGTTACCATTAAAGAAAAGAACTGCAATTTAAGAACTATAACCAGTGAATTTCCATAATAAGGAAGGAAAAAATAACCCCTTTTCCACTGTGGATTTTGTCCATAATAGTTGCCTTTTGTCAAATGGATTCATTTACTTGAACACTTCTTCGTGTATGCCAAGAACCATGGGAAGTAGAGGCTTATTCCAAATTCATTTTTTCCTTGTCATTTATGTTGGTAAATTTAAATCATTTTAGATAGATTGTATACATTGAATTAATAGCCATTGTCACAATCTTTTTTGAATAGAAGTCAAAAATCCTGTTTTATACTGTAATGGAAAAAACATATCTGTTACCCTTTGAATTTTTGTGGTAGGATGACTGTAATTAGTTCATCAACTGTAGGATAGTTAAAAATTATGGTACAGTTTCCTTTATAATATAAGAAATACCACAATAGGTAATGTCGGTATTCAAGTTAGTCTGACAATATTTAGTTTATATAGTCAATCATAAAAATAATGAAATCTTGCCATTTGCAACAACATGGATAGAGCTGGACAGTAGCGAAATAAGCCAGGCAGAGAAAGACAAATATCATATGATCTCACTCATAGAATTTAAAAAACAAAATATGAGCAAAGGAAAAAAGAGAGAGAAAGACAAACCAAGAAACAGACTCTTAACTATAGAGAACAAACTCATAGTCACCAGAGGGGAGGTGGGTGGGGGTTGGTGGAAATAGGGGATGTGGATTAAAGAGTACACTTATCATGATAAAAAATAAAATAAGATTATTTTTAAAAATCATTTGATTTATAGGACAGTAACATAAGAAAATCTTGGAGAGGGGCACCTGGGTGGCTCAGTCAGTTAAGGGTCTCTTGATTTCAGCTTAGGTCATTATCTCATGGTTTGTGAGATCGAGTCCTGTGTCCAGCTCTGTGATGACAGTGTGGATCTTGCTTGGGATTCTCTCTCTCTCTCTGTCCTTTCCTCACTATCTCTCTCTCAAGATAAATAAACTTAATAAAAAAGAAAAATCTTGGAGAATATTTTCTCAAAACTTATTTTTTGACGAGAGCAGAAAGAATGCATTCTTCTATAGAATCAGAAAACACAGAGACAAAAATGAGTTATTAACCTGTCTGTTGTGTGAACTGAAGATAACCTGTCTTTACAAGTCAGCATCCAGGAAGCTAGTTTATATAGAAAATAGTTTAATGTGGGAAATTGCATGTTACTAATACCTACTAACTAAATGCCTGTATTCAACAAAATACAGTTCTCACTGCCTGGAAAGCTATAAAAAGCCACCTGGAATGACTGGTTATTCTGAATTTCTGTAGTCTTGAGTAAACCAGAGGTAAGGTATATATTTTATTGACTATAGACTGAAAGCCTAGGTAATTTACAAGGTAATTTAACAATAATTTATTTGACTCTACACTACAGTGTTCAGTTATCACTGTGGCATTTAAATACCAAAAGTAAAATAGAAATCAGCCCTCTGGTTTCTTCTCCACTTTTCAAATCCATAGTGACATACAGGTTTGCCTCGTTCTTAGAAAACATGCTGTTGCTCTCTCTCAAAAATAAATAAACATTTTTTAATCTTAAAAAATAAAGAGGGTGTCTAGGTGGCTCAGTCAATGAAGCCTCCAATTCTTGCTTTTGGCTCAGGTCATGATCTTATAATTCGTGAGTTCAAGCCCCATGTAGGGCTCTGCACTGATAGCATATATCCTGTTTGGGATTATGTGGCTTCCTCTCTCTCTGCCCTTCCCCTGCTCTCTCTCTTTCTCTCAAAAATAAGTAAACATTTTTAAAAATCTTTAAAAATAGAAAACATGCTGTTAGAGAAATAATAATTTATTACAATTTTTTTAAATCGTTTCTGTCAGGGAATCAAAGCAGATGTCTATTTGCCATATAACAACATTTCTCTCCTTATAAAGGAATTTACTGAAAGATACTAATAGTTTCTCTCTCTCTCTAATTATGAGAGGAAAAAAACTGTATTTATACAGAACTTTTTAGGAACCTACCTATCCTATGAACCTAGGTATACTTGTGAATTCCAGTTAAGGTTGATTTATTTTATATTTCTTATTTCCAGTTGGCATATTGTTAGTGAAACATGGCTCCATGTGACTGCTGCCTTCCTTTGTGTCTTATTGTAAATGCTTGTTATCTAAGTCGACTTCCCTCATCATGTGTGTCTTTTGTGGCTGTTGCTAAATCATTTTAAATGATTCATGGAAATCTTTTTTTTTCCCTCTTGACACCTGTGCCTATCCCCTGTAGAGAAACCAGGTAATCCTCTATATGAGCTGTTATTGTCTCATTTTTAGCCTCTACTTTTTTAAAAGCCTCTGTGGGCATAGAAAATAAAACTTAAAGATTTGTCGGAAGGTCAGCATCCCAGGATATGAAGGCTACAGTCTGCAAAGCACTGGAGATGGTTTAACTTTGTATTATTAACATATATTTTTGCTTTTAATCATTATTTATCATACTGTGCAGATTGCCTTCCATCTGTTTAATTGATTTTGTTTCACCAAAATGGTTACATTAACTGCTTGGGTTCTTTTTTTTTTTTTTTTTTTTTTTGAGAGAGAGTCTGCATGGGTGAGCAGGGGAGGGTCAGAGAGAGAGGGAGTCACAGACTGAAACAGGCTCCAGGCTCTGAGCCGGCAGTCAGCACAGAGCCCGATGCGGGGCCCGAACCCACGAACCGCGAGATCATGACCTAAGCGAAAGTCGAATGCTTAACCGACTAAGCCACCCAGGCGCCCCATGACAGGTACTAAGTCTTGACACCCTTAATGTTCCCACTGAGGCCTGTCATATTTATGGTCAGTAAAGTCATGTTGGGATTGAAAGATGGGTTTATGAATAAATAGCTAGATTGTTTTTTGGGTTTTATTTTTTAGTTTTGAGAGAGAGGGTGTGAGTGACCCAAGGACAGAGAGGGAGAGAGAGAGAATCCAACACAGGCTCCACACTGTCAGCATGCATGGAGCCCAAAGCAGGGCTCATGTTCACCCAGTGTGGGCTTGAACTCACGAACCGTGAGATCATGACCTGAGCTGAAGTCAGATGCTTAACTGACTGAGCCACCCAGGTGTCCAATAGCTAGGTTGTTTTATTTCCCAAACTTCAGATAAAAAAATGTCATATTGGCAAGTGTGACATTTGTTGGATTCTTCTTGATAACAGTAAGGGTAATTTGACAATTCTTAAAGGATTCCTTCCTGCTCCTAATTTGAATCCTTTGGAATGTTTCCATATTTAAACAAGAAAACAAGACTAAAACTATCCCCCTAAAACAAAACACAATAACAAAAAACTTTGATCATTAAAAAACAGATAACATTTCTTACTTGTGACCTTATTAATTCACTCAAGCTTGCCATATATAAATCAATGAAGAAGAAGGAAGAAGGCAAATTTGGACTTCCTCTGTCACTAGTTTTTACTTACTAAATGTCCCATCTGTTGAACTACCTGGGTGATGAGCCAGAAAATATTTCAAGTTAACTAAAAATAACCTCTGATTAATGTTGTTTTCCTATGATTACTAGTAATGTGAAGTCAGCCTGATAATGTCGACAGCAGTATGTTTGTAGAGATTTCCTATCTTATTAGGAGTTGGGGATAATAAAAATCAAGATGAAACCTCAGCTCCTTCTTGGGCAGAATTTCTAGTTAATCGGCCCCATCTGAGACCTCTGTTTCCATTATCTCTTGTAGTCACAGGAGAGATTCATTACACCATAATGAATGAGTTGTAGGTAGACCACAACTCAGTAACCTTGTAGGCTGCCTATCACTTAACTACTTAATGTTTTTATGAGTTGCTCAAACCCAAATTGGCCGCATTAGATTGGCTGTGTTACTGTTCTGGTTGATTGCATGTCATCTAATTGCATAATTTATGCTATATATGCACTTGGCCTTCAGGTCACTATGCATGATTTGCTGTATATGCATAGTGACCTGAAGGCCAAGTGCTTTTCTTTATTGTGCAATAAACTCACAGTGAAATAGAGTTTAAATACCTGCTGTAAAATACTTCTTAAAGGCTGTTTTTTGGCTTTTTACAATGCTTTGATGAATTTTTGAAGAAAGCAACCTAAAAATATCATATGATTTCTACCTGTACCCTAAAGTCATTAAATATTATTTTCTGTGATTGCCCTTGTCTTCAGTTTAATTAACTACAAAAATTGGTATCCCCATAGTTTCTGGTTGTGAAGGTCTTTCTGCACTTTCATGATCATTTTATTTCATTCTAATGATGTTCCCTATTGTCAAGTGAAACAAAAAGTTTAACCACCTTAGCTTTTCAGGCTTTAGGTAAGTGGTCTCTTCCACGTCAATTCAACAAATTAAATTAAACATGTAATTTATTGAGTTCTGGGATGGGCATTATGCTAGAATCCCAGAATACAAAGATGTGTAAGGCTGCCATCAGAGGAAGGAATAAGCATGTAAACTGACAGTCTGTTCAATTACATGGTAGATGACAGGTGCATTGAAGGCACTAAGGAAACATACTCAGCTCTACCTAA
This sequence comes from Hyaena hyaena, assembly GCF_003009895.1. Lineage (NCBI taxonomy): Eukaryota > Metazoa > Chordata > Mammalia > Carnivora > Hyaenidae > Hyaena > Hyaena hyaena. The sequence goes on along the minus strand of NW_024081941.1, from coordinate 423,612 downwards.
AGAGTTCATGGAAGACTTCTCAGAGGAAGCAACAGTTGAGATGAGCTGTTAAGGATGGTGAGGAGCTTACCAAGGAAAGCTAACAAGAAAATGAGAGGATAGGGTATATTCTGTAGAGAAAATGTCAAATGCAAAGTCAGAGAGGTGTGCACCATGTGGTGCCTGTGGTGGGAACCACTAATAATAGAGTGCGGGTGGGGATGAAGAGGAGGAGGAGACTGATGAGACCGTTGGACTTCAGCCTGCCAGTGAAGAGAAGCCATGGAGGGGATCTTGAACAGAAGTGATGTGATTATATTTGTAGATGGGAGAGGTCATGTGGTACAACATGCATTCGTCACACACTCCTCTATTGTTTGTGTTGAATGACCACCCTGTCCTTCAGTTTCCATTGTCGTTCCTACAGGGCTTGATCTGAACTATTACATTTTCTAGGCCAGTGAGCTAAGGAAAGCTGAGTTTAAGGGTCACAGGCCAACAGGTTACCCACTCCATTTATCTCCTGGCTTGTCACAGCAATGTTTAGGTTGTGTCATAAATGTAGACCTTTTATGGGCCACTTCTTCCTCCTGAACACTGCTCACAAAACTAACGACCTGTTGATCACAAGCCTAGACTTGCCTCGACAGTGGATGCAGTCCCTGAGTATGTTCATGGTCTGGTGGTCTGGGTCCATTCACTGAGACACCTGTGGGTCTGCTGAGGCTGGCATCACAGAGGAGTGAGATGTGCCTGCTACCATCTGCAGACTTGTAAACAATTCCAAAAGAGTACAATAAATATCACAGTAGAGAAACTAAAGGAATAGAAAGGAGGAAACAGACCAGGAAGCCCTCATGCAGGAGATGGCATCTGTATCTCCCAAAGGAGGAAGCAAAGAAGGGCAGATAGGGCTGTCAACGTGCAAGGCAAACAGACAGACAAGCTGTTGAGAACTGCAAGTGCTTGAGGCCCAAGCATGGAGGAGGAGGAGAGAGCTGATAAGAGAAGGAGCTGAAGAGATTGCAGGAGACCTAGGCTTCCAGGGCTTGCACGCCATGCCTCCAGAGGGTTTTGAACAGGGAGAGTTAACACAGCCAGCTTCACAGAAAGATTGTCATGAGAGCAGAGAGTATGTTCGAGAGGGACAAGATGGAGACAGGGAAACTACCTGTTTCCCTCTCTTACTGAGCTCTGACACTGATGCTGTCAAGAACTAAGGAGTACTGGGGGGTCTCTGGGGGACTCATTCAGTTGAGTATCTGACTCTTGACTTTGGCACGGTCACAATTCCAGGATTGTGGGATCAAGCCCCATGTCGGGTTCTGTGCTGAGCATGGAGTCTGCTTAAGATTCTCTCTCTCTCTCTCTCTCTCTCTCTCTCTCAAATTAAAAAAAGAAAAGAAAAGAAGGAACAGTGTAACAAAGTTAGCATCTGTGGATCCAAGAGACAAAGATGGGTCTAAAGAGAGGCAGAGAGGCCAAATGTAATGATGTATAAGAAGGCAAAGTCAAAGATGATAAAAGATGGGCCATAGTCCACAGATGGCAGAGTTTTTCAGTGGGTGCCACTGTTGTGAAATGGAGTTAGACTTTTGGCTGCATTTGAATGCCATGCTGCAACCATATTACCCTCAATGTGGCTGCTGCTCCTTGGCTCATTTTTATATCTGGTCAAAAAAAATGAAACTCCTTTTATAAGCCCTGTGCAGTCCTGCAAACTATTCTCACCTCTTTTTTCCCTTCAGAACCTGTAAGGAAGTTTAGACAAGTGCTGACGTTCTCATTTTATAGATACAAATCCGTCATGCAGAAAACACACAGCTAGTGTGGCAGAGTGGGATTGGGATCTTCTCCCTGTTCCCTGCTTCTAGACCGCATTGTCAGCTTTGAAGATAATGCCATTAGATTATGCTGTCCTGGCAAAATGCAATTCATTTTTTGGTTTTCAACAAGCAGCCATTGATGAACATGTATGGCCAGATACGAAGTTTTTCTTGGAGGTTTGTGTCTTTTAAACGTGTTGTCTGCTCACAGTGACTCTGTTTTGGAATAGCTCACATTTATGGAAAGCTCACTGTGTGCTTCATGTAGTATTAATCCATTTAACTATTTAATTCTGTGAGGTAGATACTGATATTATCTCCTTATTGGACAAGTGAACTAAGGCACTGAAATGGTAAGTAACTTGCCCAAGGTCACCCAGCCACAGGCATTTGAGCTGGAGTTTGAACTGAGGCATAATGGCTTCAGAGCTTCCCACTTAGCTTAGAGCAAATACATGAAGAGTGGACAAGTCTAAGACATGATCATTATTTTTTGGAAACTGCTCAGGAGCATTTGTTTAAAGGACCTTTTTTTTTTAAACTTTGAAAAGAGATTTCTGAAAGCAGCAACACCTTCACAGTGGCATTCCGGATCCTTTTAGAATCGGTCATGACCGCCCTGGAGAGGGTTCATTTATCCAGAAATAGTTGCAGTCGAGTTGCACCTTATTGAGGACCAGATTAAAAGCAAGGTGGCATTGGAGAGAAAAACTGGATGAGCTGTCCCCACCCCAGAATAGTTCATTTAAACTGTTTTAATGGTTTTATTACCAAACTTGAGGGTTACAGTTCATTAGGGCAAAATCCAAAAATGAATAAAAAAATCAGCTCTTTTGCACATGAAAAATTATTTTGGGGCAAGGCACGTAATGTCTCTTCATTATGACATGGCATAAGTCATTAAAATCTCTGTTTTGTGTCAGTATTACAGTTCAAGTATACAGCAAAGGGCTTCTAGGTACTTCTCAGTGTTATTAGTACTAGATTCTTTCTCCTTTTATGTGTATATTTTTACAAATGTCTTCCAGATATATTTCTTTTTCTAAATATATAGTCTTATTGGAGCACCTGGGTGGCTCAGTAGGTTAAGTGTCTGACTTCAGCTCAGGTCATGATCTTACGCTTTGTGAGTTCAAGCCCTATGTCAGGCTCTGTGCTGACAGCTCAGAGCCTGGAACATGCTTCAGATCCTGTCTCCCTCTCTCTCTGCCCCTCCCCAACTCATGCTCTGTCTCTCTCTGTCTCTCAAAAATAAGTAAATGTTAACAAATTTTAAATGTATAAAAATATTTGTTAGCTTTTATTTTTCTGTGTATACAGACCATTCTAACCAAGGTTCTCATTCCTTTATCCAATAAATCTCCATGTTTCCTGTCTGACACTCTCATCCTTATTTTTTCACACAACATTAAAAAGAATATTCTATCTACCCTAAAAGCAGGAGCTTTTGTGTCACCTCTTAAACACCTTCCTCCTAATGAGATTGATTGCGGTCTATTGTTACCCTTCATTTATTATCTCCTCAGTCCATGTTCAAGCCAAAGTCACTTAGTTTTGTGAAGGAAATTGTGTGAGACATTCTTCCAAATGCTCTAATAAAATTCAAATATATCACATCTGCTCCATTCCCTTAAACTAGTAATCTTGTAATTCCATCAGAAAAGCAATCAAATTTGGCATGCCTTTTTTTTCCCCTTCATAAAGCTCAGCTTCTTATTACTTTTGGGTTTATTTCCTCTGGATGTTAACAGATTTTTTATTACTCTCACAATATTGCAAAATTGCCAAATTACAATTTTCAGGGTCACTTTCATCATTTGAAAATCAGGGCTCTCTTTTCCTTTTGCCTCATTTTGTGGTGTGTAAATATTTGGATTCCTATTGATTCTACACCTCTTACGTTAACCAGATCTATTATTTACAGAGGATGGCAATAAACGTGAGGAGAAACAGGCAGGGGATGACCGCCCTGCTGCCAGCTGTCTGACGCCGTCTTCCCACATCACTTCCAAGTCGTCCTGGCTGACTTCTTCATCTCCCTCTTACTAGCCACCAGGCCTCAGTTCCATGCCTTGGTCCTGTGATCTATACCCTGCTTTCCCCCTTACATGTTCTGTCCAAATTAGCTCATCTGCTTTTGCTGCCCTTGAGGAGAGAACTCACACATAGTTCAATCTGCTTGTTGTTTTTTTTTTTTTCATGTTTCTGTTTATTGACAGGTAAAGTTATTTTTACTTCCAGGACTATGACTCTTTCAGCCTCCCATAGAATATTATTTGAATCTCTGCTTTTTCTATTTCATGATGAGGGCATTGTCTTAGGTTGGGTGATGTAGGGCCTGGCTCAGAACAACTGCCCTTGGGGTTCCTTCTCTTGGACCTCACCAAGGCTACACCCAGGTATAGCCCTGTTAGATTGTATTGTTTTGTCCTAAGGTCTCTGCTTCTCTTTTTCCATTTTCTTATCCTTAATGACTTTCTTCGCTGCTTATAAACTCATCAGTAGGTACTTTCTGTAGATTTTATTATGTTATTTTTTAGCTTTGTATCACTTAATACTTTTCTTCCCTCAACAAAAACAACTATACTTCAAACTGTGTTGGGGACTTAATTATTTCATGCTTATTCCTGGAGGAGTGGAGATTTTTTTATTTCATTTATTCACTCATTTGTTTGTTTATTAAACCAACATTTTTTAATGTTTGTTTATTTTTGAGAGCAAGAAACGGAGCATGAGTGGGGGAGGGGAAGAGAGAGAGGGAGACACAGAATCTGAAGCAAGCTCCAGACTCTGAGCTATTATATCAGCACAGAGCCTGACGAATGGCTCGAACTCACAAATCATGAGATTATTACCTGAGCCGAGTGGGATGTTCAAGCGACTGAGCCACCCAGGTGCCCCTATTAAACCAATATTTAATGAGTACCTCCTAGTGGTCAAATACTGGGCTACAAAGATGATGCCTCCTTTGCAAGCATTCACAAGATCAGAAAGGAGCCAGCAATGGAAACAATGCTAATGTGGTGTGATACATACTATGACGGATGTAGATTTATAAGGTGTAATAGGGGTACCACCCTGAAGAGACAAAGGCTTTCAAGAAAAAGAATCTAATTGTAGGTCTGGAGAAATCAGGATGAGTTTCATAGGCAAACAAGGGAGAAGAGAAATGGTGTTTCATGGGAGGATGTAGTCTTTCAGGATGGGTATTCTCATGTTATTCTGACTCCTCTTTCCATACCTGCCAATCTTTGCATTATTGACAGATCAAGAAGAAACTAAAAGTCTGTGGGAAACACGGGCACAGAGACTGGGGGGAAAAAATAAGTACTACATTTCTGTATGAGTTTATAGGGGCTGCTATAATAAAATACCACAGACTGGGTGGCTTAAGCAGCAGAAATTTATTTTCTCACAATTCTGGAGGCTCAAGATTAAGATCAAGGTGACAGAAAGTTTGGTTTCTTATGAGATTCTCTCCTTGACTTGTGCATGGCCACCTTCTTAATGTGTCCTCACATGGCCATTTCTCTATGATGTTTGTGTCCTAATCTTTCCTTCATATAAGGACATCAGACATACTGGATGAGGACCATCCTGACAACCCCATTTTTACTTAATTACCTATTTAAAGGCCCTATCTCCAAATGTAGTCACATTCAGAGGTACTGAGGATGAGAGCTTCAGCATAGGAATTTGGTGAGGGTTTGGGGAGGAGACACAATTCAGCCCATAACTGTTTGTATTTAATCTGTGGTAGTGTTTGAACCAGTGGCATAACTGGTTTTCAGAATCATTGGACTTAACTAAAAGAGTATATGATGAGCTGTTATCTGCTGAGCAAAGCTGTTTAAATGTTTTAAATTTATTCTAAATGTTACTATAAATATCCTAGATTTCCCATGTAGCTCCATTTAGAATTAAAATATTACAGAAGTCATACCTCATTAAATACTAAACTTTGTCCCTAAACACCCAAGACACATGACGATGTATAGACCCTTTCAGCACTGCTGTGGAAGCCATATCACACTTACAATCACTGATGAAGTAACTATGCTTTAAATTGCTTAATTTCCAGTAATTTGTTCCCACTGTAGAGATAAATTCATTTATATAGAATTCCAATGTAGATAAGAAAATAGTTTAAGAAAAAAAAACGGCTTCTCAAAAATGTAACTGTTTCTTGGATCTCCTTTATGGGAAAAAAAAATACATATATTTTGTTAGATATGAAAGAATTTGAAATGTCTTTGCATTTTCAGACACTCATAATTTTTCTAGTGTTGCCTTTGGTGGTCTGACAGGAAAGCTGTGTAATGATCAGAAGATGTCAATTCTAATTTTAACTGGGCCACTCACTCCTTCGTGTTTTGTGCAAGGCATTTAATTTTCCTGAGCTTTTGTTTTCTCCTTGGTCAAAAGCATGTGATTATATATATATCAAACTTATTTCATATTTGATACTCTTGTGCATTTTTCCAGTGTAAGAATTATGTTAATGAATTAATATGCAAGACAATACTTAGATTTTCAGAACTTGTTTTTAAACGTTAATGTAAATCTTGCATAATGGTAGAAGAGAGAAAAATGTGGATGATAGTATTTATGTGGGCAGAAATTAATAATGCCTTGCCAAGGGGGAATTGATTTAGAAAAAAATTTGAAATTCAAACGGTGTCAGATATAAGAAACCTCGCAGATCACCTATATTACATGAAGAAACGGTTAAAAATTAGACCATTAAAGTCATTCTTAAGGTAAAGTGAAAAAGATGTCTTTGAGGCATTTTTGAAAGGGAAAAAGACCTGGGCCCAGTTCAAAGAGGTAGGAGGAAATTTAGATCCATTGAGAAAGGAAGAAATGAAATGGCGACACCTTTAGTGCCCCTACCCCAGGTCTGAGTCATCAAAGGAAGGACACAGGTGAGCATAGAGGAAGTGTCCCCTTATAAAATCTCCCATAAGAGATCATTCTTGTTATTACCAGGCAAGTATTTTGTAACCACCACTGGCTCCAGCACAGCATTGAGTGCAGCATGGAAGAGGTTATAGCCCTGTTCCTGCCTCCTGGATGCTGATGCAGATGCTCAAGGGTGTGATGGATATGCAGGCTGGTGGACACGGACAGCCAAGCGTTTGCATTTGTTGAACAAGCCTTGTTAGTAGTGGGAAGTGGAACTTGGTTAGGAGACCACCACTTCATCTCCAGTTAATTGGGGAAGATTGAGTGGATGGGGTCGAACAGCAGGGCCTTAGCCTCTTTGCTCATCATCTCACAGCTGGACTCACAGCTGCCCTAACATCTCCTCCCAGGAACTCCTGAGCTCTGTGGCTTACTCAAATAGGAAAGGGGGGGAAAAAAAAGGAAGGAAAGTTGGAATGGAAGGAGGGAGAAAAAGGAAATAAAGAACACATACCCCCAAAAAGCTTTTCTGTTTGGTTCCTTTCTATCTAGCAAAATGACTCCTGGGACAGCCATCTTTATTGGTTTGTGGGCCTGGATTTGCCCACCCCTCACCCTTGCTACTGAGGACAGTTGCCAACAATCCTTTCTCCTGTTCAGGAAGCATGGAACTGCCTGGAATCGACATTTGTATGCTGATCCTAAAAGCAAGCAATAATACAGTTAACATTTTATTTAGTATTTCTCACATGCTGGGCTTCTTCTAAGTGCTTTAGATGAGTTCTCATTGCATCTCCCTACCACCTCTAGAAGCTGGGTACATTACCTTTCGGTTATAGATATGAGAAACCAAATCACAGGCTCTTGTAAACTCCCTGCAGAGCACAGGTGACCAAGCCAGGGCTGGGGCCCAGAGTGTCCCTCTTACTTACTTACACACAAAGTGAAAATTATAGGCAGAACCCTGCTATTGACAACACTACTTTCTGGTTTTCTGGGTATTTTAGCTTATTCCACCATGAGCTCTTCACATGAAGCATAAGGTCTCATTATGCCCATTTCACAGAAAGAAGTGATATTCAGAGGAGTTAAATGGCAGTGAGTGGCTAACTAGCCAAACTATTAGAAAAGAAGTAATGGACAAGGTTTTTTTTTTTTTTTTTTTTTTTGGTTTTAAAACTCAAATTTCCCAGACAAGACAAAAGTTGGCAAATACCTATATATTTATTTGTGGTGTGTGCATGTGCACGTGTTTGTTATTTTGCACTATTTGTAGCTCAGAATCAGAATGCTGTGGAACTTTAATTGAATTGATGGTTTTTATCCTATTAAAGATGCTTGTCACAATTCTGGAAACGTCTAGATATCAGGGATTTGGGTTATTTTAATTTTTGTCAGAACTGGGAATTAAACACTGAAAGATGGGGCCCTGGACATGTATCTTCAGAACATAACCACATCCAGCTAAGTCCTAGGGGGAGGGGGCAAGATGGCAGAGAAGTAAGGAGCTCCGTACTTGCACTCATGCCCATATATCACAAGGAAAAGATCTGAAGCCATTGGAAACCTTACAAAACCTGAGAGACTGGGAGAAAAAGGACGCAGAATCCACTGAGAAAGACTTCTAACATGAGTGTGAACTGGGGAAGATAAAATCGGGCCAGGATCGGAGACTCCAGGGTCACAGAACATAACCACATCCAGGATCTCACAGCTCCTTTGTCATCTGGGTTGATAGAGTCTTGTCCTGACTCAGAGTCCTTAAATTCTGCAGTCAGAAAGTTCTCTTCCCAGGAACATTTGGGTCTGTGACTCCCTCTCACATGGATGAAAAGTGGGGCCAGAGGCAGAAATCTCCTCCCCCAGACCTGAGTCTAGTCACTTCTCAATAAATATTTATTGAGCACTGAACATGTACTATGCACTGTGGAAGGCACCGAGGATATAACTAATGATGAAGAAAGCATGAAAATTCCTGTCCTTGTGGGGCATACACTCTGAGTGTCCTTGGGGACGTGCCACGGGAGAAGCAGAAAGTGCAAGAATTGCTCTGCAAGAGAACAAGCCATTGGAACCACTGTGTTGTACACCTGAAATGAATGTCACATTGTATGTCAACTATACTTCAATTTAAAAAAGAGAGAGAGAGAACATGCTGCTCTGAGACATGCTGAGTGGGGCTCCTGACCAACCATCTGTGTGCCCTTGGACACACTTAACATCTCCAGAGCCTTTGTGTTTTCCTTTTGCAGAGCAGGTATACAATATGTCTCTGAAGGGACTATGTGGAAGATGAAAAGAGAGCAGCACATCAAGCTGACAAAGTGCCTGAGACATACAGGCTATGCAGTAAAGGTTAGTTCTCTTGTGTCACAAGAATGTTTGTGTTCCAGTACAGAGGCTGTTCCTATCACAGTGCTCAGTTGGTAAGAGATTGGATATAACTAGCAAGAAATCATCATAATAATTGCCCCTAATTGTCAAGCATTTATCATTCAGGACCAGGTCACATGCCAAGTGTGTCCACTATGTCAACCCATTTTACAGACTTACTTTTGGTGACTTCAGCTCTGCTTGGGTTCTTCTCTTCCTTCCCAAAGATAAGCAGCATGTTCAGGGAAGTCTGTTTCCTGTGTATTTGGTATTTTTTCCCCAAGAGACAATTAGTCATGCCATCAGTATTTGAGATAATTTGGGAAACACCTTGTCTACACAGCCAAAGATTAATATCTGAATGTTCTGTGTTCATTTAAAGCCATTAGATGGGGTGCCTAGGTGGCTCAGTCGGTGAAGCATCCGACTTTGGCTCAGGTGATGATCTCACAGTTTGTGGGTTCGAACCCTGCATCCAGCTCTGTGCTGACAGCTCAGAGCCTGGAGCCTGCTTTGGATTATGTGTCTCCCTCTTCCTCTGCCCCTCACCCAATTGTGCTCTGTCTCTCTCTTTCTCTCAAAAATAAACATTTTTTTAAAAAGCCATCAGAGGGTTCTTTGGTTGTTGTTTTTTGAGGACTTCTTTCCTGACATGTGCATCCTGCAAAAGATTTTGAAACTATGTCTCTGCAATATGCACCATCCATGGATTCTTCCACCTCCAGACAGCTGGATTCCTAGTCTGGAACATGAGGCAAGCCACTCCTGGGACGTTCCAAGCAGCCCACACCTAACACCAGTGTTCCCGTTCCATGCGCAGCCCACACTTGGCGCCTCTCCTCCAGCCCCCTCGGGCCCAGGGTGTGCTCTGCCATGAATTACAGTTTTATTTATCTGAGCCTAGCCCTTTTTCCCTCTAGACGCAGAGCACCCAGAGCTGCTGAAACATCAGTGCAGAATGCGTTTTAATGAGTGGTGTGAATGGAGACAAAAGGAGAAGGCTGTCAAACAGGCATCAGGAGACGTTCTAGCAGCTAAGAGAAGGTGGGCCCTGGGGAATAAAACACCCAAGTGGGATTCAGAGGCCGCTTCTAACTCGGGGATGCAGGGAAGGCTTCACCTCCCGTAAATGGCAGAAGCATTGAGAGGTAACATCCAGAAAGAGAGCTGACTTACAGTTCAGGAGACATAATTTGCTTTACAAAGCTTATGGAAGGAATGGAGATGACAGCTGCCTTTTTCCTACTGGTAGTCACTGATTGCATTTGGTCGATTTCATTTTGATTCAGCTACTTCCTGTCTGTATGATATTACCGTTACATTTTTATGCCATTTCAGATTTTCTTTTGTTGTCATGTGTTGGAAATGGATTACATTCTTCCTGTCTGTGAAACCAAAGAGAGTTTTGCGGGAAGATGGTCTCACACTGTGTGGACTGAAGAGTACAAAAGAGATCAAGTGCCAGAAAAGTCTGAGCTTGAGATGAGGTTTATTGTAATGGCTCTAAGAGGGATCAGGGTAATCCATTTGACCCGAAAGCTCATCCTAACCCATAGTGACAGAAGCAGCACAAAACATCGCCTGCTTCTCTGGATAGCTGTGTTGTGATACAGATTCTGCTTCTGTGAGAAATCCCTTTCCAGAGGAAGTCATATGCAGTTTCTACATTTATTTTTTCCCTATCTAATCCATCTGTATAACCTCAACTTTCCACATGGGGATTATTCATAAATTCAACAAACATTTGTGTAGCGCCTCTATGTGTCAAGCCAGGTGCCATATAAGCATATAGAGAAAAAAGCATGATCCCTACCCTTGCTTTAAACCTAGTGGGGAGACCAAGAAATAAAGAGACCATGGAGCCACAGTATGAAACTGCGGCAGCTTTATTGAAAGTGTAGTGGAGGAGTACCTCAACCAGAGAGAGGAAGGTCAGGAGAAACTTTCTGTAGGAAATGATGCTGTAGGGAGAGAAGGAGACAAGGCTGAGCTGGCCAGGCCATACGTCTTCCCATGAAGAAAGTTGCACCTTGTGGCCAAGGAGGGTTGAGAGAGTGTTCCAGTTAGAGAAAGCAACACCCACAAAGTCACAGGGGCCAGAAAGGACACAGTATGTTCAGTGAATCTCATGTCAGGTCATATGGCCAAGCCCTGAGCATAGGTGAAGCATGGTGGGGGTGACTCTTGAGCAGTGGACAGGGAGAGGGTCCCTAAAGCCTGCTTGAGGACTGGGCATCTATTGTTGAAAAACCATCATAGGTACATGTCTCACTGGGGAAACAGTAAGGCTAGGATAGTTGTTTCCTTTGAGCACCATAAAGTCTGGGGGAAGATACTGGCTTTTATGGCTACCGAAGTGAATAACACTGATGGTCTGAGGCTCAGCTACCTCCAAGAATATAGACTTCCAGGCTACCTCCAAGATTATAGACTTACTTTTACATTTAAGATCAATCTGGTGCAATGCATGCATGGGTAGGGAATGCAAAATATTAAAAGATATTTACCCAACCTTTTTATATCATCTACATTGCAACTAACTCTCTGTCAAGGTGACCATGGAAAAAGAATTCACTAATATATGTACCTCAGGAATTTCTCCAGTTACATCTTTAGCAATTTATTCCTCACTTGCTAATGTACCAGTTTATTTCTGTTCTGCTTAGTTGTCAGTGGCCCATAGTTGATATGAAAAAACAACACATTTGGTGTATCAACCAAGTTGACCTGAAGAATGACAGACTTCATTTATATAGAAGAATGCCCCTTTCCCCTCCTCCTCCCCCCAACGTTGAACGTATACAACCAACACACTTAGTTCGATCCCTCCTTTAGAAAAAGATTAACAAACGATTTTCAGGCATGGGTCATAGAAATGCCTCACTTGGTTCATATTCTGAGCCATTTGGGTTTTGCAGCCTATAAGGAACACCAGCACTCTAATTTGCATTGATGGTGTCTCCTGTTCATCACCTGTGGAGAGCCCATTAGCAACAGAGGTCACAGAGGCTGGGGTCCCGCAGAGCTGCAGGAAAACCCAGCTGTTATGTTCTTCTCAGGTGAGAGAGGACAGAACCTCTTTGTTATGGTTATTATGACTAATAAACATTTACTAATAGGATGAGGGGATGAACTCCACTCTCTAAGCATAAAAACTTCATTACACAGAGCGAGACTGGAGTTGCTTGTATCCTTGAAGATGTCTGAAAAAGCGTATCTTTATGACAACACAGATAAGTCAAGGACCCAATAGTTTGGTGAAAACCTGCAGTGTCATGAATGGCTTCCAGACTGTGTGGTATATTGCAAATGTGTTGGAGGTCATGTTGAATGATCTGTCAGTTTTCATGTAGGTACTATGTTGGGTCATTAAATACAACTGTCTGTGGTCAAGGTTATTATTTTATACTGTGGCCAAAGAAAGGTCTTTGGGAACATATTCCTATCAAAATGCTCACTTTGCACATCACATTTCAGAACTCTAAATGAGTCTTCAATGTGTATTACTGTATGTAAATAAGATGTAAAGTAAGGTTGTTCTGAATAGTTTATTAGTGAGGAACGGGAGGGAAGGGGATGTGCATTATTGATTCGTGCTTGAGAGTGAAAGCCTGTACTCTTTGGTTATATATTTTTTTCAGTGAACAGGTTTTCAGAGCCAAATTCGTTCCTATTAATCCCTTTCCCCCAATATCTAAAAGTCAGTCATTGCTAAATATCATTATCTGAGCAAAGGATTTTGTGTAAAACTGTTCAGTTTTAATGGTGAAATTTCATAGTTTCATGGTTGTGAAGCTGAGTTCCCACTACTAAAATAAACAACAATTACATAAAATTATCTTTCAATTTTTCTTTTCTAATAAGGATCATAAGGATACCCTCTAGCTGTCTTGAGCACTTACTTTGTGCTGTTCACTGTTCACCTGCTTTGCCTACATGTAGCAGCTTATTTGATTCTCACCCAAAGAGTCCTTTGAGCGAGGACTTCTGAGTATTCCCATTTCACAGATGAGAAAACTGAAATACAGAGGGTTCTAGTAACCCTCTCACACCCACACTGCTGGGAAGTGGTGGGACAGGGTCTGAACTCAGTCCGACTGACCCCAGAGTCTGTGCTCTTATGCTATGCCAAGATCAAGTCATTCGTCTTAGCTTAAGAAAAGGAAACTTTAATATTGGCATAACCACACCAAAATCTTATTTCTCTGAGGGATGATTCAAACAATTTAGAATAAAAGAGAACTGACACACATTCTTAACCTTTAGAAATTGATACAGCAAATTTGTCTCTCAAAAATCTTTACTGATTTTTAAGAGAAAATGAAATTTAAAATATTGATAGCATTTTAAACATGTGGAAACGGGAAGGTCAAGATTTTTTTTAATCATCTGTCACAATAGAAAACTAACCTCAAAATGACAATGTTATTTTATGTCACACTTTTTCAAAGTGTGTATCTCAGATGCTGTGATTTGCAGCAAAACAGCAGCATATCAGAACTCAGAAGCCCCCAGATTCATTCCTGGCTTTTCTGTTAACTCTGGGTGACCTTGAACACGTCACCCTCTGAGTCTCAGTTTCCAAAAACTTAAAACCTTTTTCTTCCAGTAATCACCAGAGTTTGTGCCAGCTCTAATATTTTATGGATATCTTCAGACTAGAAATTAGCAGAACTTTTACATGCTGTCTTAGAATCAAAACTAATTACGCTCTTTTCTAAGATGTTTCTTGTGGGTTTTATTTTTTCTCCTGATGAGATCAACAGCTGGGCAGACATTTTTTTCAAACGTTGTTAATTGGTGGCATTAACTCTACCATCACAGTGGATCTTTGGTCATTTGCTAGAGACGTTGAGGCCTTCTCTTCCTCCTCCAGAAGACACTGTCAGATCCCGCACATGGTACAGAGCCATATGGGAACCATTAGAACAACAAGCAACAAGGATGATCTAGTATTTTTCCTTAAGACACTAAATCGGTTTTCCCTTTATATCAGAAATTAGGCTCCAAGAAGGTCCTCCCAGAAAATAAGAGAAATGCAAAAATCAGTATATGGAGCCCGATATAACTACATTAACATTTCCACTGAGAGCTGGAAACTATGAAATAGCCTAACTCCAAGAGAGAAACTGTCTTAACTTTACTGAGAATTTACCATAGTTTAGATGTAATGAGACTCTAATATGAAGATGGGATCCTTCTCACCTAACCTAACCGTGGAAATGAGAGGGGTTGGGAATGGGAGAAACTGTGAAGTGAGTCAAATTTCCACAGATCTGTCAGCAATCCTTTTTTTAAATGTTTATTTATTTGTATGAGAGAGAGATTTAGAGTGCGAGCAGGGGAGGGGCAGAGAAAGATGGGGAATGAGAATCCCAAGAAGACTGCACTATCAGTGCAGAGCTCAACGCAGGGCTCGAACCCATGAACTGTGAGATTAGACCTGAGTTGAAGTCAGACGCCCAACCAACTGAGCCACCCAGGTGCCCCTGTCAGTAATCCCTTTATGGACTTCAAACCACTCTGTTCCATTGCCCCTTCACCTCTGAAAAAAAAAAAAAAATAAGTGAACTCATGTCAATGAAAGGAAAATGAAAGTAGTTTTCATTGTTAGGTCCTTTAGTGGATAAGCAGTTTGAGGAAGCCTTTGCCAATGCACCATTGACATTGTGGTTTTCTTCTGCCTTTGATAGGCCTACAGCATTCTGCTTTTTTTCCCCTTCTAATTCTGTGCATGTTTTAAGTGAGGGCTGTAGCATGCTTCTTTATCAAGGCTTAATTAAGACATTAGTATTCATTCAGTTAGCACAAGGTGTGCCTGTATCTCCGAGGAGCAGAGATAAACAACAGAGGGTCAAACTTACTGAAATTAAAGTATGGCATCGTTTCTTAAAATTCAGAGGCCTGAGTTTGGCATTTATGTGAAGAGTGGACACAGGACAGTATTAGCATACAATGAGAAACCTGTGGTCCCTTTCAACTTCCTTGGTTTATAGAATATATTTCAGTGTGTGTGTTCAGCATCCAGGTGTATTAGGATACTCAAGACTGTAAAAACTCAGAGGTTTTTAAATCTTCAAGACTGCAGAAATTGCATGCATACATTAACAGAACAGGTTTTCAAAATCATCTTGGAATGGGGGAAAACGTGAGTAGCCTACAAGAAACATATGGTATGAATTGTTCATTCCATTTGCATTTGTTTCTGAGAGCTGTACTTATTGCAGGTTATAAAATCAATTCAATTTAGCTTTTGCTTCCCTATGCAATAAATTATTTTCTGTGTAATAAAGAAAATATGAACCAAAAATATGGATCTGAAAGTGGTTTTGTCACAAATCAAGATGTCAGTATGTTGACCTAAATATAAGCAAGACTGAAAAGTCTCCTTACTGAAAACCCAAGATATTAGGGCACTTATCCATTGCTTACGCTGATCTTAAGAAAAATGGAATCTGTAAATGTCAGTTGTTTAGAAGACCACACAGCCTATACTTTTACATCTCCTGGGCTGTAATAATCTAAGTGTTGTCTTATACATTATCAATTTGAATTTGATCAGCTACAGTGCATTGCATAAAAGATTTATTTTTCCTGTTGTTGCCAATGAAAACATTGAATCAAAATCCAAATTGTATTTTTCTGACAAAATTCTTTTTTTTTTTTATTTTTTTTACAAATAGTTTATTGTCAAATTAGTTTCTACATAACACTCAGTGCTCATCCCCAAAGTGCCCTCCTCCATGCCCATCCCCCCCTCCCCCCCACATCCATCAGTCCTCAGTTTTTGCCAGCATTCAAGAGTCTCTCATGGTTTGCGTCTCTCCCTTTCCCCCACCATTTCCGCCCTTCTTCTCCCCCTTGTTCCTCCGTCAAGTTCCTCCTAATCCTCCTATACGTGCAAACGTATGATATTTGTCCTTCTCTGCCTGACTTATTTCGCTCAGCATAACACCCTCAAGGTCTATCCATGTTGCGACACATGGCCAGATTTCATTGTTTCTCATTGCCATGTAGTATTCCATGGTATAGATAAACCACATCTTCTTGATCCATTCATCTGTTGATGGACACTTAGGCTCTTTCCATGTTTTGGCTATTGTTGAGAGTGCTGCTATGAACATTGGGGTACATGTGCTCCTATGCCTCAGCATTTCTGTATCCCTTGGGTAAATTCCTAGCAGTGCTATTGCTGGGTCATAAGGGAGTTCTATTGTTAGTTTCCTGAGGAACCTCCACACTGTTTTCCAGAGGGGCTGTACCAGTTTACATTCCCACCAACAGTGTAGGAGGGTGCCCGTTTCTCCACATCCTCGCCAGCATCTAGAGTTCTCTGATTTGCTCATTGTAGCCACTCTGACTGGCGTGAGGTGGTATCTCAGTGTGGTTTTGATTTGTATTTCCCTGATGAGGAGGGATGCTGAGCATCGTTTCATGTGTCTATTGGCCATCTGGATGTCCTCTTTGGAGAAGTGTCTGTTCATGTCTTCTGCCCATTTCTTCACTGGGTTGTTTGTTTTTCGGGCGTGTAGTTTGGTGAGTTCCTTATAGATTCTGGATATTAACCCTTTATCTGATATGTCATTTGCAACTATCTTTTCCCATTCCGTTGGTTGCCTATTAATTTTCTGGGTTGTTTCCTTGGCTGTGCAGAAGCTTTTAATCTTGATGAGGTCCCAACAGTTTATTTTTGCTCTTGATTCCCTTGCTTTTGGGGATGTGTCAAGTAAGAAGTTGCTGCGGTGGAGGTCAAGGAGGTTGTTTCCTGCTTTCTCCTCTAGGGTGTTGATAGTTTCCTGTCTCACGTTCAGGTCCTTTATCCATTTTGAGTTTATTTTTGTGCATGGTGTGAGAAAATGATCTAGTTTCATTCTTCTGCATGTTGCTGTCCAGTTCTCCCAACACCATCTGTTAAAAAGGCTGTCTTTTTTCCATTGGATATTCTTTCCTGCTTTGTCAAAGATCAGTTGGCTGTATACTTTTGGGTCCACTTCTGAGTTCTCAATTCTGTTCCATTGGTCTATGTGTCTGTTTTTGTGCCAATACCATACTGTCTTGATGATGACAGCTTTGTAGTAGAGGCTGAAGTCTGGGATGGTGATACCTCCCGTTTTGGTTTTATTTTTCAGGATTACTTTGGCTATTCGGGGTCTTTTGTGGTTCCATACAAATTTTTGGATAGTTTGTTCTAGTTTTGAGAAGTATGCTGGTGCAATTTTGATTGGAATTGCATTGAATGTGTAGAGTGCTTTAGGTAGTAATGACATCTTAACTATATTTATTCTTCCTATCCATGAGCATGGAATGTTTTTCCATTTCTTTGTGTCTTCTTCAATTTCCTTCATAAGTTTTCTATAGTTTTCATCATACAGATCTCTTGTATCCTTGGTTAGGTTTATTCCGAGGTATTTTATGGTTTTTTGTGCAATTGTGAATGGGATCAGTTTCTTGATTTCTCTTTCTGTTGCTTCATTGTTGGTGTATAAAAATGCAACCGATTTCTGTACGTTGATTTTGTACCCTGCAACTTGGCTGAATTCTTGGATCAGTTCTAGTAGGCTTCTGGTGGAGTCTGTCGGGTTTTCTATGTAGAGTATCATGACTGACAAAATTCTTAATCTAACAAGTCCATTCTGTTTGTTGTCATTCATAGCCTTACTTCTGATTCATTATTAATCACAGCTCATGTGTTCAATCGCTATAAACTGTTCATAATGGCTTCTTTGTAGCTCTTAGGTTTCTCTAATCTCCCCACAGTGAATTACAGTAGAACTCAATTCATTTGTTGGCATTATTAAATAGTTGATTAATGCCCAGGTTTTAAATTGTTAGTCTTTTCTTATTTTTATAAAGAAATAAAATCAGGATTTGTTGTTCTTGCCAGAAATCAGTGACAATTTTCAAAATATTTCTCTTTGAAGCCTTGGGCTCTGATACCCTCACATATGTGAATGTTCTATTGAAGTCGTTTTTGGTGGGTTGAGCTCCCATAACTGTCTGTACTTACTTGTAAGGTTAGAAGTTCTGGCATGAGACCCAAAAGCTCTTCCAGAACCCAGCCCTTCTTTTCTTCAGGAACCAAGTTAACTTCATGTGAATGAGAATGTTTTCAGCAACATGTATCACAACAAACTAGACCCAACATTTTTTAGTAAATAGAAAATCCATGGAAATATGCATTTACTCACTTGCCAGAGATCCCAGAAAGAGACAATAACCCTAAAAGAAGCCAAAAGTCTTTTTAATATAATTGGGTAATATATTTTCCTCTCTTATCCCATGGGAAACAGATGCCTTGCTAGACTCGCTTCCTGAAGGAAAACTAGCAGAAATGCTAACGATGTGTTTAGTTAGATCTGCCAGAGAGCCCAGATCTGACATCGCAGTTTTCAATGTGAAAGGTCCCATGCCAGTTTCATGGCGCTTAATGCCGGTAGAGAGAGGGTCAGATTCCATAGCAGGCGTTAAGACAAAGTCGAACCCCAAACTGTTCTAGCTTCATTTCTCAAAGTATTGCTTAAAGAACCCTCTCTTCCATTCAACTGGCCTACTTTTCCTCTAAACACACCGTGTACAATCCAGCCACTCTCTTTTACTCTGAACTATGCTTTTTCGTTGATTCTGGATCCTTCTTTCTCAGGCCCTGGGAATAGGGGAGGAGTGTAGGGATAAGGTAGGGGAGCGCATTGAATTACTAAAACTCCTCAAATCTGTCTGTGCACCAAACACTGTCAGGAATCTGAATACAACTTAAAATGTAACTATTGTCAGGTAGGTGGGCTATGATATTTTTTAACAAGAAGGAAAAAGACCATAGTGTTACATTACAAAATGTAACTATAAACTTGTTTACCTTTGAACACTCTTATTTCATGAACCAATCCTTTAACTTTCTGTTTTTAAAATTTGTATGATGTCCTCACATACATGTCCTTACGCATATCTCTTCAACTGACTTGCAAATACCTTGAGATCAGAAGCCACGCCTTCATTCATTTCATGTTTACTGATCCCCATACATAGTTCCTCAGCTTTTATTTTATGCTTATTAACCCTCTACCCTAGTCAACTTCATCCAATCAATCAGTGGCACTGACTGTCAGCACACCAAGACCGTGAAGGTAGGCATTTTCTCTTTGAACATACTGCCAGAGCATAGGAGAAAACTTTTGGAGGTGATGGATAGCTTTATGGCTTCGATTGTAGTGCTGATTTCACAAGTGTGTACTTATTTCCAAAGTTATTAAGTTATGTACATTAAATAAGCACAGCTTTTTGTTTTTCAATCATTCTTCAATAACACAGCTTAAAAAGAGAGAACGCACAGTTTCTCTACCTCTAGCCATAATCAAGTAGCACCTAGACTTACCTGTGCAGAGAAATATGTGCCTCTCCCTCTCCAAAACCCATCTGTTCTTCTCTCCTTGTATCCTCATGGCTCCCTGCAGTGTCACCCCATCCCCTCATGGTTGAGATCACTCTGCTTCAGCACTATCAGAATAACTGCAATTGTCTAGGCCTGGCTCACACCATAGCCCATTCCTAACCCATGCAGGTGCATCAGTACTTTACATGCATCCCTTTTCCCTGTGGACATCCTGTTTCTTCTCCAAGACCTAGCTTAAAATATCTTGCCTCCTTGACAAATGTCCTTGGTCCTCTCAGAAACTACTTTCTATCTGTGCTCTCAGGACCTGTTGTCTTTTAATATAGAACCAATCACAGCCTGGCAGGGTGGTTTGTCAGGTACACATATCCTTCCCCATTAGACTGAGAACCCACTGCATCCAAGGGTTATGTCTCATGACTCATTCTATCTCCATTGCATGGCTTTCTCATATAGTTGATATTTAACAAAAGTTTGTGGAATAATTATGCTTTCTTTCCTCTCACCAGGTAAGACTTGATAGAAGTAAATACTCATGTCATATGTCATTTGTGTTCTCAAATAGAATTTTTCTCTTGATAATGTGCCTTTCCAATTCTTCTAGACATAGAAGAAAATATGCTTTAATAACTCCTTTGGCTTTTCTTCTTTGTCCCTAGTTACTTGCAATCATCTGTCCTCCTAGGCTCACAGAGAGATTATTCAGCATCTTCCTGTGACCACCCTCCCCCTTATCCTCATCTTACATGACCTGACCCGGTGTAACCTCTGATTGCACTGGCCACTGACCTCACAGTCACATTAAATAGTAAAGCATAAGGAAAGGACAATATTTATTAACCCTGCACCAATACAATATACATACAGTCAATACACTAAATGCTTTCAGTAGATGTATGAAGGAGGTATTATTATCATGTCCATTTCACAGATGCATAAATGAAAGCTGGGAAAGGTGAATATCTTCCCTGGGATCCAGCTCTGAATATTGGAGCTAGGAATTAAACTCAGGTCTACCTTACATCAAAGCCAATTCATTCTGTTACGCAAACTGCTTCAAAAATAGGGAAAATCGATTAATATTAATGATTGTATGGCTTGTATGTGTGACTGTGGTAGATTATTCACAGCGACACTGTATATATATCATAAAAATATAAATTATTTATTAAGCCATGATGTATAAGGCCTCACATATGTTCCTAACTGCTGATATATGCACCTCACAGAAGAACATCATTCACTGAGGAATTATTTATGTTTGCAGCCTTCCTCTTAGAGGACACCTCATGATTCAGATAATAAAATCAAGGCCCAGAGAAAAGCAGACCCTTCCCAAAGGACAGAATGCTAGAGTCCCAGAGCGTAACCAGATCCTAGACTTCGAAGTAGGTCTAACTGTATTTTTTGAAGAAACACATCAACCAATTTGTCTTTAAGGAGCAAAGTCGACACTCCCTTAAGGATCCCAAACAACAGACTAATTTGGAAGGGACACCAGGTTCATAGAACAATGCCAGTTGTAAAGAGAAGATGGGAAAGACAGCAAAGGCATTTTGTAGATCAAAAATATTTGAAGACATTGTCTCTTAAAAACTCATGGGCTGAGAGCCAGTTTTGAATTCTGCATCCCCCCTTCCCAAACTTTTCATACTGATTATATATTTATATAAGCATCCAAGCGTTTAAGCCAATGGAACCATCGAAATTATATGTGGATAGAATTATGTAGGGAAAATAAAGAGATTATTTTAGCCTTCAATATATTTTCTTCTTCTAGAAATACTCTACTTACTGAGCACCAGCTATATACTAGGTATTCCATATAGTTTGGGTGAAGAACCAGAAGCAATCATTTTCAACATCAGAAAATTAAATATGTTCCAAAATACGCTTCTACTTTCAAAAATTGATGAATAAGCACATTAAGCAGCAATAAATGACATGTGGGGATATTTAAGGCACTGAAGCCCTTCGGAATGAGCAGATCAGCAAAATGCAACACCAGAAGAACAGGTTTGGGTACTATAAATATGGCTACTGCATATTTCACCTCTCTTGACAACCATAGCAAGGCTGTAGAATTCATGTACCTATCTTTAGAATTGTCAGAGAAGGTATTTACTGAAAAATAAGTAATTTGCAAGGAGGCAGTCTGTAAAGAGATTGTTTCTAAAGGATAAGAACTGTTTAGTAAGACTGAAATAACTCCTGGGAAATAGGTGAAATCCTCAATGACTGTCATTTTAGTTAACACTGAGGAGGTAAAAACCATTGTTCCCTTCATTCTGTTTCCAAATGGAAAATGCACCCCATCACTTTTAAACCACCATTTTTGCAACTCTCTTGTGCCACCAGAAGTATATTCCTGGTTTCTAAAAGGCTTGTCAGAAATATGTAAGAAAAGCCACTGCAGTATGGAACTTAGAATTCTATTCTAAACAGTCACCTGGCTTTGGCTCCATGGTAAAGAATGTGCAAGTGTTGAAATCTAACAGACCTCGTTGCTTGCATAACCTCCCCAAACCTGTTTCCTCATTTGTGAAATAGGGGATAACATTACTTTCCGTACAGGTTGTAAGGATCTGATGTGATAAATTATGCATAAAGCCTGGCCTATAAGCTAGTTTTATATGGCTTTCCAGCCCTATCACTACATATCTTCTACTCATTTTAAGTCTTAACAATTTAGTTGCAGGGGAACAAATGCCGTTAAAGCACCTCTCTTGCCCTAAAATATGTAAATTGTTTCCTACAGTACCATTTCCTGGAGTAGTTTCTCTTCCCACCCCCTGACACATTCCTGATTCCCCTGGCAGTCACACCACCCACTGAATGGTTCAAACACTTTCCTGGTCTACTTTGAGCAACTGTGAGTCCTTCTGTCTGCACAATTATTTTTACATGCCATACATATTTAATTAGGAGAGCAAGGAAACTACTCCAAGGTTGAGGAATAGTGATGTTTGTGTGCTTCTCCTGTGGGGCTTGCGTGTGGACCAGTTTGGTTGGCATATCTTGCTGATGAGACCAAAGAGATGGCCTCCATCCACATGTGAGCAAACCCATTGCTTCATGCCTGGTCCCTCATAGCTCATAACTCAGCCTGCGCAATCCACCAGGTATTGAGTCTTCTGTCTTCCTGTCACTTGTCTTCACCATCTCCAGGTCAGCTTTATCTGTTCGTTAGAACAACAAATAGGTTCTAACAGCCTGCAACATGCCAAGCCCATGCTATATGCTGGGCTGAATCAAGTCGACATATTCCCCTGTCCTTATGGGGCCTGCAGTCTAGTTTGAGAGGGAGACAACAGATAAGTGGACAAGCAAATATAAATCCTAAGAAGAACCATGTGAGAAGTGAGCAGAGTATGCGAACAGGGAGTAGAGGAAGAGCCTACTTAAAGAGGGTGGCCGTGAAAGGCCCCTCTGATGAAACACATCTGAGTTGAGTCCTAAGTGTGTAGAAGGACCCAGCCCTGTGAAGAGTGTAAACAATGTAAGTTTCAGTGACACACAGGGAACCTTTCATGCTGGGTGCTGTGGCTACCATGAGCGTGAGAATGCAGCCTCTGCTCAGGGATAGGACCGAGACACATTACCATATACTCTGTGGGTCCTTGGTGGTATTGAAAAACTTCACACAGCACAAGGGGAAAGCGCATCACACCCCGTGGCTACTGCTGGGGTCACTCCCCATCCAGTGACCACCTCACCCAATCCCTAAGGGAATTTGCAGACACAGGTTGATATGAATTTAGGTTTATTCAAGAACCACAACTCTCTGAAAAAGGATTGAAAGCAGTAAAGTTGTAAACTCTGTGACTTTGGAAGGCAAAATTTATTCTTTCCCCATACTTCAAATCCAGATCTTCATATTTTAGGTAAACTGACCCATAAAGATAGAAAAACAACTCAATAAGCTCTCTGAACTATGGTTGAAAAGATGCCTTTGCTGGTCAAATTGTCCTAATACAGTATCCAGCTCCTATCACCTTTTGCACCTTTCTAAAATTCCTTAACAAGAATCTGACATATTTTCCTCTTGCTTTTTTTTATGTCACTTTGTTCTTATATTTTTATTGTTTGTCAAAAGACTTTCACATCTTTTTTTGGATCCTCATGAAAACTCTGTACATGAGGAAGACAGGTTTGAAGCATTAATGAAGCAGAAAGTTAACAGAACTTAGGCTTTGGTTTCTTTGCAAAGTATACCCCTCCCCAGCCATGAGTTTTCTGTGGAATATGGAATATACCTTTTTTAAATATGGAATGTGTCGTACTCCAAAAGTTCATTTTAACAGGGGAGGCAATGTGATGGAGTGATGAAAGACACAGGCTTTGTGATGAAAAGGGATGTGTGTGTGTGTACGTGCATATGTGTGCATGCGTGTGTGTGTTTAATCAGGGTGCTGCCCCCCAATTAATATGCCATCTTAAGCCTCAGCTTCCCCACTTGCACCCTGCCCGCCTACCCCTGTAAACTCGCAGAGGGTTTTGGACAAAAAGTAACAAGGAAAGCACCAAGCTCAGTGCCTGTGTGAGGGTCCTTTGCCCTCCCTTGACCATTTCTTTTCAACACTCAGGAGAGGCTGAGTCCAACAGTTGCGTAAAGAGTAGTACTCACAGAGGCTTGCCTTCCCCGCCAAACCCGTTCCTCCGCCTTTCTGCAACACCATTCTCCCAAGCCCAATTTTCTGGAGTCATCCTTAAAAAACCTCCCTCTCCTTTACCACCTACAAATGATGCTCACCATCCCTGCCCTTTCTGCTGCCTAGATAATTCTCAGATCCGTTCCCTCCTCTCATTGACATTCATTTATTCATTCAGTGACTGTTGAGTACCTACTACCTGCAGCCACTACACTGGACTCTGGGAAAAGAGGAGTGAACAAGCCTGAACTCCTGGCACTCATCATCATTCAAATTATTTCAGTTTACTCGCCTACGGACAGTATCTCCTTACTCCAGTCCATTCTCAGTATTGACATCAAAAATATTGTTCTAAGCAATACTGATCTCTGATCTCATCAATTCTGATCTCATCCTTTGCCTTCTTTAAAACCGTGATTGTTTTCCCAAAGATTTCAACATAGTAAAAATGGCCCATATTTACTGAGCCTGTACTATGGGCCAGGCGTTGTTTAAGCACTTTACATTTATTGTCTAATTCAGTTAGAAGGCCAGATGCCTTTAGAATACCCTTAAATCTGGCCACAACACACCCCTACCACTTTCTGCTCTGCCACTCACACATCCAATTCTTTCTTGCCAAACATCCATCAGATGTTAAAACCATACACAGACATGTCATGTTCTTATGTTCTTGCATGCCTCTGAGCTTTTGCATGGTATTTCCTCTGCCTCTGCCTGGAATTCCTTCCCTTAGTTTTCTACCTGAAAATCTAACTCATCCCTGAAAGCCTTCCTCTGACACCATGATACCATCTGCAGCTCCTCCTGGATCGGGTCACTCCTGACCCTCTGCTTTCACTGACACAGTCAACCCTGGATGTGGATTTCTGATGAATAACTGTGCACTATAGGCTGCGTTGTTGGGGTTGCGCAGCACGATGTGACTCTCAGAACAGAACTGCCAATAGAGACCGGAAGTGTAGGACTGTAACAATTCTATCAAGGACACAGGCGCCAACTTTTATAAAACCTGCTGTGGCTCTGTCATAAGCTTTCTTTCTTTCATGTTTTGCACTTTAAGTAGCAAAAGTAGTAAAACTCCATGCTTGGCTCATTGTTCCCTTATTCCATGGAAGGCTAGGTCTTGGCTAGCTGGGGTGGTATGAAAATGGGGGTATCAGCAAGCCAGGCAGAGAGAGCTGGAGAGAAACTTTGTTTTTCCCCTAAAATTTTGCCTCTCTGGTATCCATCACTGCCATCATGTGGAAGATAACTTATGAGCCTCCAAAGGAAGCCTTCTGCCTAAATTTAATCAGAGATCAAACTGGCCGCTTGGAAAAGGAGTATTTGCTAAAGGAAGACCAGGTGCTTATAATTTCTGATATTTAATACCCAATTATCCATCTCCCCAGAAGTCACCACTTCTGGGAAATATGACAGTCATCAGGAAGTATGGGAACAAGAAGTTCTTCTACTTCTGGAGACGAAATTCAGCAAAGACATAAGCAACAAAGATGTTTAATGCTGACCTTTTGGAAATTGATTTTTTCCTTTAATTAAGATAGGGTTCTAAATAGTAAGTATGTCATGGAGTGTCTGTCTCATTTGGAAATCCAGTAAATTTTCTGTAGGCATGAAGATTTAATCATCATGTAAACTGAACTAATCAGACAAAGTCCATTTGTTCTGTTGTCTTCATGATCATTCAGATTCCTAGCTCCCTAATAAATTGCTCGGCAGTTAATCCAAATTAATCAAAGATATACATCTGTTTGACCTTGCATATAGACAACATATTAGCCATGAAACCATTCCAAGTAATAAATTCAAATTCTAACTCTGAACACTCTTGAATTTAAGCCCTTTTATACTGAGATGAATAGTTTATAAAACCTTTTCTCCCTGCAAAAATCCTCATAAATGAGTGCAGTGTTACTATTTTAAAATTAAACCCGTCCTTTTCAGTTTCTACATGACTAGAGCTTTTGCAAATAGCCATGTAAATGATTACAAAATAGAAAAAAAAAGTGTTTGAAAAGTTGCATTTTATTAAATTTCTAGCTAGATGTGAATTTTTTTCCTCTCAAATTCATGATTTAAATTATTCAGTTTTTGGTTTGCCCAAATGCAGTCTTTTTTTAGGAAACAAAAAAATAAGCCATACTTATGTAAGATTCAAGTGCTTCATAAACCACTATGTTAATAATACTTGTTTTTTAAATGTTGTGTGTGGAAAAGTAGCATCTCTTTTCTCCCAGCCTCCTCAATTAGCGTTTCTCATACGCGACATTTTCCTAAGAGACACTGCAGTTAAGGAGTGAAGAATCCTGCAATGATTTTTACCTCTGCTCATAGTTTTCCCTCAGAGAGTCTTCAACATGTTCTGTCCATGTCCATGAGATACAAATCTCATTTTTTATGAATGTTCATAAGAGAAAAGATTAAACTTAAATACAAACAAGAAACACTGGGACAAAGAAGCCACTTTTATCTCAAAGAATTAAAATATGGGAGGTGCCTGGGTGGTTCCGTTGGTTAAGCATCCCACTTCGGCTCAGGTTATAACCTCGTGGTTGTAGAGTTTGAGCCCAGCATCAGGTTCTGTGCTGACAGCTTAGAGCCTGGAGCCTACTTCAGATTTATTCTCTCTCTCTCTCAAAAATAAACATTAAAAATGTTTTTAAAAAGAAAAAATTAGGGGCGCCTGGGTGGCTCAGTCAGTTGAGCGCCCAACTTTGGCTCAGGTCATACATAATCTCACAGTTTGTGAATTAAAGCCCCACGTCGGGCTCTGTGCTGACAGCTCAGTGCCTGAAGCCTGCTTTGGATTCTGTGTTTCCCTCACTCTCTGACCCTCCCCTACTTGCACTCTGTGTGTGTGTGTCTCTCTCTCAAAAATAAATAAACATAAAAAAAGAAAAAATTAAAATATGGGATTTTAAAAATTGAACATCGTGCCTGAAATAATGTTGGTAAATTCCTTTAAAATTTGAGATTAGAATATTCTGTGGCAAATGATCATTTTTTATAGACTGGAAGTGAACTTGGCATTTAAATTCTTCCTCAAAAATCCCAAATTACTTGAATCCTCTAAAGATTGAACCGGGGATTTCAGAAAGATTTAATTTAAGCATGGCTGGGAAAAAATTATGGCATCAATACATATGATAATAACATTGAGGCATTTTCATCATTAATTATGCATTTCTTGGATATCAAGTGTCCACTGTGTGAATAACATTAATTAATTATATACCTCATACTCTGATCATTGTAGTGCAGCATAAGAATAAATTAACAATTTTTCATCATACATAGTTTCTGTGTCCATCTTAATGTTATAATTATGTTGAAGTAAAAAATGAGTAATTCCTCACTGTGTGAAGGACATTATATGTAGGTAATGAGTTCAGTGACAATTGTATATTAAATCGTATTTTATACCAAATACTAAATCACCATTTATTGCTTGATTTTGATTGGAGGCTTATAAATTGTAATGAATTATATTGGCAAGTAGGGATATTACTTTTCCATTTGATAGTTCATCATCTAGTTTTAGAAAGCATTGTTCTTCTTTTTTGCTTTTTTGTGTTGAGCTCATAAAATTGATCAACAAGCTTACAAACCTTGTACAAAATAAATATACTCTACTTCATTTTTCATACAGTATACTGAGTAGATTTTTCTTGGTGCATAACTAATTTGATACTGTCATTTAAAGGTCTGTTGCTGTTATTTATTTTGAGGTGTCTTTGTTTTAGTCTGGTTTGGTTTAGTTTTGAACCACCTTCTAATATACTACCTGCTAGGAATATGAAGAGAATAAGGCTTATTTCTGCCTTCAAGAAGATCATGGCCTAAAGGAAACACGTAAACACCTAGCTGTAGCTCAATAAGATAGGTGACGAGATGAATGACAAGGGTATTGGTAGAAGTTTCATCTTTCACAAAAGCAGTATTTGAACTTGATCTTGAAATATTGAAAGATGTGTAGGGGTTCATCAGATAAAGAAGAGGTGACAGGCATTCAAAAAGAAGGTGCAGCTCATACGCCTTAAAAACCTGAAGGAAGTGTCCCACTTTATCACAGATTAAATGCTCTAATCTCCAAAGAATCCTCCGCCCCCGGAAATATCACTTCTTTACATGTCTTTGTAGACAGTGTACAGCAAAGGTTCTCAGCTTATCCACGGCCTGGTCAGCTTGGCCACTCACCATGACCTTCCCTTTCTGTGTCGTACGGGAGGACAGGACCAGCACCATCAGCAGCTAATGACTCCATCTTTCTAATGACTCTCTGTTCTCCAGCCTTGTTGATCATGACTGGCCTCGGCAGGGAGAAAATTAAAAGGAGTTTGCCACCCCTTGAAGGATTATTTTTTTACAGTATACCCTCCATTAACTGGACCTTTCAGATAACTGATGTTGTCAGCTCTTGCTTTCAGTGTGAGAGACAGTAACAAACAGGACTCCTAAGTACTTATCAAAAAGAGCAAAACCTTCTGGGATGTTGCTGGGGCCAGTGTGCATTCCTCAGCCACCTTTTGTGGCAGCACTGTGGCCCAGTGACAAACAGTCTTCACAGAGCCTGACTCAGACACCATGTAATATTACAAATATCCAGAAAAAAATTAAGGACAATCAATAAACTGCACTTAGGCAAGGGAGAAAAAGACTGTGTTTATGTATATGTATCAGACATATATAGATTATGTATCTATATATTACATATTACATATATGTAATATTTGGAATTTTTCTAAACATTTTTATATATTGGATGTATACACACACATATATATTTAGGAAGACATTATATTATATATAAACACATATATAATATATTTAGGAAGAATATGTTATATATTATGTAACATTTGGAATTGTAAATATTATATAATATATATGAAATGTACACACACGCATATATATATATACATGAATTCCAATAGAGATTCCAACAAGAATGAGGGAAAAGTGTCATTTGATGATAAGGTAAACTAATTTAAAACATTGTATGAAGTGAAAATTCTGTATATTCTATATGCATATCATTTTACTAAGGTTACTTAACATACCACCTCATTATCTAAAGATAATTGTGGTTATATCTTATAAATATGAAATATTGAACCACTAATGCAGCTCCTGAAAATTCTCTTAATTTAAAAAAAAATGTTTTCATTTTGTGGGAATCATTACTGGCTGACAGAGGTTTCTGATTGCCCTCAAATTCCCCATTACCTTTTACTGGCCAGAGCTTCCTCTTCTGGCATTAAGAGTTTTGGAACAAGGGTAAGAGAGTGAAAGGAATGGAAGAAAAATAGAATTGTTCCTGTGGTGGCTATATTAATGGATAGAATTGAAAGACTTATTATAAACCACAGGGCCCATAGTCTAATAAATAAAATACCAGTCATTTAGAGAAGCCCACAATGTTACGGCTAAATGAGCCCCTGGGAAAAGATCCATGACTTTTGAGCAGACGTGGGCCAAGCACCATGCTAGGCACTTCTATTAAAATTGTCTCACTTGGACCTCCTGTCAATTCTGGGAGAGAAATGGCAGCCAGATAGAGTGAATATAAGGACATGAATTTTGGAAATTAGAATTGGACTCAGATCCTGGCTTTGTCACCTACTTTGGCAAGTTCCTAAAATTCCTCAGCCTCAGTTTATTCATTTCTAAAATGAAGATAGTCACAGCCTTGTAACACTGAAATGATAATGTAAATGGCCTGGTCTGTATTATATGTGTGTTCTCTGACCCTCAGTCTTTTCTGCCAAATCTCTTCTTATGTTCAACTGAAAACTCAGATATTTCTTTGAACTGTGAAAAAGTGGTATCTTCCCCCATCTTGAACTTGCACAGTTGATTTCTTTTGGAACCTTCATGTATAACATTGCATTTGTCCCTGTTAAATTGCATCTTTTTTATGTCAGCATGGCCTTTGAGCCTGTTGAGGGAATTTTGAATTTTGCATCAGTCTATTACCGTATTAAATATCCTTCATGGCTTTATGGCATTGAGAAATCTGATAAACGTTCCTTGTATGTCTACATTGATGCCATTAATAAAAATATGGAATAGAGCAGAATCCAGGGGCAGAGCCTTGTGGCATTCAATCATCGGTCCCCCTACAGACTGTGACAGAGTCATTCATCATGTCTCTTGGGTATAGATGTACAACCAGCTATGAATCCACTTAATTTTTCTCTCATAGAGCCCACCATCTTATAGATAATGAAAGACTTCATCAAGTACTTTATTGAAATCAAAGACACTATGTCCATGGCATTCTTCTGGTCTGTCAACGTCATACTAATAACCCTGTCAAAAGGGGGAAATTAATATAGGGCAGCACAAACTAATTTTTTTTAAATGTTTTATTTATTTTTAGGAGAGAGAGAGAGAGACAGCGTGAGCAGGGGAGGGTCAGAGAGAGAGGGAGTCACAGACTGAAACAGGCTCCAGGCTCTGAACTGGCAGTCAGCACAGAGCCCGACGCGGGGCTCGAACCCACGAACCGTGAGATCATGACCTAAGCGAAAGTCGGACGCTTAACCGACTAAGCCACCCAGGCGCCCCTGCACAAACTAATTTTTAAGGAGACCAGTGAAGTTTGGAAAGAAGAGTGGCTGGTGGCACAGGGGTGGGTCCCAGAGGAAAGACACCTGGCCAGTAGCTGCGTGCTTCTAGCTGTGGCATTGCGCCGAGGAACTGACCAAGTGCCAGGAGCCAGCTCAGAAACTGAACTTAATCAAACACTAAACAAAGCTACAATTTATTGAGATGCTTTTAAACTTTATTATTTTGACAAGTTAGTTAAAGCTGAAGGGGTTGAATAGTTGACCCAAAGTCATAGATAGAAAATGCCAGAATCAAGGCTCACACCCACATCCCCCTGACACCCATGCTTGGCTCTTAATCACGGTGCCCTCTTGAACAGACTCTTGTGCCTCAGTGGTGGTGATAATTGACGAGGGAACAAGATTTCCAGTCTGTTAACTGATGATGGGAAGAATTCTCTAACTATGATCAAAGCCTCCCCACCACCCATCTTCAACCCTTCCTTTCCTGGTATCTGAGCATCAAGAAAACAGATTCTTCATACAATTAATTACTTATGTATTTATTTTGAGGAGACCAAGCACAGGTGGGGTAGGGGCAGAGAGAAGGAGACACAGAGTCCCGAGCAGGCTCTGTACCATCAGTGTAGAGCTCGATGAACATGAGTTCATGTGAACGTAAGGTCATGACCTGCACTAATACCAAGAGTTGGACACTTAACCAGTTGTGCCACCCAACTGCCCCAAGAAAACAGATTCTGATTGTGTTTCCTGGTGCACATGGTACTGGAGAAAAGGGAGTTTTGAAGGATAGCTCAATTGATTAAACACGAGGCCTGATGAAATAGCCTCCACCCAGTGGCAGAGAATACCTCTGATGTAATCAAGGAGCTTCCCTTCTCCAGAGTCAAGCCCTCTCTCCCAACAGTGCTGTCAAGGCTGGGCTTTTTGTTATATTTTGTCCATTGTTTCACTGTTTGAATCTGCCGTCTATATTTGTTTCCATGCCCACCCTACTCTGACACACACCTTCTTTGCTTAGCTGGGTTTCAGTATCAATGATTAAATGACAGTCCAGTTGCCAGTCTATTTCACTGACTCTTTCCGGGCCAGAAAGCCATTCTGTCTCCATTTACACTGTTGGTATGATTAATTGAGTGCTTAGAATGCAAGCCTGGTCCCAAGTGCTTGAAGAAATCTCATTATCACCACCTGTTACCCCTACAGAATCTATTTGGGTTCCTAGTGATCACTGCCTTCTTTGCATACATGCACAAATTGTTGTGGTAACCATTTAGAAAGCATGAATATTTTTACCAAAATGTCATGACTGGGAGAATTAAGACTCTTAAAATATACACATGGTAAGTCATAAGTACTAGTGTACCAAACACATATAAAAAGAATATCCTACTCACGCAGCAACCTATAGGTAAACAGCACTAAGCACCCAGACCAAAGCTACACTAGTGGTCATGTTTCCTTTGAAATATACTGGACACTATGCAGTTTCTGTGACACCCATCCTTTAGTCTAGCTGGTAACTGGTCTCTTCCAGAAGGACAGTGGTTGCTGTCTGGCACAATGTGAATTACAGCCTTCAGCAATGGCTTTATTTATATTGCACTTATTGAATACTGAATACTGAGTGCTTTCTCCCAGTGTTTTTCTTTTTTAACAGTTTTATTGAAACATAATTACAGATCATAAAAGTCACTCATTCTAAGTATACTTTGCAGTGAGTTTTAGTAAATATATACAATGCAATCCAGTTTTAGAATAATTTCATCACCCTAAAAATTCCCTTCATGGCCATTTCTGTCATCCTCACTCCTGTTCCTATCGTAGGCAACCACTGATCTGCTTTCTCTAGAAACATTATATAAGTGGAGTCATATAACAAGGTATGCCTTCTCTCACTTAGTATAATGTTTTTAAGGTTTGTCCATGCTGTAGCATTATCTGTAGTCTTTTCCTTTTTATTATTGAGTAGTATTCCATTGCATGAATCTACTAGATATTACTTACCTGTTGGCCAGTTGATGGGACATTTGGATTGCTGGTTTTAGCTATAATGAATAATGCTGGTTAAATTTTTATTTACAAATCTTTGTGTGTACATGTAATTTTCTTTCTCTTGGACTGCTACCTAGGAGTGGACTTGCTGGGTCATATGGTAAGAAACTGGGTCATAATGTGAGATATTGGCAGTTCTCCAAAAAGTAGATGTGCCCCTTGACATCCCTGCTAGCAATATGAGGGTTCCGGTTTCTCTATATCCTTGCCATCACTTGCTGTTGTCAGTCTTTTTTTATTTCAGTCATTCTAGTGGGTATATAGTGATTCCCAGTTGTATTCTCTTATGTGTTTCTCCAGGAGATAAGGAAACAGATGGGGTGGGGGGTAACAAAGGAAGTAAGTGGATTATTAAAAATCTCTCCATCAACATCATTCTACTTTCTCATCTTGAGCCTGTCCTCAGGACTAACAACATCTGCTTTCCTTAGAAATACTTTTTAAACCCTTGATGTTCTTTTTCCCTTCCCACATGGGCTGAAATACAGCGAATACCTGATTCTAAAGTGCAGTAGTAGCTAGCTGAGCTAAGTAAAATCCATGGATGCACTTTTTAAACCTTAATTTTAGCTAGTTTTCAGTAGACTTTTACCTCCTCCCACACCAAATTCTTTTATCAGAGCTGCTGACAAGAAACAGAATTGACTGCCTTGAATTCATTGCATCTTTCACTATTCTACCCACTTATGTAGGGTGTTATGTCATTAAAGTAGCTAAACAGCACAAAGGAAGCAGCAAAAGAGCAGAAAAGAAGACCATTTATAAACCAAAAATTGAATAACCAGGCCCTTACTTACCTAAGATTGTCTCTTAGAATACAGTTTGTCTTAAAGCTTTTGTTTACAAACATATGTTTAGTCAACTATTTTGCATATTCAGTTTAATTTATAAGATGTGGACATGTGTTAATAATGAACTTTCTTAGACATAATATCATATATAATACACTGAGACCATGAATCTCAGTATATAATAAATGGTAAGTTTTATGATCTCAAAAACTGAACAAAAATAAGTTGAAAAATACTGTCCGTCATAAATATCCCCTGTGGTTGGCAAAAGATAAAACTAACTGTGGCCTCTCGGTTGTAGATATAGAGTATTTTTATGTATTAATAATACTGCAAAGAGACTTGCAGTTTTCAGATTCTTTTAGCTCATCATCACATCTCCAAGAATAACTTCAGATGTGGGATATAGCACATATTTCCCGTATTCTTCTGCAACAAATTTTTCCTTCAGTAATCCCAACGATTGGGTTATTGAGCAATGCAAACCAAATTTCTCCTATGAAAACCTAATTTGCAGCAAGCTGTACTTAAAAAGTAACTTACAGGGAAATTAGTTAGGAACTGATTGGTTGGTTGGTTGGTTGGTTGGTTTTAATCTTCTGGAGCAATGTTTATGTGAAAATATAATCAGAAAATTAGTACCTTCATCAAGAGGTAATTCAGAGAGCTTTACAAATAAACCTAAGATTCTCATTGATTACAAAAGAAGGCTTTCTACTTCCAGGAACCCTTAAATGCTCAGAGGCAATTATACCATTAAAATCTCTCTTTCCGTGCAGAGATTATCTCATTTCCTCCTACTTAGTATTTCCTGTTTTTTTGGGACAGACTGTATTGAGAAAACATACAGTCCCTGGGACCCCCCTCACTCTCACACTGTCCTTTGCTCTCTCTGGGGCCATACAACTTGGGACCTCTTTTCCACCCCATAGGTTAGCACAGTTGTATTTTGGTGACATGTATTATTAGACAAACTGGTGTTTGCTGATTATTAGTAGTTGCTTTGAAAAGTAATAGCAGAGAGAAAAGAAAATGTGGAAAATCTAGTCAGAGGGATTTTTTTAAGTGTTAGAGGTAAAAGGAAAGAGTTACAGATTGTAGGAGGTAAGCCAGTATTCCATCACTCATGGCAAGACTGTGTAAAGGAATTAGGGGCCAAAACTCAGAAAGAACAGAAGACTAGAGAGTAGAAAGGAAATAGCAATAGGACATCAGTGTTCTCTTCCTCTTTGCCTTTCAGAGATAGTTCCCCTATGTCATTTGTTGCCCCCAGCAAAAGTTATCAGATCTGAGATTTTAGGGATACCCCTCTAAAATGTACTCATGAGCTAGATACTATGAGAACTCTAGGACTCAGTGATACTGTACCTGACCTTCCAGAGCTTGCAGTCAAGTTGAACAGGTAAGATACAGATATGTAAAAAGAGAGCTAGCAGTATAAGCCAAGGTATATCCATTGTCACCAATCTAGGGCAGCCCACATATAATAGAGAAATAATAAAGAATTCAGATAATAGAGACTCACAGATAATAGAGAAATTCACAGAGAGAGTTTGCAGTAATCCAAGGAGAGCAAGGAAAACTTTAGGTGGATCTTGACCTCATCCTTGCAAGATTCTAATGAAAATGAGAGCATGACATTCATATCCATATTCATAGAATATGAAGAAGTGTTGTACTTTTAAGCCAAAGAAATGTACATGGCACAGTTGGAGACCTGGAGGAGATTTGGCTGGAGTTAAAGAAAATCTAGAGTAACGAGAGAGCTAGAGAAGTGAAAGGAATGGCTCTTGATGTAGAATCTACCCAGAAATATCTGTAATAACACATTTAAAAAATGAAGATAATAGTAAAAATTTTGCTTGTAGGTTTATTCAAGGATAGGATTTAAAAAGTTTAAAGTTTCTGTTATACTTAAAAGAGAAATCATGCCTTAGTTCAGTGCTTCCTGGTTTCTGAAGCAGCTTCCTAGTCATTCTCATTCAATCCACAGAAATCCCTTTTAGTCTTGGCAGGCTGTGTAGACACATATGTTTAGATAGATGGATGGATGATAGATATGTAAATAGATGGATGGAGGAATGGATGTAAGGATGGATGGATACATACCTAGATACATAATAATAGACAAGATATACACACCAATTTTTAAATGGTTTTTCCAACTACTGTATTGAGAACCTAGAGGACTGAATATTTTTTTTGTGGCTCGCAAATTGTATAACATGGTGGTTATATGTGGAAGGCATCCAATAGTTTGTTGTTTAAGATTATTATTATCCCTTTAATATCACTACTCAGAGATATTAAAGATCATCTAGGTAGCTTGTCAAGGTGGATCAGTCGGTTGAGTGTCCAACTCTTGATTTCAGCTCAGGTCATGATCTCATAGTCATGAGATCAATCCCCGCATCAGGCTCTGAACCGGGCATGGAGTCTGCTTGAGATTCTCTCTCTCCCTCTCTCTCTCTGCCCTGCCCTTCCCATGCTTATGCACATATGTGCACATGCTCTCTCCCTCTCCCTCTCTCTCTGTCAATAATAACAAGAAGAAGGAGAAGGAGAGGAAGAGGAAGAAGAAGAAGAGGAGGAAGAGGAAGAAGAAGAAGAAAAATAAAATTTTAAAAGATCACCTAGCTGGAAGAAGAATCAGAAGAAGAATGTCATGATACTCTGCTTCATAGGTCCTTCTATCCACTATATTATGCCAGAAATGGATTATTACAGCCCAAGAAATTGGAGAGAACATGTCACAGTCAAAAATCAAATGCAAGTTCACACAAGGACTTCTAGCATTGTGGGAGTTGAAATTGGATGACACACAGGCACTTGTGCCTTGATGCTTCCAGGTGGGGGAAAGTGTTTAGAAATTACCAGTGGTGGAGGGGAACCTTTCACATTTAATTGCAAAATTTAGTTCTGCAGATGAGAACAAAGCAGATAAACTACCACCTGAACTTCCATTCTGGGCCTTTAAGAACACCAAAACTCCTCAGAACTCTTGCAGTTTTGTTAGAAGAGGCCACTGTAAAGCCAGATGCATGCTGTAGACTTGCATGAAAGCTGCTGTCCTTAGTTGGCAAACACCTAGAAAAGAAAGAGGGGGATTATCTACCCTGTTAAAATGGAGGAGGGTTCCAAATGCAGGATGAAGCTGTTTCATCTAAATACCATTTAAATAACAATCCCCTCTAAATAAAAAACTGGAAATAAAAAGGATGCAGTCCCAGGGTGGTGATAACTGGAATCACTTGTGTGCTCAGTGTTGCTGCATGTGTAATCTCTGGAGTATTCAGCTACATGTGTTATTTCACGTCTGTCAGCTAAATCTAAGCTCCAAAATGTAACAACTGCAAAATATGACACTGAGGAACATTATGTGGATTTGTGATTTTCCCTGGAGGACTTGGTCCAGCCGGCAATAAATGGATTGAGATTTCATGTGGAACATGGAGACAGACTGTTGCTACATGACTTTTCTTCATGACTCATGAGCATTGTCGCAGCTTTCTCCAGTGTTTTTTCTATGGTGTCTGTGCAAACATGGCAATGAAAATGGAAATTGTAGGATAATAGGATTTTTTTTGGTCCATGGAATGTTTGATATCCAGAAAAGAAGCACAATCTAAATTTCCAACAATAAAGGGAATGGTTAGTAAATTATGCCATGCTTCTCTAAAGCAATAATATAGTAATATGGAGTTACTCAAAATGTCTACTGAGAGTTGGATATGTAGGAAAGTATTTTAGCTTTAATATTGAGTGAAAAATTAAGGTGAAAATTGAACTTCTGTTACAGCTACTATAAAATATAATCATGGGGACAAAATGAAAGGAAGTATATCTATATGCTAATAGCCTATGGAGAACTTGTTCTCTTTTTCGTTTTTCTGTATTTTCTGTCTCTACAGTGGGAGAGCAGGATTGTTACTATAATCCAAACACTGCTTTTTAAAAGCAGATAAAGAAAAAAACATGTTTAATTTAAATCATGTTAAATTTAATGTTTAACTTATATCACATTAAATTTAAAAAGAAAGAAAAAAAAAAAAGAAATCTAAGTATGCTGACTTTCCCTAGTGCTGTGACATATATTCTAATGTGAGCCTATTCAGTATGAGAGTAATGGTATGACACTGTCTAGCAGAAGTCCCACAACCAGACCCAGAAACATAAAAGACAGTGACATAACATTACAGCATTGTCACTCGGCAGTCATTCTCCTCTTGCCGGGATCTGCAACGGGGGTTCTGAAGATGTCCTGTTCAATAGATGAAACTGGAGAAAATTCTTAGAGGCAGCTACTGCTCTGATGAATGGGTCCCAATATGAGGAAATCTCATGTTGGTTCAACAACACTCCTTGCCTTTGGCTCACATTTCTCATGATAGTTGTAATAAAAACCATTAAGAAAATATGCAGTAACTTTTATTTCTTATCTCTTAGAATTCAGCAGGTAGAACCACATTCTTATCCTCATGTGTATAATAATTTTTTCTTAGTTAAGGGTTTGACCGTGTAGTTATTCATGTCCGGTTTCTCTGAGTTCCCTCTTTGTATTGCCAAATAATCTGTAGCAGAAACTCAATATCAGTGTTTGAATTGAGCTGAATTGGCTCAATATCTTAGAATAACTAAATCCCCAATATATTACCATTACTTTACCTTTTATACCCATGGGGTTCCTTTTATATGCAGTTCACGTCTACCCACGCAGGAATGAAAACCTTACAGAATTCTTCTCTACTACAGTAATCATTGCTCTGGCTTTTTGAAAACCAAAGGTTTGCAAACTGTCTGGTCATCAGTTATGGTACCTGAGGTGATAGGATTCCACTACTTCCCTGTCCGCTTACAATGATGACCATATGTTAAGTTGTTCTCACCCAAGACAAACCCAGTTGCCTTTGGACTTGACTTTTTCATAATGACTATCTGTCTTTGGAATATTCTGTTATTGTCTTGCCAATTTGATTTCTTATTGTTGACTTGGGAGTTTTGAAGCCAAATGTCACCTTCCCTACCACTCTGTTATTAGCCAACTTAGATTGAATCTTGGGTTTATGAGGACTTCCTGTCCTTTGTCTATATAGGCATTTCACAAGGAATTCTGTAAGGTACCCACCAGAGCTCTTTTGACCTGAAGCTTTAACACTTCTATGAGCCTTGTCCAGAATTGAAGTTCTAGTATTTTAATGTTTGCAGATGATCAAAACCCATTATAAATGTTTTGGACATGATAACTCAAAATTTAAAAAGCACCATTTTAAGAAGCCTCATAACACATAATCTACAGTGCAGCTAATGCCAAACAGTGTAGAGATTGATAGCAAGAAGAGCCTGGTAAATGATAAAGAGCAGGTTAAGAATCAGGTGCACATCCCCTCCATGATGCCATTAGCAATGTGACCTTGGACAAGTTACTCAGTATTTCTGTTGCGTCTCTTAAATGAGAATGATACTGTTATTATAAGGATTAAATTAGATATTTACACATATATAATGCACTTAGCACAGTTTCTAGCACAACTAGACCATAGCAGATGTTAAGTATGGTAATCATCAGTATCTTCTGTAATGT
Organism: Hyaena hyaena; assembly: GCF_003009895.1. Taxonomy (NCBI): domain Eukaryota; kingdom Metazoa; phylum Chordata; class Mammalia; order Carnivora; family Hyaenidae; genus Hyaena; species Hyaena hyaena. The sequence continues at coordinate 384,488 of NW_024081941.1, read as the reverse complement.
GGGATCATTTCTAATAAATGAGAGTTACCCACATATTTTTGACACAACTCTTCACTCTGTGCTAATTTGTTCCATCCACCTATCTATCTGTCTATCTGTCTATCTGTCTGGCCTCTTCCGGGCGGTTCTATGGAAGAGGAGCTCCAGTGTAGACTGCCTCAGTTTCCTTCCTGTTGGGGATTAAATAATCTACCTGGGAGAATACCATGCATTCTCTTAGATTAAGTCTAGGAATAAATTTACATCTAGAATCCAGACCTATTCCTTCCAGTACATGTCACTTCAGTGGGAGCTTTTTCCAAGGTTAGTCAAATCTCTGCATGCAAAGCACCAGCAAACTTGTTTGATGTGATTAACTTTTTGAAAATCACAAAGTCCCTGTCTTCCTGGGTCATGATATCCGTGCATTCTTAGAACCCCCTAACTGGAAGAAGCACCGTGTGACGGTTGTATCTTCTCTATGCCAGGCCCTGAGCTGGTTATTCGCACAATCTCACTCTTCATTTCCCAACATTAGGATTGGCATTTACTTCCTCACTTTATAGGTGAGAAAACGGAGATCAGAGGCTCAGGTAACTTGTCCCAAATTGAGTTGTTGGAGAGTAAACCAAAAGCAGCAGTGGAGGGGACACCAGCTCAATTTTACCACAATTTTTTTGTTATTTAGTGTCAGTTATTTGTCAAAATAATTTTGAATGTATTTATTATGATAAAAGCATTTCTTAGCAGGACCCAAGGGCCCAAGGTAGCAGCATCAGCATCCGTCCAATTAGCTATTGGGAGGAAGACAGTGGAGACTTTATGGGAGGAATTTATATTCAATAGAAGCATTTGGCAAAATAATTGAGAATTAGAATAAAATGGAATGAGGAAAATGTGGTGTTTTTTAGACTTGCAAATACATTTGAAAAGGTTAATGTTATATTTTTCTGAAATGGAGGAATTCTTTGATCTTGATGCATTTTTTAGAAAAAGAAAGAAACAGTGCGAAGATATGAGTGCATTTCTCTGGATTGTGTAAACAATGTTGCCTGCAAGTCATGGACACTGGGACCATCCTTATTTAGGATATTTATAAATCATCTGAGGAGTATATGGTAAAATTCTGGATTTGCATAAACTGCAAAACTCCTCCAGGTAGTGAAATGCCAAGCCGGCTAATATATACGTAGGAAGAGAACACAGGGTTACATGAGTAGGGAGGAGGGCAGCAGATGGGTATCTGCATGGACGACTGTAGGATAAGGAATTTAGGGAGAAGTAATACAGACCACCTTTCCAAGATTAAAGGGCTTTGAACTATCAGCTGTAAGAAAGTTAAGAGATCTTACAGTGTATATTTTTGCCCCTAGTTTTTCCTCCCGTGGCTGAAAGGCCAGCCAGAATCAGGAGGGCTTGGAAAGGGACATTTAAAAGGGAACATTCAAAGCAGAAAATAGTGTACTGCTCAGATGTAAAGCCATGGTTCACATATACCTGGAATGTTGTAATTTGTTGGATAAACCTTAAGCAGCTGTAAAGGGTAGGAGAAGGTACAGAAATTGACTAAAATGATCTGTGGGGAAGAGGAGCTGCTTTATGGAGGCGAACTGCAAAGATCAGGATGCATCAGCCTGGCAAGATAAAGGTTTACAAAATCATAGGGATGTGGTGCATGTGGACACTCACCTTGATTAACATTTGCCATCCCCATCATTGACAGACATGGGTCAGAGAGTAGATGTGAAAAGAATAGAGCGTACTGCTGGTTTAAAATCTGAATCTGTGTGGGCAGAAAGACCAATAGGCTAACTGACAAATAGGCAAATAAAAATTCAAGATAGTGCAGGATGAATGCCAGAGAATGCCCAGCTCTCCTCTTTAAAACTTAAAAGAGAGATTTTTTTTAGATCACTTACACTATGGGTAGTGTACTTTAGGAACTAGTTACCCAAATAGTTCCAGTTCTGTCCTGGAACTACACATGGGCAGAGAAGAGGTAAATGCATTTCTTATGAATGGATTTATAATGTGCTGTTTTAAAACATCAGCAATATTTGGAGATGTGCCCAAACTTTGCCGTTTACCTTCAAGTAAAACAAGTTTTGGAATCAGGCAAACCTCATTCAAATCCCAAAGCCACCGCGTACTGGCCCTTATATAGGCTACTTAACTATTCTGAACTTTCAGGCTCCTCTTCTGTAAAGCAAGAAGAACCCCCTCCAGAGAGGGATTCTGGGGTGGTTGAAAGGGGTGGCATTTGCAAAGCTCCAGGAACGGATGTGGACTGAGAGAACCTCTCTGCAAGTCTTGATTCCCTTTGTCATCTCTTCCACGATGTGCCCTTTGTAGCACCCTCAGACTCAAATCCCATCCTGGGAAGACTTTGAGTCTTACCCCAGGTGGGCAGTGCTTGACATTAACCCTCCTCTGCTACCTTCTTCTACATTGACATTCATTCTTTCATATTCATTGAGCCCCTATTATTTCAAGCATTGCTTTAGGCATTTGGAAAATCCTAATGATAAACATACTACAGGACCCTGCTTGTAGGAAGTTTACCGGGGGGTATTGGTGCGCATGCACACATGCACATTCACGCATACACACACACACACACACTGAACCTATAAATAAAGTCATTGCAGAGAATGATAAAAAAAGGATCATGGAGTAGAGTGTGATGGGGGTTGAGGGCATGGTTCTCATAGTGAGAGGAGGGAGAAGGCTTTTGTGAGGAGATAACACTTGAGCCCCAGAGGAATGAGAAGGCATCCTTGGAAAATCTTGAGGGGACTATTCCAGTCAGATGGACAAAAGGGATAGAGGCCCCATGGCAAGAATGAGTATGAACTGTTCAAGGAACAGAGAAGGCCAGTGTGGGCATCCTGAATGGAGGGACACAGAGAGAGGCAGAGGGCAACCAGCTGTGTTGGGCCTTGGGGCCAGGTCGGGACTCAGATTTTATTCTAAGAGCAATAGGACACTATCTATGGTAGAATTGTCTGCTGGTGAGGGTTAACATGACTTATCCTCTGGAAAGGGCTGTCGTTGATGAGTGGAGATCTAGACTCCAAGGCAGCACCCGCAGAAAGAGCCATGTCTCTGCTCTCTTTTCCGACCCCCACCCCACTGTCCCCCTGGACTTTGCCCCTGCCATTCCTGTCTTTCTGGACTTGAGTGGCCACCCTGATTTCACACATCCCTCACGGTGCAGAGGTAACTGCACAGATCCCTTCACTCTTTCATCTTTTAGGACATGTAAAATTATTTTTCTCAGATGAAGTATTTAACCCAAGTATATGTCATTTCAGGTTTTAAAAATCAATTTGATTGGCCACAGGAAACGTATTTTGGCATCTCTGGGAGACAGGCTGCACGACGATCCACCACAGAAGCCCCCTCGGTCCATCACCCTCAGGGTAAGTGCCCAGCTTGTTCGTTATGTCCTCCACTCTTATCCTCAAAAATTATTTTGTGCAATAAAATAAAATGACCGAAGCAATGGATCAAGAAGCACAGGCTGTTTTCCATGTGACTTACCTTATTTGTATAAAAGCAGTCTCACTTTTGATTGCATTTTGTAAGATGAGATTTATTTTTCTCAATTGGTTAAATAAATGTATGTTTTTGAGTTTTAGACATACACCTGACAAACCAGCACCTTTAAAGAACCACTCCCCCTGCCCCCTTCCCACACTCCCATCTGTACCAAGTAAGAGATGAGTTTTCTGTCAAACTCCTCAAAACCGTAGAAAGAAAATCAATCAAGGACCGCAGCTAAGGAAAGGTCAATTAAAAGTTAACCTTAGGGTGTCCTGTTTTTTTAGGAAGTACAAGTTTGTCAGCTTTGCCCACATCAAAAATTAAGAATAAAGAATCCAGAACATTAATATATGATTTCAGCTATATTTTAGAATTATGGGGCAGAAAAACTAGAGAGAAAGCATAATAATAGGGAGACAAAGATAAAATGCAAGGAGAAGGGCAAAGCAGAGAGAACAGAAAAGTGAGAGTTGATTGCCAGCAAAATGGCAGCAGAAAGGAGCAGCCAACAGTCCCTGGTTTCCACGAGGCCTGTTGGAACTTCTCAAAAACACATCAAAAAGCTGGGATCTCCATGACCGATTGGAGAGTTCCAACTCTTTTCTCTTTATTTCGTCCTGCACTGGCTTCTGATCCCTTTTCTGCACATGTCAGCAAAGGCAACGATAGCAAACAGTGCACACAAGCATGGCACTTAGATGTAACTGCCAACAATGAAATGCGGTAGAAAGCCTCTTATCAGTGAACTTCAGCAAACAGCATAACTACTGCCAGCACAGCAGAGGGTCAGGTGGGAGAGAAGCTGGTAAGACTGTGAGTCTGATTCCATTTTAAAGAAGAAGATACACAATGATTTCAGGGAATGCAAGAAATGTGGCTGGAGGAGGGAACCAGCAGGAAAATTGAGCACTGGGGGAATTGGGATACACTGGAACTTTGGGAGAGTAACCAGTTGGGGGCTTTGGGAGCAGTGAAAGCAAAAATAGGACTTATTTTTCTTCCTAGTAAAGGGAACCTCAAATAAATTAGGGGGAAAATAAGACTAGAAAGTGATTATTGTCTTACCTTCATTTTGCTACACGAAAGGAGGTAAAGATGTAGGTGCCGTCAGTGTAAACACCCTAAAATGCCTCTCTAGACAAGTAACTTCCTCCTACTTATTCTGCTCTCTTTCCTTCCCCTCCTGAATCTCTCCCTCCGGCTCTCTGGAAGAGATTTAGGAGAACAACAAACAGATCAAAGACAGAGATTCCCAAGAAAAAGTGCAGGATCTTAATCTGTCACAGGAGGCCCCGGACATCTGGGGGAGAAGTGACCTGGAGATCCAGCACAATCCAACCCTCTGATTTGCAAACCCTAGAGCCGTCTGCTTCCCCTTATCTGACTTCTGACTAGTTTCCCTCAGCTTGAGTCATCTTTGCCGTTGAAACACATCCCCCTGTCATTATATGCATTGCTCTGCAGTCTGCGTGTGACATGCTGTGTTTCCGTACTGTGTCCTCTTCCCTGCCCGATTGCCAGATCACCCTTTGATGGAAAATCAAGACCCATCAGGTCACACTGGGGCTTTCTTGTCATGTGTCTACTACAGTGAGGACATTGTCCACATGGAGATGCAGCTTGTAAACACACCCGATACTGTCAGGGGTGCCCAACAGATGGGTGCCTCTCTCCTGAGCTCCTCTGTAGCACTGGTATAAGAAAATCGGACCTGACTCATTATCCTTGAAACCTCCGCTCTGAAATACTTAGGGGGAAAAGTATTGCCTTGATCACACCATTAATAAAATGATAGAATGTCATCCATTCCTTAGCAGGTGATTCAGAAATGACTCCCCACCCCTGCAGTTTGTCTTGTCAGTATTTCACAATTTTGTGAAACCAGAGGTTAGCCACAAGTCATGGTATTTATTTCATGATGTATTTCCATTCAGGATCCCAGTGGTAATCACACTCCTCCTCAGTTGTCTCCATCACTTAGCCAAAGCACTTACACCACTGGTGGCTCCCTAGACGTTCCTCACATTATCATGCAGGGCGATGCAAGGAGGAGAAGAAATGAAAACTACTTTGATGATATTCCCCGATCAAAACTGGAGAGGCAGATGGCCCAGGTAAGGTATTAAAAGCCTCTGTGATGTTTTTGCCTTTCACCCATATCGAATAACGCATTCTGATATTGAACACAAGATTACAGTGAGTGGATGCCTGTTTTCTACCCAACTGGAATTTTACCATCTTATGCTATGGCTTTCATTCCCTACTTGCTCAAACCAGGCTGAAACACACCTTCTGGGAATGGAATGTAATACCCAGGTCCTTGTTATCCATTCTTATGGGAGAAGTTGTCTGATCTCATTGCACCCAGAAGGTCTTTGCGCCAAAGGGAAGCATACCGTGTAAGAATGAAATTATAATGAAAATGGATAATAAACATCTGGTTATAAAGTATAAATTGGTTAGATGACAGAACAGAAGTCGGGGGGAAATAGTAACTCCTCATGATGTTGTTAATTTCCTTCCAAGTTAACATATTTGAACAGTATCGCACTGTTGGGACTGGTTGCATCATCTCATAGTGTCACCTTGAGTAGTTGAAGGTGATAATTCTGGTTGACACAAAGAACTGAAAAGAGAGATCTTTCATGCTCAGCCCTTTCTGTGGTTTCGGTAGAGGTGTCCATGTCTCACCTGCCCTCAGGTTGCTGTCCAGAAACATGAGTCAGCCAGACCCAACAGTGGAGCTGTTCTTAACCCACATTCAGAGGGGCAGCTATAGCTCTAGCATTTCTCCCCAAGACTCAAAGATTGGGATTTGTTGACAACAACCGGCAGAATCACCTGTTTTCATCCTCCTTCTAGGATCAGACTGGTGTGTTAAGAGGCTTCTCTGCCTCCCACATTTAAGATGAGAATCTTGAGGTGAAAATTTGACTGTAATTGCTTTGCTTTGCTTGTTAAATATTTTTCTCAACTGTTTGGTGAGATTCTGTTTTGAAAAGCCTTTGGTAAACATTCTGTGCTGCTGCTCATGAAAGAAAAATGTGAAGAGAATGTTCTGGAAACCATGGCTTTTCTGCCTGCAGATGCCCTGGAGAGAGAGTCTGGTATATTGCAACTCCTTTTAGCTCTCTCAATATTGAATTGTTCTCTGGGTTCTTTGTGCAGGGAATAGCAATGTTAGGATTACAGAGAATCTTTTCTTGAAGGGGAGATGAGAATGTACGAGTTACAAGAAATGAATAATTTCCCTTCCTCTCTTGTTAAGTATTATCTTTTAATCCTTATTCTTGTTTTCACTGATGTTCTTTTAGAATCTGAAAGCCTTTTCCCCCCAAGCTGTTCATGTATTTCCTGCTACTTGTTATTATTTGTGGATCACATATATGTGATTAAATTTCTGTAATGACAGCATTTCAGAGACATGGTTTATTTTAAGTTTGAGCCATGTAGTCTTTATGTATTAGCACTAACTGGGTCTTTGCTGAACCTTTCTCTTTCCTGGGTAAAGGAGGATCCTTCATTAAAGAGCATTAGCAACCATCGACTATGCCAACGTCAAAAACCTATCTGAGATCCTCCTATAATTTATGACATTTCTGCACACAATACAGGTTTTTCAAAGAGGAAATTAATTACTTCTCTGCCTGTGTGTGAACACTCTGAGATAATCTAGCAAGATTTCTCCCTTATGCCCTTCACGAGATTCATAGACTGGTATTCCTGTTGAATAGCCCAGATGTTTTCCCCATCACTCTGATTGGAAGGCATCCCTTTCAGGAATTGTCTCACCCTTGAGAAATTTGAATGAACTTGTATCTGGCCAGATGAGAAAGGCCCAAAAGCAGAGAGAGGATGAGATAAGAGCCACAGAGGGTCTGTGTGGATGTGCTTGTTTTCCTCATGTCTACTGCTCACAGAAATCGAATGACTGGTGTAGACATAGGCCAGGAGCCAGGAGCGTATTCGACCTTTCTGAAATCCTGCCGCTCAATACAGCACTTTGGCTGCAGAGAAAGCAGAGAAAATAGGAGATGGCACTACAGGAATCTAATCAATAAGAAAAAAAGGATTCTGGGATCGCAACTCTTTTGGTTGTGTTAATTGCAGTTTTTTGTTTGTTTCTCTTGAGAATGTTTCCTAGTCTAGAAATGCCAGAAATAGTGGAGAAATGAATGTATACCTTTTAAAAATAGTCTCAAAGCTTTAACCTGTCAAAATATGAAAGACTCTGTGATTTTGTTGTTGAACAGTTTTATTTAAGTGCTTTTCTATCACTCATCCATTCAGATGGTGTGTTTTTCCTATCCTTTCTTTGCTGGTCATTTGCTAGGATGATTTTTTAAATCTATTTGCTTTTTTAACAACCTGTTATGCTTTCCTTACGCCGCATTTCTTCCCTGAGGCTATGTGCTTAGCCAATAAAGTTGGGTCTTCCTAAAGACTTGAATTAGAAATTAAAATTTCAGTAAGCAAGCAGCTAGTTACACCTCCTTCCAGTCAGGAGTTTGGTCCCTGAGGCTCTTTCCCAGGGCCTTTCTCCCAAGGGGCTTCCACTACATGGGTAAGGATCCCCTAACCAAGCAACACAAGTCTGTCTTCAGGCTTGCTTACTTACTAAAAGAAAGGAAAATGCAGTTAAAGAGGAAATCCCTAGGCCAGAAAATCTGTTCTCAGCAGAGACTCAACCAGAGTGATCTGGAGTTCCAGACATAGGCCAGAAACCTCAAGTTCTTGGTGGTTGCAGTAATTCATAGGAGTGTTGCCTTCTTAAGATCTACTCAGTAAATGTTTGGAAGTGCTTTGCTTAACCTGGAAAAACCGATTCTTACAGTTAAATTGAGATAAATTTAATGTCCGTTCCACTATGAAATTTGCTCATTGGCAAATGATGTTTAAAAGAAACAGTAGAGTTCAGTTTGAACACTAGTGTTCAGTTTGAATCACTATGAAAAATACCTGTTTGGAATCCAACGGCTTTTAAATACTGTGGCTATTGTTTGCTTTTATTCTGATGTAAGAAATATTCTGGCATCAAATTGTCTTCAATGAGTATGTGAGAGATGGAATTTAGTTCAGTACTAATAACATGTTTTAAGCCACTGAATGTAATGATATAATCACATCTAGACAATGGGTTTCTGTCATGCTGAAAACATCGCTTTTCTGGCCTACAATTCTAAATTGGACTTAGTAGCTCAGAAGCTCTGAAATGCTCCCACATTTCCCTGCCTCTAATAAATGAATGTCACACTCACGTTTGTATAATAATAATTTAGTGCCTATAGAGCTTTTAAATTTTCAAAGTACTTTCACATCTGTTACCTCATTTGAGTACAAAATGAAGTATCCTACCTAACTGCTCATGTGCACATAGCATGTGGCTGATCAGCTTTTCAGTCTGAGTTCTGTAATAGTGAAAATAAAGTGAAAATATGGAAGGTCGATCAGAACAGAGGTAAATATTTCCAGCATTTAGGACTTACTCGCAATCTTTAGAAATGTTCTCAAGTGATATTTAGAAGTCAGAATACTCTGAAAATGAATAATAAAGGAGCGTAATGAGGCTAATCAAGTTTAGGGACCACATTCTCCAAAGCTAGGAAGAAAGGAAGGATAAGTTCCCAATGTGAAACTTACTACCATTTATAAAAGGCCTTCATTTACAGAAAATACTTATGGAAAAATGAAATGATGTTTTTATTTTCACAAAATAAAAGGGATTCCTAAATAGTAAAAGAAACACATATCTTTGAACAAATTTGAGCTTGATATTAATGAGTAAAATCCAAAATTTAGAAGTCTGTGTTTTGAAGGGTCTCATCTAAATAAAAATATCAGTACTGGGGAGCAGTTAACTTATCTGATGCACACAAACCTGAGAAACAGGCATTATCCACATTATGAAGACAAGGAAACTAAGAAACCACATGACTTGTGTGGTCTGGGTCACATAGCCAGAAAGAAACCAAATCAGAACTCGCCTGGAGCATTAGGTAAGGCACTGCAAAGACTTTGTCTGAATTGCTCCTAAATCAGTAAAAAGCTGATACCATAGAAAGTCCAGTGTTTCTTGATCCAAATAGCATTACTTAATAAGTATGACTAAACAATTACTTCTCTATTTGAAAGCATTATTAGTTCTCCAAAAGTTCATTCTTTTGATATTGTTAAAAGAAGAGAAATGGAAATGGAGCCAGATAGAAGCCTTGGCCATGGCCAAGTCCATGCCTGGGATTCCATGTGCTTTTATCTAATCCTCACAACGTCCCTCCTATACTCAGGAAGCCGGGGTTGGTGAGGGCGGTGCCTCATGGCTTGAACCAAGACTCAAGCTCTGACTACCTGACAGTATCCTGGTTCTTCTATGGCTCTTGATACCCTATTGTATCTGTTTTAAATAATATAAATATTTTTTCAAGTTTATTTTCAGAAAGTCAGAGACAGCATAAGTAGGGTAGAGGCAAAGAGAGAGGGAAAGAGATTCCCAAGCTGCCAGTGCAGAGCCCGATGTGGGCCTCGCACTCATGAAACCACAAGATCATGACCTGAGCCGAAACCTAGAGTCAGATGCTTAATCGACTGAGCCACCTAGGTGCCCCTAAATGATATAAATATTTTTAAATTATATAAAACAGTTTCATAACAGTTCAACAAACTTATATGCTGTTATAGATTACACTTATGTAGGCATAGTAAACAGAATGAAGATAAAATCACTAGTAGTTTAGTGGAAACTTATTGAATCAGCTTTTTTATGAATCACCATAAAACTCTTTAATGCAAAACCATATGGTTATTTGTTGAGCCTTTTGGTGGAGACACTCTCTGCACAGCCTGGTAGAACTCTGCCCTGCACCTATGTTTGTGAAAGCTTTGTATGTGGGTGTGGGGTTTACTGCCCATAGAGAGGTCCTTGTATGTGGTTTCTCCAAACAGTGGATGCTGTATCCTTAGTGGCTTCTTCATTTGGAGTTCAGATTTGGTTTCTTTCTGGCTGTGTGACCTGTATCAAGTCATGTGGTTCCTCTGACCTTTAGTTTTCTTTAAAATGTGGGTAAGTCCTGCCTCTGGGTGGTGTGTATCAGATAAGATAATTTATGTGAAAGCATATTTGTGTGTATCAGAAGAGAAATTTATGTGTAAATACATAGATGATATGACTCTCAATTCAGATATATCACCTGTCAGTCCCTGATTCATCATAGGGCCAGTTAATACCAAAGATATCAGAAATGTAAGTGTTCACTCAGATGGTTGTAGCATTCTGTAAAGACCATCTTTTTGTTCTATCCATGCTTAGAATATATACGGACAATGGAATTGCAATTTTCCTCTTTATTATTTTAATTGTATAAATATGAAAGCTACCAAGATGTGGCTCATGATGGAGAAGGGTTCTGTGTAGTGATCACAAAGCCAGGAGAAATGAATATAGATGGAATAATTCTCTACAAATTCAGGTTACAAAAGTAGGCAGCACTCCTTAATCCCCATCACCTATTCAACCCATCCCCGCATGCCCCTCCCCTTATATTGAGCACTGGGTGTTGTATGGAAGTGTTGAATCACTATACTGTACATTTGACACTAACATGTTACCTAACTGGAATTAAATTAAAAACTTTAAAAAAAAAAAGTATGTAGCGAAGAATATCTTACAGTAATGGCATGTTGTTATTATTTTAACATGGTAGGTAAAACATTCAGTGAGAAAGAAGGGATTATTTTTCCTTTAAGTGAAATTTACAACTTGTTTGAAATATAGAGTGCACAAAATGAGCTAAAAAGGCATGAATATCTCAAAAAGCTATGAGACAAATGCTTAGCGGTCTTCGGGAAAGAAAGAAGATGGTAATTGATTCTTTCATACTTTTCCCTAGGAGAGAAAGTCTATTCTTTCTAGAAATTCTGACATTATGGGTATTTACAGAATCAGCTTTTAGAAAATAGCACAACTATGTTAAAGGAATAGCATTTTGTAAAGTGATTTTTCCCTAAAACTTACAAGTTTTCTTATTACTGTGTTAACATTAGATTTTTTGTTAATGCCCATAAGGTTAATGGCTAGTTTTTAATTTAGATTCTTATCACCTAGCCACTACTCAGAAAGGTTCAGCCTGTCCATGGCTTCAAAATTTTCTTCCATTAAGGTCTAAAGAGCAACTCCTGATACTTAAGCACAGACAGATAATATATAACCAAAAAAAAAAAAAGGTTAAGAATAAACTCAGTAAGCCATTCCATCAGGAGCTTCTGATTTGACAGCTTGTAGAGTTGACAAGCTGACACACCAGCTTCAGAGATAACTTGGGATATTGATGATATTTGTGCCCCGCTTCAAGCTAAGAACTCTAGACCACCAGCCATCTATTCCCAAAGGCATCACACCAAGCACAAGTGGAAAGCATTGCTTTCAGAAATGGAATTTAAACCTGATGTGCATACCCTATGTTTATTAATGTGGACAGCTAATTGCCTCTTCTCAAAATATACACTGCTCTCACTGTCACAACTCTGAGGTTGGAAATTCCAGTGTGCTTAGTGTCTTTTGGGAAATACTGAAGTGTTACTGTCTATCCTGTACATCAGTTAAAAAATATATTAATGGGAAGAAGTGGGAAAAGCACTCATGGATTTGTTTTTAGATTTTGATAGTCATCTTACAAGTCTGGATTCTTTCATTCTCTGTCAAGTCCATCAGTGAGGCAAATTAGACCACCAGGAATTTGTTCTGACAGATGCCAGTCAGACATAAACACTTCCATTCATTTTGCTGGAGAAGCTTTGATGCCTCCACCTTCCCTCCATGTCCTGATACTTAACCAAAGTGAATGTTCCCAATTAAAAACAGACTATGGATTTTTTTAAAGATCAGTAGAAAAGATCCTATTTTCAACTGAGTAATAAGAAATCTGACAATACATAAAAATCCTATTTCAGTGGAATTGACCTCATGATATTTAATGGTATCTTAGGCTTACTGACAGAGAGCAGCTTATTCACAAAGAGGCACACCGGGCTATTTTTCCACTTGTTAAATCTTTGGAACGTTTCTCATTATATTCAGTCCAGTTCTTGGGTCCATAGGTCAGAGTTTTGGCTGTTATGATCTGACCTTGATAAATTTTCAAGGGTAGGAGAATCTTCTTATTCTCCCTTTCCTGCTTCTTTATTTTTCCAGTGTTAAAAAAAAAAATGAAGACAAAGTTTTTTAGAAATCTGGCTGATTATGTGGTCCTGTCTCGGTTAATCCCATTCGTATATGACTAAAGTAAAATACCAGTAGGGACTCTTCTAGGTACATGCAACTAACAAAAATCCAACCCACAGTGTCTTAAGTTAAAAAGGGCGTGTGTTTGAATCATTTCACTGCCAAGTCCAAGTAAGTCCAATAAGACCTGGGTCCAGGTGCTTATATGCTCATATGATGTCTTGCTCTTTGGCTCTTCATGGCTTAGCTCTGCTCCCTCTGGATTGGCTCTTTTCCCAAACAGGCTTTCTCTATATGAGGCAGTTTCAAATCCAGTTCCTGTTCAGCTTGAAACTATGAGAAAGAGGGCTTATCTTTCCAAGAGTTCCCCCCAAAAGTCCCATCACTTAGTACCACTTATTCAGATCAGCCTGTTCTGGATCACTTATCTGTCCAAAGATAATCACAAAGAAAAGGTAGGGGTGTGTGTGTCTGTGTCTGTATGTGTTTGTGTGTGTGTGTGTGTGAGAGACAGACAGACAGACAGACAGACAGACAGAGGTGTGTTTAGTCAGGCATAGGCCATGTGCCTGGAGGTGGTTTTAGCTTCACATGCACCACACGGATTGAGGCGTGGAAAAGGAGCCCCTCCCATGGACAGAGTATCATGACCAGAAATGGGAATGGCTTCTATACAGGCAGAAATAGCAGAAGTAGGCACCTGAATAAACCCACTTTGACATTCTGAGAATGTCTGATAGAGGTACCTGACTGGCTTACTCAGTAGAGCATATGACTGGGTTTTTTGTTTTGTTTTGTTTTGTTTATTTATTTTTGAGAGAGACAGAGAGAATGCACAGGGAAAGGGCAGAGAGAGGGGAGGACAGAAGATCTGAAGTAGACTCTGTGCTGACAGAAAGCCCAATGCAGGGCTTGAACTCATGAACTGTGAGATCATGACCTGACCTGAAGTCATATGCTCAACCAGTTGAGCCACCCAGGTGCCCAGAGCATGCAACTTTTGATATCAGGATTGTGAGTTCAAGCCCCACATTGAGTGTAGAGATTTCAAAATAAAATCTTTAGGGGAGCCTGGGTGGCTCAGTCAGTTAAGTGTCGAAATTCAGCTCAGGGCATGATTTCATGGTTCATGAGCTCAAGCCCCATGTCACGCTCTGTGCTGACAGCTCAGAGCCTAGAGCCTGCTTCACACTCTCTGTTTCCTTCTCTCTCTGCCCTCCTCCACTATCACTCTCTCTCTCTCTCTCTCAAAAATAAATAAATATTAAAAAAATAAAATAAATGAATAAAAATAAAATATGTAAATAAACAAACCAGATTTGAAGTTGTGATCAGGATCAAAAATACCATCTCGGTTATCTTCTGTAACCCTGAACAAGACTCTTAGCCCTTCAAAGTCTTAGTTTTCGCTTCCTAAAATGAAATTAATGCCCACCTCACATAATTGTTGTGAGGCATAAGAAAAGTGGCAACTGTCAAAGTACTTTACAAACTCTAAAGCTATATGTTAAGGTTGCTTTATTAGAAAGTATTATTATTTTGAGATAACTTCTACACTATACTTTTTCAAAACAACTAGGAATGAATGCACTGTAAAGCTCATAATATTTAACTTAGCTTTACAAAACTATTTCTATTTCCCAGCTTGTAAGCCCAAACTAATACCTCTCCACTGATATGGAAACAATAGTACTTAGTTTTAACAAGAAGTTCCTTTCTGTGTTATAACCCGATTATCATTGGAGCCCTTTGGAAAGGATTTATGGATGATATCCCTATTGAAATACTTTTAAATACTTTATGAATTAGCATATATTAAAATCTATCATTAGATTTTATATTTTAAACAATTATTTTTCTTTTATAACGAAGTGTTTGTTGGCTATGTAACAGCAAGCTTGACTCTTCCTTCGCCATTTTAAAATTCCCTATAAGCACTCTGTAAATACTTGTTGCCAGGTTAATTTACATAAGGTTATAGGCTCCACAAAGCCACAGGTTTCTAGGACTCCAGATTAGATACATTTTGGGATGGCTTCAAATCTTTTAGGGAGACTTTGTGGAACAGTAGCATACCCCCTGCCTAGCTTAGATCTGGTAGTTAGCTCATCACTTTTATCATCAGAGGCAGCACTGATTAATACAACTTATAATGAGGAGACTGAGGCATGGAGAGCTTATGTTGCTTACTGAAGGCTGCATAGCTTGTAAGAAGTACAGACAGGATTTGGACCCAGTCAGACTTCACAACCTGTGCTTTAACCACTGTGTTGATTAACACTCTGTGCTGTCTCCAACCAAACTGAGTGCCAGCAGACATAACACATTCTAAAAGTTCTAGAACCCCAAAAGGCTCTAGTCCAATATTTTGAATCGTTTGACAAATTATATTAATAATACTTAATGTTTTATATAAATGCAAGGTTAGTAGAGAACTGAACCTCTAAGGGAGCATGCATAAACTTTGTAAAGAAAATCCTTCACTCTTGACATACAGTTTCTCATTCTTTACAAATCAAGAGTAGTAAACAAGTGCTTCATGTAAACAATTATAAAATGACATAACCCCTTTTCTCTTTTTTTTAACATTTATTTATTTTGAAAGAGAGAGCACACATACACATGCATGCACATGCACGTGTGCAAGCATGGTAGGGACAGAGAGAGAGGGAGAGGAGAGAGAATCCAAAGCGGGTTCATGCTGTTAGCACTGAGCCCGTTGCAGGGCTCAAACTCACAAACCATGAGATCCTGACCTGAGGTGAAATCAAGAATTGGACACTTAACCAACTGAGCCACCAGGTGCCCTGACACAATAGGGTCTCTAATGAGGTTTGAATGCAGCATCACAAAAGTTTGCAGTAACTTGTGTTAATGGCTAGAAGATTCTTCTGTGCTTCTGTTAAAGAAAAACAGAGAAACTTAGGATAGGAAGGGGCCAGAAAATGTATCTAGTCCTGTGACTTAATACAGCACCCCCTCCTAATACATCCTTAATAGACAGCCACAAGTTTCTGCTTAAATTTGTTACTGGAAAGGGGGCCCCCACTTTGTGAAACAGCCCTATCAGCACTGGAAAATTTCTAACTGATAGAACTTTTGCCTTATGTTGAATAAGGCTTCCTGAAACTACAACATAGTTAGTTAATGCTATCTTCAGAAAACATGAATGATAAATCTGTTCCTTCTTATTGAGAATAGTTAAGACTAAAGATAATTTGATGCCTTCCCATTACCCTATTAATCGTATCTAGCTCCTTGCCAATATCATTCTGATAGTGGGATATGGGCCTCACAGCATCCTGATTCCTCAGCTCTGGGCACATCTTCTTCCTTGATGTTCATGCTTAACAACTTTAACATATTGTTAACTCCTGCTGAGCTTTTCTTCATAAAAATTTCCCAGCCTTTACCAACGGCCATGAGCCATGCCTCCCTTCTCAGCCCTCAGTGGTGGTGGTGGTGGTGGTGGTAGTGTGTATGTGTGTAACCTTAATGCAGGATTTTACATTTCCATTACTCCTTTCCAGCAAAAACAGTTTTATCAAGTTGTTTATCCAATAATCCTAGTCTATTAACGTTATTTTTAAAGCTTGGTCAACACTCAGTGTATCAGTGATCCTTCCCAAGATCGTAATGTGCTAATTTCAAAAGATGACCTCAAAAAATATGCCTTTCAAGTAATTTCTCCAATGTGTTGATTTCCGTGTTGGACAAGTAGAACTGAAGAAAAAGACTGTAGTTTTCTGCCAAGGACCTCTTGGGTGGGCCTCATTTAAGATAATCATTCAACTAGACCTCATTTTTTCTATATTTCCCCGCAAGGATAATATGAAGAGATAGTGGGGTCTCAACACTGGTGAATGGATGGCTTTGTCCAATACTTATTTTTTACCAGATGCAGGAAGCAGTGCTCAGCGTCTAGTTAATAATGGGTTTAGATAGAGAAAATGACAGCCTCAGTTGGCAAGAAAGGAACATAATATATAAAAAGATGTTACAGGCAAAGAACAGTATTACTCTGCAAAATCCAGTTCCTTTGCAGAAATTCCTGTTATGATTAAAAAGCTGATCGCTGCTTTTCTGAATGAGTTATTAATATTTCTGGTTTTTAGGTGTTTATTTGTTCTGAAAAATGTATCAGTAATGGTGGCATCCAAAGTTTGAGGCAGAACAAATAGCCCATATTGCAATAAACAGCATGATCCCAATTGATTTAAATTCTCTCCACATCCAGAGAAACTGGAGAGCAATATAATAAGATCTGGACTGTACAGTGTTCTTTTTTCTCTCCCTGCTTTATTTTTTGGAAGAGGTCTCATAAATAATTGCGTATTGTCATTTAGCACTACAACTGTCATATTAGGGGGTGTGGGTTATACATTATCTCTACAAATGAACAACAGAAATCACAAAGCCTATAGTTCTCTCCTACTCTGGTAGCTGAGGGCTGATTTTATATGCTATCAGTAGCAGAATCAGTTAACAAGGAAGGAGGGGAGGGAGGAAGGAGGGCATGAGGCAGGGAAAGACAGAAACCTGTAAACTTGAGCAAGCAACAGGAATTTATCATTGGACGCTATACTGTGCCAATGGATTTATGATGGGGCTAAAAGTGGTATTTAGTTCTTCCCACTTTTGCTAAATGGATTAATGCTGACACCAGCAATAGTGGGTCTCACACAGAGAACAACTGTTGGTCTGACTTTTCACTTCCAGCAGGTGATTTGTCCAAGAGTTTCCCTGTAGACACAAGGGAAGGTCATAGTCATGAAGGTTTGATAGGACTGCTCTTCGGAGAGGTTGAGAAATGACAGGAAGCAGCATTTTCTTGAGTCTAGTGTTCCCTGCAAATGAAACCGTCAATATGAAAACTTTTAGAAAAAGGGTTGGTGGCAAATAAATAAATGTTTTTAAAAACCTGAACTTGAGACATTTCTAGTTGAAAAAGAAGAATCACATAGAGTTGAGGGCCATGTGCATGGGGCAGAGGAGCACTACTTCTCTAGTGACAGCAGAGAGACAGAAGTGATCGAGGCTGCCTCACGGCCTCTGAACAACTCCGGAGAAACAAGGGGTTCTGATTTTTTTATTTCCAGGCAGTGTTGCATTTGTGCCCCTGGAGGAAGAGGCAGTGGGGCTGTCACTGCTGGAAGAAAAGACACAGAGGTGTTTGGTGCATTAATCCTTGCCTGAACTGAGTCTCTTTGACTCCATCTTTGATGGATCTCATTTTAGTCTCAGCTCAAGGAGCTGCCAAGTCTGCTGGCTGCCGCCCGAGCTTTCCTTTGTTAGGGTGCCCTTTTTTCTTTTGCCTTTGAAGCTGTTTTGTTCACTTTTCAAGTTTGTTTTTGTTTTATTTTAGAAGTGCTGTCATCCAAGAGAAGGAATGGACTTCATTATACCTTTAGCTTTCACCCTGAACCTTTCCTGTTTCTTGTTGGATTCCTTCTGGTCAATTTCTGAACAATTCAAAGTGTGAAAGAATTATGACAAATGTAAGGGAGAAACGAAGAAAAAAAAGATTTTTTTCAGGGCTAGTACAAGGCAGAAAATTTCATCTCTGGTAGAATCTGACCAGAGGGCTCTATTCATACACATTTTTATTATTATTTTTATTATTATTATTATTATTAATTATTATTATTATTAAACTAGCTACACAGTGTTGGCAGACTCCTGGAAGATTCTCAGAGCCTAATTGGTGTTGGTGGGTAGATGGAGCTATTGTCATCTTGCTCCATTCCAAGACCCACCATCAGCCTCTGAATCCCAGTTTACTACTGGTCCTGACAGTGGAAAAGGGGTAGCATCTGTCACAATCTGCACTGCATAAACAGTGACAAAAAGCAGAGCTGGTGCCTTGTGCTCAGAAGATGCAGTAACTATCCTGGAATGATGCCAGGGTGCCAGGGAGACAGATCCCTATGCTCTAAACTTTTTTTAAACATTCAACTTTGGCTTGAAAGAATAATCTGTTCACAGTGTGGAAAACATAGACTTAATTTGGATATAATATGCCGGATGCTCAGGGAAGGCTTCTCTGAGAAGGTGACATTGGAGTAGAGCCTGCAGAAGATGAGGGAGCTAGTCCCGCAGTAGCTGGAGGAAGAACGTCTCAGGCAGAAGGGGAGACAAATGCAAAGGCTTGAAGCAGGAGTGTGCTTTGCTGTCCAGAATCAGGTGAGCAAGAAGAATAGTAGGAGCGGAAGGCAGAGAGATGAGGCAGGGATGGGTGCCAGAGGATGGAGATGCTTGCAGGCCAGCATTAGGACTCTGGGTTTTCCTGTGAGTTAAATGGAGCAGAGCAGCACGATGCAGCTTTCATTTCAAACAGATCACGTTGGCTGTTGTATTGAGAGTAAGCACTAAGGAGGCAAGGATGGAAGCAATGAGACCAGTTTGCAAGCTCATGGAATAATCCAAGTGAGTAAAGGTAGTGGCTTGGACCAGGCAGTAGGAGGAGGATGAGAAGACTGTAGAAGTGGATTCAGCAGGATTTGCTCCTATATAGGAAATGTGAGCAAAAGGAGACTCCCACTGGAAGAAGGGCTTGCCATTTGCTGAGACAAGAAGACTTAAAGGGAAAGTGAGGTAAGCAGGAGCTTGATTTGGGCATTTACTTTAAGGTTAAGACGCTATTTATCATCAAAGTGGAGGTGACAAAAAGGCAACTGGGTATCTGAATCTGGAGCTCAGGAGAAAGATGGACCCAGGTGAGGACAGGAAAAGAGAACATGGAGACGGTGTAGGCACCCCTTGGGGCGTTGTGCTTCTTAAAGTAGAACAGAAATTGAGTAGGTAGTCAAGGGAAGGAGTCTGTTGGCTTTTAGTAGATGTTACAGCACTGTTTGAGAATGCTCCAGGAAAGAGGGAGGAAACGGATGAGGAGGAAGAGAGAATATACTATAAACAATTGCTACTAGTTGAGCAGAAAAGAAGTCCACCATTAGGAAGAAAACCTTGAAGAGAGTTTGCGCTTTCCATTTTGTCAGTAGATTTGAATGAGAGTGTGTTGTATGTTTCTAAACTGAATTCCTGGTAACCCGAGATACAGGACAGTGACAAGAAAGAATGAGCCAGGTTGTATTTTAAGAAAACATTTCCAGAGTGAGGAGAGAGATCTACACTAAAGATAAAATTATATACCTTCAATTATATATCTCCATCAAAGAAACCAACATTAAATTATTAATTATATCTCAGTTGAAAGACTACTACACATCTTTCCTTAATCCCCATTTATTCGGGGAATCATGGTAATTCAGGTTTAGAAAAACTAAGTTAGCCTGAGAAATAAGCAAATAAATGTGCAGAGGGATATTTAACATCCTTTTATAGAATTGTTTCCAAGCTGTGGATAAGCAGGCCTTTAACATAGAGGTATACTAATTACAAATGCTCCTTCTCTCTTCAACAAAGTGAGCAACGCTTTGTCAGCCTTTATCAGGAAAGATGGGAAATGTTCTAATGAAAAGGCTGCAAGGTTAATTTCTGGTGCCTTTTACCAGAAATGTGTCAGCAGTGACATTGTTGACGGAAGGCACAAGTGTCAACAACAGAGCAGACCAATTACAAATGATAACGAATAGCAGTAATTAATGTTCCTGTAGTGCTTTATATTTGCTAAGAAACCATGAACACATTCTATGATTCCACTGATTCAGTAAATACATTTGACAGCCTTCTGCTTTGCAGGTTCTAGAAATTTAGCTGTAAAAAAGTTCCCTGTCTCTTGAAGCTTAACGGATTACAGAACAACCTGATGAAATAAGTAGGTCAAATATTATTATTTTTCACAGATGAAGACATTCTAAAGCTTAATCAAAACTTAGATTCAAGTTTCTACTGTTCTAGGAGTTTGGGCCCCAGATGAAATCTTATCACCAAAATTTTCTTTCTCAGAACTATTCAAAACTCAGCACTTCAATACAAGTTGTGCCCTGAAATATTATCTTCATCAATATAGTGAAATTCTGTGGTGGAAACTCTTTTGCATTTAAAAAATTCATTCTGGCACTGAGTCTAATAACCATTGTGTCTAGAAGAAGAGCCGTTTTATATTATAAAGACACCAGTTACAGCTGATCCCCTTGAAGTAACTGCTCTTTGAGCCTGGTAAATTATTTACTATCAACAGAATTATTGTGGTATCTGAAATTATCAGCTTTTTCTTCAGCAGCCTCCATAACTAAAACTTAATTAACTGCATTTACTTTCAACTTTTGTTTAAAAATCTTTTTACCATTTGCCTTGAGTCGATTAGTTGTTGAAAATTATAGCAGTTCTATTTTTTTCTAAGTTTAAGGCATAGCTTATACATGAAAATAGTTATTGTAATGTTTTTAAAATATATATAAGCCAAATACAAACTCTTTTCAGTGTATGTGACTAGACGTAGATTTTTTTCATGATTGAGAAAAATTTTATATGGGTTTTTAAAAATAAAATAAGTGATACATGAGACCATCTCTTCCCTCCTTAACTGGTAACTTTCTGGGACTGTTGGAATATAGTATTCGTGTAACAAGATGTTAAGTGGGAAATTTCCTGTAGGTACTAAGTTCCAAACATTCTCCAGAGAAAGCTGGTGAGAATGGATCCAGATACCTTGTTCAGGATCAACCAAAAGGTGATGAATTGTGGCCTGCCGGCCAGCTACCTATCTGCACAAACAGAAGATTGGTGTTGGGGAAGGGCATAGAACTGTCTGAGCCACTGAGGAGAGCATGTGGCTGAGGAGAGGGATGTCCCCATGTCCTCTAAGCCCTATGAGAAGACCTCTAAGAAGAAGGTCTATCCAGAGTAGGGGAACCTACCAGAAGGGGAAAC
This sequence comes from Hyaena hyaena, assembly GCF_003009895.1. Lineage (NCBI taxonomy): Eukaryota > Metazoa > Chordata > Mammalia > Carnivora > Hyaenidae > Hyaena > Hyaena hyaena. The sequence continues at coordinate 362,917 of NW_024081941.1, read as the reverse complement.
TGGCATCTCTTTCCGGTCAGACTTCGAATAAGCAGATGCACCAGCCTGAGCTGAAGAAGAGGGAACCGGAGAGACGTCTCCTGAGAGTGGTCACAGAGCAGCCCGCCCTGAGGAGGCTGGGTTTGTACACTCTCCCCTGTGTCTCTCCAAGGGGCCAGCATGGGCACTAGGGGAGCTAAGGAGAGGTTGGAGGAAGTCAAGCTAGAGACCTATTTCTTACATCAGTGAGAACTGTGCAGTGGGGACCCACTCCCCTTCCCCAGCGGAGACTCCAAAGATCTCACACGGGTACACAGCAGAACCCTTGTGAGAGTGGGGCAGGGTGGGCGCACCAGCTACACCAGAACACTGGAAGCCATGTTAGTGTCACCCTTAGAAGCAGTGCAACCATCTGAGAATCCAGCCATAGCCAGATAAGAAAAGAGGCCACTGTCCTTCTCCTGTGCTCTCCTCCCCAGCAAAGGGCATGAAGGAGGTAGAGCTTGGGGTCCTGAGTTTCCAAGATTGACCATTCCACCTCACTCCTCCCTGCTCCTACAGGAAGAACAAAGGAGAAGAGGATCAAGTACAAACCAAATCTCTTTTAGCCACCATGAGTTTTTTAAGCCTCAGGACTGGCCTGTGGTAAGAGAGCGCAAAGTCTGAATCAGATGATACTCGAGTTGTATACAAAATGGATTCTTAGGGACTCACAGTGACCACGAAGTTAGGAGATCTGCCCAAAATGTCAAGTGGCCTGATGCCCATCAAGGAGGGGAGACTGGACTGGCCCATTTGGGAGTAATGATAGGAAACAATAAAACATTCAGGTTATTTGAACCCCAGTGGAATTGAGACTCTTCCTTGAACTGGTTCCATTTACAGACACGTGTTCCAGGATGGGTAAAACAATACATATCGCCATATAACTGGAGACCCCCTTGGCCTTCTTTGAAGTCAGTACCAAGCTGGCAGTCCTTTCCAGTCATCCTAGCAGGCTGACTTGTGACCCTCCCCTGTGTGACCTGAGCAAGCCACTTACATCTCTGAATGTCAATTCAGTGCCTTTCATCTGTCAGATGACAGGTGGTCCATGGGTTACTTCTAGCACTAAAAGTCTCTGAAATTTGTGAAAGAATTAGCTCAGAACTGTGGATGATAGCACTGAAAAGGTCAAGGATATCCTAGAAGTATGTTTTGTGCCAGTTAAGATGGCAGCCCCACCAAAGCATGGAGTTAGTATATTCGAATCAGATGGCAGCTCTTGTAGATGAAGCTGGGGGGTTAACCGGCAAGACTTAACTTGCTAGTTTTAATTTTTGAAAGGTAAGAAGAGGAAAATCCCCTGTGGAAGAAACAGCATGAAGTTTAGAGAGAGAGCTAAGAGTAGCAGACCTGGTTAAGCCACTTAGAGTGGGAGGTGGTTGATATTGCCTTTGGTCAGACCCCCAGGGATCTTACTTCCTTAAGGAAATGCCAGTTACCTAACAATCCATCCCCAGCAAGCCATCCAGATGACAGAAGGGATGAAAAACAAAGATGTTTATGTGTGGGTGGGGAGATGCTACTGTAACTGGACAGAGAGATGTTAAATTTCTGGTGAGCATTTCTGGGAGGGTGGAGGTAGGGAAGACATTTAGCCAGGGATAAGTTTCTTTTCCATAATTCATTTGCTGATGCGATTGTTCTTTGCTGGGCTTCTAAACCATATTGTGGTTATGTTCTTATCTCCTTCCTGCATGATCTTTGTACGGCCTGCTTGTGAATTCTGGGGATGTTCACAGTGCTTACTGAGTAAGTTTAGGCATGCTGCCATTTTCTGTGATTCAATTTCATGGTGTCTTTTAGAATGATGGAATTCAGGAAAAGAACTCTATAAAGATCAAGCCAGGAGTCTCTTCGCTTTATTTGGTGGTTCTGCTGTAATTCCTGGGAGGGGAGTTAGTTTGGCATTTGGTTCTAAGCAAATATTATTGCCTTTTAATAATTGTTAATTATTAGATTGTTAATGGTGTGGTGGAGAGTTGAGATTACAGAGCTGACTCCTTTAGGCTTCCCAGTGCTGTTCACCAAAGTGTCTGCTTCGATATAACAGACCCCGGCTTCCTAGCCCCAACCCCTCCTTGCTCTAATCTCCTGCCTTCTCCACCACCACACACTTCTACTGCTGAGTGGCATACTGATGCTTCTCCCCATTCTTCCCAAGGGCAATCACAGTTTTGCCCTTGAGAACTCTGGAGGGAGAAGGATCTTCTAGGTTTATCAAGTGGAGCAATGACTAAGTCAGGAAAGTCATTTTATTGCATTGTTTGCTTTTGGTCATTGAAGATAAGAAAATAAAAATATTTATTCTGCGTTAAAGGCTTTTTTCCTATCTTTCTTGAACTTCATGAAAATATTTATCCTCTGAAATGAATGATGTGAAGAGGGAAGATATTTCCGTTCTCTTTGGCAAATGTAAAACAGTTTGCTTTTCGCAAGATGTGCATTTATTGGTAATCTCCCTTGATATAAAACTAATGCATAAATGGTCTTTTTCCTCCCCCGCCCAGCCAACCCAAAATCCTTTTAAGCAAAAGAATGAATTGGAAGCCAATTATTAAACCTGGGCATCCTAAAACATTGTTTGAGTTTGTGTGTGTGTGTGTGTGCGTGTGTGTGTGTGTGTGTGTGTGTGTGAGTCAGTGTTTAAGAAATGTGATTCTTTGCTTTTTATTATGTTCCTCCTTCCTTTCCTTGATGCTACCATGGTAGCTGCCATGTTCTAAATATTGACAAGATGAGATAGTTTTCTGTTTATATCAGCAGTCGTCTGTCTGTGAGATATGGACGAATCAGAACGCTGGATTTCCTTTCTCAGCCATCCATCAGGTTCATAATGTAAGGTTACAAATGGTTATTTTCTTTCCTGAACTTGCGCTCTGTAATGTGTTGCAAAGTGTTGTCAATAGCTACAGGTACTGTGTCCTGGCAATGCAGAAAATTTGTGATGTCTAATGACTCCTGAGATCTTGTCTATTATATTTCATTCACTGTGCCTTGTGACTAGTTGACGTGCAAACATTGTCCTAAAATGAGAAACATACTTGGTTTTAAAGTCTACAGTTAAAATCTGTCCCATGTGAGTTTTGGCTTTCATCCTAGGTGTCTGTGTTAATTTGCTTTTACAGGAAGAAGGAAAAGGGTAAATTGATATATATATATATACACACACATGTATATATCGGTGTTATTCTTCCTCATCTTGTACTTCCCCATGTCCACGGGCTATTCAACCCATTGTGTCTAACAGTTCTCAAAGGTTCATGTGCTTTACTTGTGAGAAATATTGGAGTATGATTTGCATGATATTCTGTATACCTTTCATGCAAGTGTGAGAGTAGTATAGCCAGGAGCTGCACTATTATGGCTACAAAGTGGTTCTCAGCCTTTTTCCATTTGACAATTCTGAATTGATCTTTACAAACTGTTGAAATCATGACCCATTTTACACCAAGCTACCTAATATTCAAATATTCACATTCTACCTTTGCATACTTAAAAAAAAATTCGTTTTTGTTTGGAAAGTAGACATTTTTATGGTTGGTATTTTCTGCTTTGTATTTTAAAATACAATCCTGTTTGCACATCCTGTTGAATAAATTTTTGCCATTGGATAGCCTGCTGAGAGGTTGAGACATTTGGTTGAGAATCACTAAGCAGAGCTCTCAGGGTGGCATGTGAGGGTCTCTTTCGGGGAGCCACGCCAGGCACACCCCTCCTGTGCATGGGATTTCTGCCTCTTGGGGTCTATACATTGCCTGGTACTGATGCTTCAGTGACCCAGTGGTCCCTCCCGAACCCGTAAGTGCTAATCAGTGGCCATCTCTGCTCTCTATCATCAAAAGGAACAAATTTAGTATAACCAGCTGCATTTGACAAAACTGGCATTCTTTATTCCTGAAGATTTTTAAAACAACTGCTGTGGCATCCTGCTTCTGTGTGTGTGTGAATGTTTGTAGGAAGCCTTTCTTTACATTCACATCCCAATATATATATACACATTTATAAGCATAGAGCTCTATGTAGCATTCTTCGTAGCCTTAGAGATGACAGACAATACATGTAATCACATATATCTTATGAATGTTTGGGTAGCCCTTCTCTGATATTTGTCAGAATTATTGAAAATGAAACCTTAAGGGAAAAAGTTTTTTAAATAAATAAAATGAAACCTTAAAATAACAATTGTCATTTAAAATAATTTTAGTTTTTCATTAAGTGTTCTGAAGAAATAGAGAATAATGTTTGTGAATATTCAGATCTAAATTTATAAGCAGGTAGGTGGAAACAGTTCCTCATATAAAAGATTTAAAAGCTTCTATTTAAAAAAAATCAATTAAATCCTAATTTTTAAAAAAAAAATTTAAAGAATAATAGAAGACTTGGAAAATACCATACCTTTCTGTTCATGTTAGGAAGCTCAGTGATAATCATGGCTTATAATTATTTATTGACAACCTTAGGAAGTTTTTTCTCAAGAAGAAAATGAGGATATCGACAGTGCTTCCCTTTCTTTGCACAGAGAATATGGAGTTTCTTCAGTTTCCAGTTTGCAGGGAGAAAGCTACACAATGTGATATCTTAGCATTTGCCTTATGTATCTGGTGCAGATGAACTAAAAGTCAGTCAGCTTTACCGTCTTTTGAAATAAAGCAAAGTTTAAAAGCTGCATTTTAGACTCTGCTATCCAATAAAAATCTATCTATAGACTTCTGTGAACTTTTTCTATGTTATATATACAATTTAGTATATATAGATATTAAATTCGGTTAGTAGTTTTATACTTTCACCTAGTGGCATGAAAGACGTTTGATTTAAGTATGGCCTACCTATTCAACAGAATCAATTTTCCATTTAAAGCTCTAATCTTAGATTATGTTTTTCCTTTATATTCAAAGGTTAATTTCTGTTTGAGCTCAAAAGGATACTTAATGATGTACATTTTTCTTTTATGCTGATATTATCCTAAAGAAATACATATATACATGCATATGTACATACATACCAAGTAAATGAGGTTTTAAGCCATGACCAAATTCTTGGAATATTAAGATCATTTAATACATGAACATAAAGGAAAGGTTTAAGTATTTTAAGCTCTAAAAATGTAGCCTGAAAACATTTAGTAAGAGTGCCTTGAATCATTTCTCTTCTGCAGTTGCTTAAGCCTTTTAAAGTACTGTCAGTCAGTAATAGTTTAAGATAGAATTTTACCCCAACCTTTTCCTCTTGTCTTCTTTTATTCTATTTAAATATTGCTTCATCATTGTTACCTGTGTTCAGATCTACTGTTCATTGAGGATAAGGCTTGATTATGTAACATTTGATGATAGACCATTCTTTGAGGCAAAACATCTTTTTTATTTTTTTCATATTTAACACAAATTTTTTAAAAACTGGGAAATTATTAAATTAATTTTATTAATTTACCTGAAGAAATACAGGTACCATCTTTATAAGAGTGTACTATTTGGCAAAGCCTGACAATGGGCCTCACAGTTTGGAATTATTTTATAGCTAAGGTAGAAACCCTAATTTGTCTTTTGGTTTCTTTTGCTAGTCCATACACTATACTGCCCTGATCAGTTACTCCGTAGGTCATTCCTGCTGCAGTCCAGCCTCCAAGATGGGTGAGCCCTAAGGCACCCTTGTTCTCTGGAGGCTTGTACTTACTGTCAGCTGACTAGTTGAAGCGGGAACCCACCCAGAGGCTAAAACCATTCCTGCCCTTTGCAGTAATGCGTCACCAAGTCTGTCCATTCTCTTAAAATTAACTCCAAAGAGAAGGATCGACACCTATAAGTTGAGTCTTATAAATATTCTTTGATCCAAGATTAAGAACAATAATAATAAGTTGGTAAATCTCCAGGAAGAACATAAATTTATTTTGTTATATCTTGAATCTTAACAACACTTTTCCCTCATTTGAAAATGAATTTCTGGAAATAGCCCTAAATATGACAAAACTCATTATCTTTTTCCAGAAAGATAGATTCAGTCTATATAGAGAATTTAAAAATATTTGGACTGGAGTAATGTTTCAAGGCCACAAAGAAAATAAAGTAAGGATTGTATTTCTCTTCCCTGTAATTTCCTCCCCTCCCCCATAGCACGTAGGGGAGGCCCTGTCAGATCACTCTGAATTCAAAGCAGGTGGCTGTGGTTTCTGGACAAAGTGGAGTCATAGAAGAGCAGATGATGGCGCTGTTTAAACAGAGTTAAATGGATATGCCACGAATTTCTTCAAGTGGTTATCAAATAAGAGGTCGGGATGTATTCCAGACTGAGGTGGTATGTGCTGGGGCTTGTTACTCCCAAAATGGCTGCTACGACTTATGTGGATGATGTAAATATTTTGATCAGCATTTGGCTGTAGTTCTGCTTTAAATGTACGGAACTCACATTGAAATTTAATTATAAAAGTGCTTGAGTTAATTCAACAGAGAATGAGTTTGCATATGATTTGCATGCCTAATGAACTAACACCTGAAATGTCCCCATAACCCCAGCTTCTCCCCATTTCTCCCCACCCACCAGCCCTATTCCCAACCCTTGCCCAGCAACCCATGGTAACCCCAGCTCCTGCCATGTCTGTTCAGACTGTTTTGAAAACTGCCTGTTGAGTTTGGCCAAGGTGTACTCAGCTGAACTATGACAGGCATAATGTGAAGATCTGATGCTTGGTTTAAGTTGTCACCTCAGCAAATACTGGATGGAAGGATCGTGTAACATCAACAAGCTCCTCCTTTTGTATCATTCCACGAAGTTGCGTGCAAACTTCTGTTGTTCCGTTAACAGTGTTACCTGTGACTTAAATGTACAACACCTGTTTGCTATTTGTTGTTGCTTTATCGAGGGTGGGAGGCGGAGCGGGAAGAAAGTTAATGGGGCAGATTAAAGGACTTGCCAGATTTGGGGAGAGCTTTTAATTAAGAACTTGTAGTTGCATGTTTCCAGAGGTTTAACTATAGGTATTATCACTTAAATGTTATTACACTCACCTTCAAAATAATACCAAAATCCACATTTCCTACATTTTCAATTTTATACTAGTTTTTTTTTTGTTTTTTTTTAAAGCATATCACAGCCAATTGAATTAAAGACTGGGGAAATAATCAAGACCAGATGTTTGAGAGGGAAGGAAATTCAAATATCTTAATAGGCAGCCAGAGGAAAACTTATGCCTAAAATTAATTGAAGTCAGTCAGTCATTGCTTTTACAAAATAAAAGTTCATATAAATATAAAGAGAAAACTCAAGAATGAGTCAAGGATGGGTCCTAAGACAGACGGAAATGCTAAAGTAATCATTCCAGGTAAAGTGTTAACCGTACCAACAGAGAGGAGATAGGAGAACCAAGCCATATGCAAGTATAAAGAAGATAAATGTTAACAATTATCAAAAAAAAAAAAAAAAGAAGAGCTTAGAGCGTGAGGGAGAGCTTGAGATCTGATAGGTCGCACACTCCAGTGAGAAACCAATGAGCTAGCATGATACTAACTTTGCTCTTCCTGAGATTGGGAGTGACCCATCTCAAGTAGAAAAGCTTCAGGCTCTCTGCTCCAGTGAAAAGGCCTGTGCATTCCTGAAGGGCTCTAGAATTTTCTCCCATTTTTTCAGAGCCAGTTAGAAGCTTCAGAAGTCAAAGCCTATGCCTACCACTTCCCAGCATTAGCAGCCACCTCATGTAAGTCCAGTCTGAACAGAGAAAACTGAAATGCTGGTCCTCTTCCCTAAAACATACAGCCTATTTAAGCTATTCCTGGAGACTTGTGATTTTTAACCTGTTGGGGTTTCTGATCCTTTGAAAGAATTTAATGAAAACTGTAGAGTTTTTTCTCCCCCAAAACATACATCTACATCCACAATTTTGCATTCTTATCCTAGAATATAAGAATATTCTTATCCTTCTTAAGAATCCCTATAGCATCAACTTATTTGCTAGTACTTCCATGAAAGTTGGTCTCTAACCAAGTTTTTATTTGGCTTGGGAATTCATAAGACCTATTTATATTCTTCAATTCCTGAGAAAGGTGATTCCTTGTAATTCTACAAGACCAGCTGAATCCAGGTTAAAAGAGAGTGGCTTTGGAAATCTGCCTGTTGTCTAGTTTTGTTAATGTCCATTTGAGAACAAATTGCTGAATTTTAAGAAATGAGAATCTTTAGGGAAGAGAGTGAGAAATCTCCTGTATATAATACCTGAATCAGACTAGAGCCCAGACTTGCCAGCACAGACCTCTCACTTCATAGATTCTCACACTAACCCGTTATGAGGCTAACCTCATGGAAAATGGTAAATGACACTACAGGATGTCCTTCTGTCTCAGGTCTGTCTTAGTGGGCGTATGCATTATATGATGCACCATCATATGTGCACAGGCTTGTATTTGTGAACCAAGATCCTCAAGTACATGCATGTGTACATACGACCAAACTTGGTATTTAAATGTTTATTATTCATGTGTGCCTTAGGTTTTCTGAGAAAGGTAGCCAAATACATCTAAGACAGTCAGAGTGGCATTTTATCAATACAGATGAATTCAGATGAGGGAAACTAGTCATCCATTCATAAATTTTTCTTCTAAAATTTTGCTTAGAGTCACACTTTTACTACCTTTTCTCCAGAGATATAAAATTATCCCAAGTACACGGTACATGTCACATTTGGAAACTGAAATTCATGGAACTGTGTATCCTGAATGTAAAAGCAATTCAAACTAAAAATTTCAAATAATCCAGGTTAAAAACAGAAGTCTTTCCAAGGTTGTATGTTCTTTTCTGTGTGACAGAAAATTATGAATTAGTGCCTCATTTATGAAGATCTCTGTTTTATTTTAAAATTCCTTACTTAGGGTGTCAATCTAAAAATGGAGTAACTTCTTTCACACCTCAAAAATTAAGTCAGCTTTGGGAAATATGATGCTACCACATATGAAACCATAATAAACAATAAAAGTATTTATGTGCACATAATAAACTCAAATACATTTGCTCATCCCTGTACACATGTGTAAGAAGAACTCAGGATAGCTGTAGGGAATGAATTTGGCCAACTGCTCATATTACCTCTAGAATAAATGTGATTTTCAGACAGGAGACTGGGGAGAACCTTCCATTACCTTGCGACCTCCAAATGAAGCCACAGCGTCCACTCCAGTACAGTACTGGCAACACCACCCAGAAAAGCTAATCTTCCAATCGTGCGATTACAAAGCTTTTGTAAGTTACTGTGAATTCAGTATTTGGGGTCCAGTGGGGAGAGATGGTGTTTTTCTGACTTGTTTACTTTTATGTTGAAAATATACCAAAATGTCCACCGCTGAAACTTATTCTCCCCCTTTCTTATTTTTTTTTTTAAATTTTTTAATGTTTTATTTATTTTTGAGAGATAGAGAAAGAGCATGAGCAGGGGAGAGGCAGACAGGGAAGAACAGAGAGAGAGAGGGTGACAGACTCCAAAGCAGGCTTCAGGCTCCGAACTGTCAGCACAAAGCCCAATGCAGGCTCAAATTCATGAGCTGCAAAATTATGACCTGAGCCGAAGTCGGATGCTTAACTGGCTCAGACACCCAGGCTCCCCCTTCCCTTCTCTTATTCTTTAAGTAGCCTTTTCTGTATATACAGAGAAAGTCCAAGTAAATAGAGTTTTACAATCCCTTTGAATTTTGTGAGCTTAAGATCTGTTTTGTATATAGTTGTATATTTTAAATGAAATAAAGTATGATCTTAAGATGGATACGAACAGAAGTATAGCACATACAAACATCTCCACTTACTCACCAATGATCTCAAAACATTGGCTCTACTACCACATTTTTTTCATTAGAATTATAATATTGGATTTTTTTTTCCAATAGAAGAGAGAATCAGGCTTAGTCGAGAATTGCAATATAAACAGGGAAATGTTGAAAAAATACCGTAGGTTTGGGGGCAGGTGGTAGTTGTCATGACTACAGCAGAAGAAAATCACCTCTTTTACAAAGAAATGTTTCAATTAGGACAAACTTCCCTAATAACTTAAAAGACAAGGATTTCACGAAAATCATTTTTCTTTCTTTTATGTTTTATTTATTTCTGAGAGAGAGAGGGAGAAAGAGAGAGAGAGCATGAGCAGGGGAGGGTCAGAGAGAGAGGGAGACACAGAATCCAAAACAGGCTCTAGGCTCTGAGCTAGCCATCAGCACAGAGACCAACTTGGGGCCCTAACCCACGAACCGTGAGATCACGACTTGAGCCGAAGTCAGACGCTTAACCAACGGAGCCACCCAGGTGCCCCCTAAATCATTTTTCTTAATTTGATTAAGATGTGGGCATTCTGGTTGTTGTATAGCAATTTCACCTTTTTTTCATTTTGTTATCTATATCTCTTTTACTGCCTACTTGTTGTGAAGCACTGGATTTATTTCAGCAGTAATCTTCCCAAAACTGTAGGATTGAAATGCCTCTTTCTTCCTCCAAAAGCTCAAACACCAAATCCCTGAGCCTTTAGGAACTCTCCTTTCTTCAAGGCCCTTATCCACGCCCTCTGCTCTCAGCCCCTTAAGGGCTCACCCTCTTCAAGTCAGCAATTTCCTGGTCTGCAAGCCTGATTCCCAACCGCGGCTTTGCAGAGGACCAGCTTTTCTTCGGTCATGTCAGGAAAATAATTATTTTAATTCACTTTAAAAAAATACACATAGAGCTCTTTTTATTTATTTATTATTTTTGGAAGGAGATTAGGGAGGGGGGGAAATGACAAAGAAAGGAATCCGATTGAAGCTTCAAAGAGTTGAAGAGGAGTCAATTGGTGGGTGGAAAGGCAGATTTGCTACAAACCGCCCCTCAGCTAGAAAGTGGAGCGTTGAGTGGTGTTTTGTCCCAAGGTAGTATTGGATCTGATCACCTAACAGCCCAAGTGGTTGGTCATTCTTGGCAGGAGACTTTTTCATCTTCCTCCTCCCCCCTTCAGCCCTCCTTTGTGGGTTTGCAGCAGGGGCTAAAATCTTTCTGTTCAGGAATAACTGAGATGCCATTCGCCCTCCCTGCTGGCTCCCTTCCCTCGGGGCCCATCTCGTTCTCAGGTGGATCAACCACTGGGCGTGCAGCTGTGAATGAAAAGACCCCAAACTGTGTCTCCGCCTAACGTTAATTACCTACGCAGCCAAGTCAGCCCAAATGGGGTGCATGTTGCTTAGCTTCTCAGCTGTCTCACACAACCCTGTAATTACGTAGAGTAGTGTGATTTATTTTTGCAGACATTGCTGCCTCAAAAAAAAAAGGCAAAACATTTTTAGATGCCCCCATTTTGCAGTTAAATATGATTTGAAAGATGGCATCTTTAGAAGATGCTGCAGTTTTATTATAAAGAGCAATTTACAGCTCTCAAAACTGTAGTTAATTCTATAGCATTCTCTCTCTAAAGGCATTTATTTGTTAGGATTAGTTACTGTTAGTTTTTAAAAGTTATTCAACAACTTTCCGACAGGAAACCCAGCCAATAGGACTTCCACAGTTTGGTTTCTAAATCACAACTCATATTTATACTCTTTTTCATAAATCACTGAATTTCTTTGTATTTTAGTATTTAGGTTCTATGCTGATAAAAGAGCTTAGAGGGACAGAATCAACCCAAGATGCCTGTGCAAAAATGCGGGTAAGTTTGCCAAACAATTTTATTTCTAGTCGCTGAAATACTAAATACCGGGTATGGTTACAAATTGCCACTTTTCAAATGACTATTTTCTTCATCTGTTGGTCTATTGAATCACATTGCTGTTCCATAAAAAAGTGTTTGGGCTTTGTTCATGTTTATACTTGAGTTTATCTCCCTGTAGTTTGAGTTGATGTCCATTTGATGTATTTATGCCATATTATATTTACTCTTATTTTTAAAGATTTAAAGTTAATTGTATATGCATTGGTCATTCTCCAGATTAAAAAAAAATGGTCTTTAGTTGGTTGCAAGAAAATCCTTTAAGCACCTACCTGCCAGTTTGAGAACATTTACTATAAAGACCACCAATTAACTAAAAAATTATCAAATGCTAAAGTATTGAGAGCATACTTTATAAAGCTAATATTCTTTATGAGTATTAATTCTTAATTACTCTGGGTTGTTGGGCTTTTTTTAGTATAGAAAAAAACATTCAACTCTGAGTTAAATCATGTAAGGGCAGTAAATGTTGACAAAAAGGGCAATTGGAAATGCCTGTGATTGGCGTTTGCTGGATTCCTAGGAGTCTGTATTAGCCAGACGGAGTCTTACTCACTCTGCACACCCACTTTAGCTTTTTTTTTTCTATATTCTTTATTCTTGCTTCCTCCATAGCAGATGGAGGGTGTGGCGCTATCTGACTGACCGTACAGATTGAGAATAGTAGACTTACTCCATATAGCAACTAACCAGAGTCAAATTTAAGTTTGTCAGCAAGTGAACCTGAACTCTTATTTGTGGCCAGTATACATTATCACTTATTTTATATAAGCAGTGTTGGGTGGGAAATATTTAAAAGCATCGAATTAAACTAAAACAGTTATGAAGACAATATGTAATACTGATTCCTCTTGGAAGGCTGAGGGCATGTGAATCTTCATGAGACTGACACCTCAGTATGTGATCACTGATTTAATATTTGGATCAGTTCAGTAGCAAAAAGACTGAAAATACTTATCCTTTTATATGATGTAGAGTTATACTTCTATTGTCGATGCCAGTGAATCTTTATCCCAGTTACTATATTTAGATGAAAAAAGCTGTGATATGTGTCAGGAACTCTATGTTCTGGTTTTGTTGCTGCTTACATGCTTTGGAAGTCACTCTTAGTCATAATAACAATAACTGCTAATATTTACTGAGTAGGTAAAACGTGCCAGTCTTCTATGCTGGGTGCTTTGCAAGTTTATCCCTCTGAATCCTATCACAAACCTAGAGATTAGTACTGTACTGTCCTTACCCCCACTTTACATTAGAAGAGACCAAGGCTGACAGAGGTTAAGTAACTTTCCCGAGGTCACATAGTAAATAATTTGCCAATCTGGAACCAGAACGCAGGTCTGACTCAAGCATTTAACTATTGCACGTGCCTCCTTCTCCTGGGCCTTGTTTTCGTACTTAGAAAATGAGGACATTGGACTAGATGCCCTGTAGGGGTCTTTGTTCATGGTTTTATAATTCTGGGAATCTGGTATCCTCAATGTATATCTGATCTAAATTATGTCACCAATGACCAATAAAATGGGAACACTTTTCAATCATCAAGCTTCATCATAATTTTAGAGCTATTTATGAACACGTCTAAGAAATTAATTTGGCATCTCTGATTTAATACTCTTAACTCAATTATCTCAGTCAATTCAGCTACTTTGATGCTGTAATCCACATAAATAGTGCATAGAGCACATAGCACCATTTAAAATCACAGATTTGTGATTTGAATTTCAGTCAATTTCTTGAAATTAAGTGGATCTGAAATTCCATTCTGATAAACAGGAAAGCCATTTTAATAGTGTCAGTGGAGAATAATTTAGTTAAATACTTGTCTGTTGCTTAAAATGAAACAGAAAAGGCTTGTCTGTTTAGAAGCCATTCTTCTGTTCATTGAGACATTTTTCTGGCTTGCTACCCTTGGTGTTTATTTGGGAGAGTTTACATGAAAATAGGAAATTTATTGCTTCTTAGAATATCACGAGCCCCTATCTCCCATCTTGATTAAATGAATATCAGTCTTTGGTACAGTGGCTTAAAGTTGCACTCAGTGGATTTACTAGAGCCTTTCGAAACTAGAAATGCAGGTTTGCTGTTATCTGAACTCTTGTATTATGAATTAGAACTCTCACCAACTGAAAATGGTATGGATCTCAACTTGCAGTTAATTTTCAGTTTGAACTTCAAGTCCCTATTTTTTCTGTTTTCAACATGGTAGCATTCCAGTCAAAAGTCCCAGAATAATCAAGTCTACAGGGGAAATACTGTAGGACTGGTGATCTTAAATGTTGATATATAGTAATATCATTAGGCTGAATTACTTTGGATTAAAACTTTACCTGGTTTAAAAACAAAACAAAACAAAAAAAAACTTTACCTGGTTTTTAACTCTTCGAGTGTTAAAAAAAAAAAAAAGATGTTTTCAATTCAACGGTGTGCATTTTAGCTGAAATTAAAATTTCTTTCCCAGTAAGAAGTAAATCAGTACAGTTCTTTATTCTGAGAAACACTTCCTTGATGTACTTTATCAACAAAGATAACTAAGATTTGGCTCCTGCTCCCACTGAGTTCACAGTTCAGTGGAGAAATCCTACAAGTTAACACATAATTCCCCCAAAGTAGGAGAAGTTTCACTAGAGAGGGGTCTTCATGTTTTCATCAACCTACAGGATCATCATAGATGATCCCCAAAATGACCTTCAGGCATAGTCTCCTAAAATCAGCTTATCAGTACTAATAACAGTTATCACTCAACAGCTGTAGACCAGGCCCTGCACATGTGATTATGTGCATTAATTCACTTAATCGTGAGTGAGTATTGCTGTTGTCCCCAAAGGCCAACGACAGTTAGATAACTTACCCAAGGTTACCCAGCTAGCAAGCGGTGCAGCCAGGGTTTGAACCTAGGTGCTCTAGTTCCACGACCAAACTCCAAACCCAAGGCTGCACCACCTCTCTAATGAGCCAGTGGAGCATTTATTGCCCGGAGTTTTAAAATAGCTGAAAATGTAGGGGCACCTGGGTGGGTCAGTTGGTTAAGCATCTGACTCTTCATTTCAGCTCAGGTCGTCATCTCACCATTCGTGAGTTAAATCCCCACATGAGGTTCTGCACTGGCAGCGCAGAGCCTGCTTGGGATTCTCTCTCTCTCCCTCTGTCTCTGCCCCTCCCTCTCTTTCTCTCTCAAAAGAAATACTTAAAAGATTAAAAACAAAATAAAGTAGCTGAAATGTGGATCATTTATGTTGATAAAGAGCTTTAGAAACCCTCAAAGAGTCTAAAATTAGCGAACTTAAACCACGTAGGCACAGATATATATAGTAATTTGAGGTACTTTCCAATGTGTTAATCTAAATAAAAATTTCTGGAGAGTTTTTATTGCATCCTAAGCAACTATATTTTTTTTCCACAATACTTAAGTACATGTACTTTGCCCCAGCACAAACCAAACACAATGTTACCCTTTAGAAACATTTGGAGTGTTTGGTGGTCACAAACGGTTAATTTCTAAGTTTATCAAAAGCCTGGTTTTTTTAAAAAAATTTTTTTAATGTTTATTTATTTTTGAGAGAGAGAGAGACAAAGCATGACTGGGGGAGGGGCAGAAAGAGGGAGACACAGAATCCAAAACAAGCTCCAGGCTCTGAGCTGTCAGCACAGAGCCCGACACGAGGCCCGAACTCACAGACCACACAATCACGACCTGAGCCAAAGTCAGATGCTCAACCGACTGAGCCATCCAGGTGCCCCAATCTAAGCCTGTTTATCTCTAAGGTTCCCTCCAGTTCTGAAACCAAGATAATTCTACACCGATGTCCTAGTATTTTATTATATACATATTATTTCAATCAAAAATAGGCCATCATAAACTAATATGTGTGAGATGATAGTAATTCACATCATTCTACAGTATGGAATCACTTTTCTGTTCAGGTCAGCCAGCCTTTTTCCTCCTCAAATTACCTTATAATTTTTCTAACAGACTTTGCTTTTTAGAGCAGTTTTAGGTTAATAGGAAAATTAAGCATAAAGTGCAGAGTTATTGAACATACCCCCTCCATAATCTCCTTCCTAGTTTCACATATTAATATCTTACATTGATGTGGTACATTTGTCACAATTATGAACAATATTGTTATTAACTGAAGTCTGTGGTTTACATTAGAGTTCATTCTCGGTGTTACACAGTGTTTGGGGTTTTGACAAATGCAACCATTACGTTATCATAAAGAATTGTTTCATGCCCTAAAAATCTCCTGTGCTCCACTTGTTCATCTCTTCTGTCCCCTGTCCCCTAGCAACCAGGGGATGTCTTTTTACTGTCTTCCATCTTTTCCAGAATGTCAAATAGTTGGAATCATACAGTATGTACCCTTTTTAGACTGTCTTCTTTCATTTATTTAGCAATATGCTTTTAAGCTTCCTTCTTCTATGTCTTTTGTGGTTTGATAGCTCTTCTTTTAATGTTTATTTATTTTTGGGAGAAAGAGAGAGAGAGCGAGAGCTGGGGAGTGACAGAGAGAGAGGGAGACACAGAATCTGAAGCAGGTTCCAGCCTCTGAGGTGTCAACACAGAGCCTGACACAGGGCTCAAACTCCTGAACTATGATCTTGTGACCTGGGCCAAAGTTGGATGCTTAACCTACTGAGCCACCCAGGTGTCCCAATAGATCTTCCTTTTTATCAACTGAATAATATTCCATTGTATGGATGTACCATAGTTTATTTATCCTTTACCTATTGAAGACCATCTTGGTTGCCTCCAGGTTTTGGCAATTATGAACAGAAGCACTATAAACATTTATATGCAGGTTTTCGTCTCAAGATTTTTTTTCCTGGATCCAAACCCTCTTAAAATTATCTTCTGAATTGTTTTTAGTGAAGAAGAATCAATAGGAACTTACATTAAACCCTGATAATTTTTTAAGTAAAATTGCAGTTTTTGTCTTCTCTTTCAGAGTTTTCTTTAATAAAAGCCTAAGAGATTAGATATGCCTTGATATTGAGGCACACTTTCAGGACAAATGATTTCTATGAATTATTTCACTCTTTAATAGTACAACTTGGCTATTTCTTTTACTGTGACAGCTTTACAGACATTTCTAGTTAAAATTAAAGTCTAAAAACATATATTAGTAGTATATGTGAGAAGTTGTAAGAAATATCTACTTAATCTGAACATATTCATTTAGTGCTGCCTTTTATGTTACTGGTTGGGTTTTCCAGCTAAATCTGTGCTCAAAGACAGGCTTCATTTCTGAAAGGATTCCTGAGGGGAAGCATTAGCTTTGGGATCCTGAATATGATGCCCCTAACGTGTTCCCGATAGAACATAGAACCAGTTTTTAATGGCTATTACCATGAGGGAAAGAAAATGATGGGAAACTGTTGATAAAATGGTAAATGTAATTTTGCAGTTTTATGTTTTGGAGAAGTAGCTGGTTCCTAAATCGATTGGGAGTTAGCTTGCCTCTTCTAAATAATGTATCCACAGGACTGAACTTTACAAAGCAATAAATAGGTTGCTTTGGCCTTTCAGTGTTCTCTTGGTGGTGAAGTGGTATGAGTAATTCCCACTTCAAAGATTCTAAGACGCACAGTGGTTGCTCAAATGAGGGATTTACTCTGGCCAGATGACGTTCTACTATTCCTCTTTGCCTCCCCAGACTTACACATACCCCAACCCCCCAGCCCAGAATTTTGCCTCCGGGTATAATTATCACTAATATACACTATTCAATCACTTCCCTAATTAAATACACCATTAGGAAACATCTGCTACTATAAGAGGTAGGCTATTATATTCAATTTAATACTCTGTGAAATCTGACTTTCTCTAATCCCATAGTTGATGATTAGTATTGTTCACAGGTGTTTGTGCTCAAGGCAATTTCTCTTTTAAGAAAAGAAAAATACCTGGGGTGCCTGGGTGGCTTAGTCGGTTAAGCGTCCGACTTTCGCTTAGGTCATGTACTCGCGGTTCGTGGGTTCGAGCCCCGCGTCAGGCTCTGTGCTGACTGCCAGCTCAGAGCCTGGAGCCTGTTTCAGTCTATGACTCCCTCTCTCTCTGACCCTCCCCTGCTCACGCTCTCTCTCTCTCTCTCTCTCCTAGAAATAAAATAAAAAAAAAAAAAAAAAAAGAAAAGAAAAATACCTGTTTTCAACTACAATCAGGTAGAACTCTGCCTTCTCAGTGCAAGATAGGAATTTTTTTAAAGTCAGGAATAAGCAGATTTTCTAGCAAATTTAAGTTAGGAAGTCTTTATTTCCCAAAGGGCTTAGATAGTACAGATACCATAGTGTAGGTTTCTTGTAGAGTCCATTCCCCTTAACTTGTCTCATTTTTAAACTTTCAATCGAGAAGCAATTCTAAAGTTGAATTTTCAAATATATACATTTCCAAACAATTGTGCCTTGGTCAAAGTGTGAAGACTGTCTTTTTCCTGTGCTTGTCACGATCTCATGGTTTGTGAGTTCAAGCCCAGTGTCAGGCTCTGTGCTGACAGCATGAAGCCTGCTTGGAATTCTCTCTATGCCCCTCTCCTCTGTGCTCTCTCTCTGAAGTCCTGTTTAGTTCCCTTTGCAACTCCCATCTATGGGGATTGTCATTTCCAGAAATCATTTCAGGGACTACTATTTAGGAACCAGGCTTAGGGAAAATGTGCAAACAGCTATTTTTTTAAAGTCTCCATTTGCCCAAGTTTCAGGGAAGAATCAAATACTTCATTTTTTGCTCCCTCCCAAGTACTACAGGAGCCAGGTCAGTACAGGTCTAAGCTCATAAATATGAGCGTATATTAAAATAACAGTACACACAAAGAAACGGCATTTCTAACTGCTCACTGCTAAGCTTTGCTCACTTATACTTTTGCTTTGTGAGTGATTTCCTAGGGGTCCTCCCACAGGAAGACTGAACAATTCCAACCATCTCATCTCATGTCATCTTTACACACCCTTACTATTCTACATCAGTGAAAGATTTATGGGCCTCTTCTCCCTTTAATTCCACTTAAGCTCTCTTTCTAAACATACTGAGTCCATTGTCATTGGTCCAGATATATTGCTCTGCTGAATGTTCATTGTTTGAATCACTATTTCACTGCTATCCTAGCATGTAACCCAGAGATTATTCAGTTATGCTCACAGATCTTTACTTTACTTCTACTCTCTTTTGACAGTGGGAGGATGTACTTTGGAAAGCAGCTAAGTGAAAGCATTCATCCTCAGAATAAGCATAATGGCTACAATTTGTTGATACTCACTACATTCTGGGCACTGGCTTATGCATGCCTCAGAGCTCTACAACGTCAATGCTATATTAACATACCTGTTTTACAGATGAAATAACTAAGACATAGAGGTTAAATGCCTTGACACACAGTGGAGCCAAGACAGGAATCCAAACATGGCCTTCTGTGCTGTTATTCACTGTACTGCAGTGCCTCCTGGAGAAGGAGCTTATCACTGGGTCCCTTCTTCATAAGTTCAACATGACCCCACACATACTTTTAACTTGTTCTAATAAGTAATGGATTGAACAAGTTGGTGTATTTTTTCACATGTTTACAATTAGCTTTTTTAAAGTTTTTTAATTTTATTGTTTTTTTTTTTAAATGTTTTATTTATTTCTAGAGAGAGAGAGACAGCGTGAGCAGGGGAGGGTCAGAGAGAGAGGGAGTCACAGACTCTGAAACAGGATCCAGGCTCTGAGCTGGCAGTCAGCACAGAGCCCGACACGGGGCCCGAATCCACGAACCGCGAGATCATGACCTAAGCGAAAGTTGGACGCTTAACCGACTAAGCCACCCAGGCGCCCCTAATTTTATTGTTAATAATTTATTTATTTTTTAATTTACATCCAAGTTAGGTAGCATATGGTGCAACAGTGATTTTGGGAGTAGATTCCTTAATGCCCCTTACCTGTTTAGCCCATCCCACCCCTCCAGTAACCCTCTTTTCTCTATATTTAAGAGTCTCTTAGGTTTTGTTCCCTTCCCTGTTTTTATATTATTTTTGCTTCCCTTCCCTTATGTTCATCTGTTTTGTATCTTAAAGTCCTCATATGAGTGAAGTCATATGATATTTGTCTTTCTCTGACTAATGTCACTTAGCATAATACCTTCTGGCTCCACCTACATAGTTGTAAATGGCAAGATTTCATTCTTTTTGATTGTTGAATAATACTCCATTGTACATATGCCACATCTTCTTTATCCATTCATCCATTAATGGACATTTGGGCTCTTTCCATACTTTAGCTATTGTTAGTAGTGCTGCTGTAAACATTGGGGTGCATGTACCCCTTCAAAACAGCATACCTGTATCCCTTTGATAAATACCCAGTAGTGCAATTGCTGGGTCATAGGGTAGTTCTATTTTTAATTTTTTGATGAACCTCCATCCTGTTTTCCAGAGTGGCTGCACCAGTTTGCATTCCCATACAATTAGCTTTTTAACTAAAAAATTATATATATACATTTTTAAAACTTCTCATTTTATTATTACAAAAGTAATAAACATTCATTGTTATCCAGTTTTAAACAGAGATAGGGAAATGGAAAATAAAAAGCAGTTGTTGGGGTGCCTGGGTGGCTCAGTAGGTTGAGCAATCTGACTCTTATTTCAGCTCAAGCTATGATCCCACGATTCATGACATCAAGCCCCACATCAGGCTCTGCACTGATAGCACAGAGCCTGCTTGGGAGTTTTTTTCCCTCACCCTCTCTCACTCTTTCAAAAATAAATAAATAAACAAACAAATAAATAAATATTTTTAAAAAACGATTGTAATTTTATCACACAGAGATGGTAAACACCTCTCTGTTAACACCTTGTTCCCATGTAATCCTGCAAACTAATCATGCATTCATAGGCATCTCTTTTCTAGAAAGAAATAGAAATATACTGTGCCTACTGTTTTCCATTTTCTAGTCTACTTTTAATATAACAATATATTTTAAAATGTTTTTACTCCAATAAATATTTATCTTCAACATAACTTATAGTGGTTGAACAATATTCCAATCAATAACTGAACGAAACTTATTCAACCAGTTCCCCTTATTGTTCATTAGGTCATTTTGAATCTTTTCAAATTATAACCAACACTGTGAGCTACATCTTTATACCTACCTCTTATACAACATGTCTGTTTCTTTCCTTAGAATTAGCCACTAAATATAGAATGGCTAGGTCAAAAGTATACACATCTTGAAACTCTGGGTAAAAATTGCCAAACTGCCTTCTAAAAACCTTGTTCCAGTGTATACTTCCAGAAGCAGTACACAAAAGTGTGTTAGTGTTTGCTTGTCACAGCTCTCAAGGGTGTATACTTAATATCCATGATGTGTTCCTAGTTGAGGGAGAACTGGGGAACTTTTATGAGAAACCGTACATCTTCAATGTGACCTCTGGGCCTGTCAGCTCTGTCTGATCAACATCTATTCTAGAAGTACCTCTAGAATACCTTTATGACCTGAACTCTTTATTTTATGTGAAGGCTGTTTTATACTTTCACAGTCCCTGAGAAACTATGGAAGATTAAATAATTCTTGTTATTTGCTCTGAAGACCAAGAGCTGTAACTAAGTGCTAACTAAGGACTTTTGGAAATCACTTGTCAAATGGAGGATGCTGTGTTTTGATAAATTAACTTCTTTCTGAATTAATGTAGGATGCACTACAACTGAGTTTACATACATAGCAGCAGAGAACAGTTCTGACAGTGACTTTCAATCAAAAATCAACTGTATTTTTTTAACTTGTTATTTTGAGAGAGAGCGAGAGAGCAAGTGTGCACAAGCAGGGAAGGGGTAGAGAGAAGGAGAGACAGAATTCCAGGCAGGCTGCACACCATCAGCATGGAGGCTGATGCCAAACTTGAATTCATGAACTGTGAGATCATGACCTGAGCCAAGATGAGGGGTCAGATGCTTAACCATCTGCACCACCCAGGAGCCCGAAAAATCAGTTGTGTTTTTAGAACAGAAGTTTTCAAACTGTGGTAGCAGCAGTAGCATCTGGAAATTTGTTATAAATGCAAAATCTTAGGCCCTACCTCAGACTCCCTGTCTTGGTTTCTCAGGCTGCCATAATAAAAATACCATTTAACTGAGAGAAATTTATTTCTCATGGTTCTGAAGCCTGAGAAGTCACCAAGTCAAGACACTGGCAGATATGGTGTCAGGTGAGGGCCCTCTTCCTGGCTCATAGACAGCCATCTTCACTGTGCCCTCTCATGATGGAAGAGGACCCTTTTATAAGCACACTTAATCCCGTTCACAGCTCCACTCATGACCTAAGCACCTCCCAAAGGCCCCAACTCCGAATACATTTGGGCATTAGGATTCAACATAAGAAGTTTGGGAGATCACAGTCAGTTCATAACACTCACTGAATCAGAAACTCTACGCATGAGGCCCAGCAATCTGTTATTTACCAAGCCTCCCATGTGATTCAAATGCCCACAGAAGTTTTAGAACCGCTGCCTTGTTCCGCTGGGCACTCCTGTTGAGTCTGTTGTGCAGTTGGGCTGCCTGGTGGAGTCATTCTGTCATGGTCCCTGGAAAGCAGCCAGGCCAGAGGAGTGGAGATAGAGGACATCACTTTGCGCTGTACTGGATTTGGCCAGGCTGTATGAGTTACACTTGGCAGTACAATAGCCGTGTCTTGTGCCAGGGGAGTGGTTAGAATGGCTGCCTGCCCACCGTCTGCTCTTGTCACATGGTCTTTCCAGGATCTGTATTCACCCAGCCCTGGTGTCAGGCTTCTCCTGACCAGAAAAGCCCTTGAGAAGTCATTTGGCCTCATTTCCCAGCCAAATGAGACTTACCCCTAAGTCATCAGTGACAAATAAGAGTCAGGACTATTTTTAAAGACATCCAGAGGGGAAAACTTCCCAGCTGCCCCTAATATTTCTCCTGTTCTCTCTTTCTCTCGCTCTTTCCCTCTCTCTCTCAAGAAGTCTTTCCTTCTCGGGGCGCCTGGGTGGCTTAGTCGGTTAAGCATCCGACTTTCGCTTAGGTCATGATCTCGCGGTTCGTGGGTTCGAGCCCCACGTCGGGCCCTGTGCTGATTGCCAGCTCAGAGCCTGGAGCCTGTTTCAGTCTGTGACTCCCTCTCTCTCTGACACTCCCCTGCTCACGCTGTCTCTCTCTCTCTCCTAGAAATAAATAAAACATTAAAAAAATTAAAAAAAAAAAAAAGTCTTTCCTTCTCAGCACTTGCAGTTTGAACCAGTTCCTACTGCAAAAATGAAGACCTAAGCCTTCTCTCCTTGAGGCTGACAAATCACAAGGTCTGTGAGGCTTTCCCATCCCATCAGGATCTCCCGGCTTATCTCTAATCACATCTGTGGTTCTCCTCCAAGCTCTTTCAAGGCCTCCATGCCTGGCTCTGGGCATCAGACTCTGAGAAGTCTGCTGAGCTCCTGGTGCACTAAGAGGCTGGCACTGCAGTTCTTCTTTATAAAGCTGCCTTGTGCTCATTACCACACATTCATTCATTTGCTCATTTACTTAATAACCATGGATTTCAGCAGCTGTTAGATTGAACCCTATGAAATTGTTGATATTTCACCTTTTCTTTTGACCCATAAAAACTGGCAATGTCATAGGGCTCAACCTAAGACCATGTGCTAGTCATTCATTATGCAGGAGATCAGAGACAAATCAAGAAAGATGTGGGCCATCCTCCAGGAATTCCCTGTATGGTGAGGAAACAAACCCGAGACCCAGGGCAGCGAACCCCAAGGGAGAGTGGCAGAGGTTCATAGGGCAGGTCTGAGGAGCAAGAAGTAGCCATCCTGTCAGGCTGTGAAGCCACACAAAGCTTTCCCAGAAAATGACATTGAAACTGACTTCTGAAGGGTAAAGGCACATTTCAAATGGCAGGTCTGTGGTCTGCTTTCTCTCTCTTACAACCTCCGCAGCATATCTAGTTTCACTGAATACAAAATACGATACTGCTTGTTTTCTACATTTTTTAAATCATTTGAAAGGCACTTAAGGCTACCAAACATGATTGATCCTATTTTAATTTAGTTGCTGAAACTGAATGTAATAATCAAGCTTTGAGACAAACTGAAGAAAATATTATATGGCACAATTAATAGTTATGACTCAGCACTGAATATCTAACTAGAAAGCACTCTCAGGGTAGCCATGTGTAGGTTAAAAATGTAGTGTGAGCTGGATGGTAGTAGCCCATCCAGAAATCTATTCCCCAGTCTGTGTTTAAAATACACTGGAAATGAGCAGGATATTGTAAGAATGAAGGGTTGGCGACATCCTCCCCATGGGCCGCCTCACTCTGTTCCCTCTCTGTACTGGTTATGGGGCACAAAATGATTCTCATTAGGAACATAAACATCACTCCAGACTCAAACACAACATTACGGCTCACGCTTGAAGTGCTCCCTGTTGTGAACCTCTTTGCTCTCGCTGACACTTAGGAAAGCCATGCTCCGAGACCAGAGCATCCCTGCAGTCTCAAAAGGATATTCTCATACTGTTGACTCTGCATTGGAAAAGGAGAAAATGTCCCTTCTTGGAGCATGCTATAAGGATAAAATAAAAGTACCAATACAAAGATTCCAAGCAGTGCATAATTTATATAGTTTAAAAGGAAAGGGGAAAAAAAAGATGGTATTACTTTCCTTGGTGTATCCAAAAATCCCTCTTAAAAAAATGTTCTAAAAGTGTTTAGTTACTTTACCTATTAAGAACAGTATCTCAGGTGCCCACCCCCAGATATGAAATTACAAGCCCTATTCTATGTAAATGCTTACAGATAATATAAATCCAAGTGCTAAATATAAAGCTGGCTTTGCATTTAAGATTCAAAAGTTGCACTTTATTTTGGATTTCAGAAAGGTAGCATCCCTATATAACTAAATATTGTTTCTCTCAGAGTAATAAAAGGATGATAATCTTATTTTGGGAAACTGAACAAAATACAATTGAATATCACTATAATGCTCTTAGCAGGAGAGCAAGATGCTATGAAAGTTAAGTTAATTTTGGGTATTACCCGTGAGTATTCAGCTGCTTAGGTATCCAAAGGTCCTCATACAAATGAATCTCTCCTGTAAAGTTGGCACTGAAGGGGAGGGAATTTGAGGGCTCAGGGAAGCCTCAGAAAGTCCACAAAGAATATGGTGTAGGAAAAAAAAAAAAAAAAAACTAGAAACAAAATAGAGCCATAACATAAGGTTTTCCCTGAGCATTTCACTGGGGGAAAGGGCCTGAAGAAGATAATTCTGTTTATACAGATCAATACGGCTTGAATGTTCAACATACATACATATATGTGAGCATTAACTACCAGAATCACAGCAAAGCTTGCAGATAGGTCACAGAGACCAGTGTCACCCGAGAGTAAGCGCTTTGTAACTTGAGCAGTGATGTCAGTCCAGACTAAGTGCCTCCATCCCTGGGAAGGAGAAGAAAACAATAATTGTAACACGTAAGAGAAAATGGAGATGGCGGGACGTGGGCTGTCTGTGATTGGACAGGAGCCCTACTCACATTTTGGTGTCTGTACAGCCTTCACAAAATGAAGTCGCACTTATTGGATTTCTTGCCTGATTATTCCCCCTAAAGACTCGGTATATTTGCTTTCTTCGATGCGTCTTCGTCTTTCATTAAAATAGCGTATGAAAAGACCTCTTTGAAAGCTCGTCAAAGTATATCAACAGAAAATCTTCTAAAACAGTTTGGATTTCTATCTCCAGAATTTTAAATGCCTTAAAGGGGAGGTATGACTTTGGAGAGTTGCCAGAGTGGCTCTGCAGCCAGCCAGGGTCCATCATCTTCTTGTCACGCGCACCGTGGGAGAGCAGCTCAGTTTGGGCTCCAGGTTAGACTGCATGGACACGGCCGGCACTGCCGTCCACGGTGGCCTGCACACAGCCTGCAGCCGGGGCACGCCAGTGAGGCCTCCAGTTAGGAGAGCAGGGGCTCTGGGCACCTGGACAAAAAGGACACGACCACCTTTTCTCTGGTCTTCTGTGGCCATGTTGGCTGAGCGTATGAGGTAGAACCCTTGTATAGGGACAGAAGTCGCCACTGATGCCTTCATTTCAGCTGGAGAGCCGTATCCCAGCCCGTCCGTTGCCCCAGCCCTCCACTCCCTCTCACTGATGATCACAGCACACCCCTCTGTGTTCTTTCCTCTGTCTGCCGCCACCATTCTCTTCACGCTGCTCTTCATAAAATCAGCAACAAACTGTCCTAGTTGCCAAAGCCAAGGACCTCACCCAGAAGACCCAATACATGTAGCAGCGACTACGTGTGTCAGCCACAATGCCGGGCTTCGATTTTTAGCCGTTTTCAGTCCCCTTGGCATTAGACACTGCTCCCACCTTCTAAGGAATCTGCCCCTTGACTTCTGCGATACTGAACTCAGGCATCTTCCAACTCTTTTCAGCTTCTTTGATGCTTCTTTCTGCCCCACCCCTTAAGGATCATCTTCCCCAGACAGGATTCTTAGCCTTCTTCTTGATCTCTCCTTGAGCCACCTCATCTGCTCCCATTTCCTCAGGCACCCCTGCTATGTGCATAGATTTCCAGATCGGATTCTTATTCCTACTGGACATCTCCACCTGATTACCAGTGTTCAAGGGGTTTTCATGCACAAGCATGTTCACCTGTAGTATACCTTATCTCAGTTAACCATCTCTTCATCTGTGACCTCTTCTTGCTCACTCATTTTTCATAGCAGATGGGTTAGCAGAGCCTCTTGAGTCGTCTTCATCGGAGTTATGGCTCCCTCTTCCATTCTTGCACTTCTGTTTCAGCTCAGGTGCTTAGGGTCTCCTGTTTGAGTTTGCACCTCCCCTTCCTGCATTCAACCTCTAGCTGTCCATCCAGTCACCAGCACTGGCTTTCTGCAACACAGCTCTGATTGCGTCCCTCCCTACTTAAAAGCTTCCAGGGGATTCTAAATGGGAGGAGTATGTCACAACCTTCCAAACCTACTGTACCCGCTTCATCTTCCACCAGTTACCCAAACCCACCACATTATTTCTCATTTCCAGGCATGTGCGTATGTTGATGCTTCTGCTAAAACAGCCTATTTTGTCCTCTTTTGGCCCCTGGAAAATCCCAGTTCATCCTCTTAGAGCAGCTCAGTCAGTCACTCATATGAGGACTTTCAGATACAAAACAGATGAGCATAGGGAAGGGAAGCAAAAATAATATAAAAACAGGGAGGGGGACAAAAACAGACTTATATACGGAGGACAAACAGAGGGTTGTTGGAGGGGTTGGGGGAGGGGGAGGGGCGAAATGGGTGAGGGGCATTAAGGAATCTACTCCTGAAATCATTGTTGTACTATATCCTAACTAACTTGGATGTAAATTTAAAAAATAAATTAAAAAAAAAAAGAAGAAAGAACAGCTCAGTCAGCCCTAGCAGGCAGTCAGCACTTGTCAAGTGAATAATGAAGACTTGCCCCACTCTCTCCTGCAAAGTGAGGCTCTCTCTGCTCAGTTCTCTAGAGGCACTCTGTATCACTGTTGCATTTATCAGCATTTGTATCGTGGCTTCTCTCTGTGGCAGACCAGGCCCGGAACGTGGTGTGTAGCTCTGCCTCTTGCTTTCCCTGTTGCATGGCAGACCTCATTCCCAGCCCCCTTTCCCACTGAGCCCAGACACAGGCTCACAGTCTTCTCAATACCACACTTGGGACGGCCACTTGCTGCAGACTGTAGTTTGCACACAGCTTGAGGTCTGTGTGACGTGCCCTGAAGTAGACTCTGAGCTTTCCCAACACAGTGGGCTGCCTACTATAACCACTCAATTGCTGAATGAATGACAAATGGTTTTGTTTTCTCCCTTTGGGGCTTTTCTTAATACTAAATGAAATGTTGATCTTTTAATCTTATATTGTTTGATGGTGTGGATAGATCTGTCTGAGAGAATATATTCATGGCAAGGAGTGAGGTAATTTGTTGCAATCCATTGTTACTCTGCAGAGAATTCTCACACACTCATTCAGTCCACCAAGCCACTGCCTGTGGGTGCCAGCTATAGCTCTGTCTTTACAGAGCTCAGCCCATGAGTTTGCCTTAAAATCAGCACACTGATTTTTTTTTAAGTTTTTTAAAAAGTTTGCCTTTGCCTTTGATTTACCTTGCACACTTTTAAAAGTTGGTTGTATAAAGCATTAAAAAGACAAAAGTATCTAAATCTCTTTGGCAATGACAGAAAAAAACTAGCAAGTTTGGGTAATTTTAAAACTAGTTAAAAGCACTTAAAGAGTGCTACTTTTTTTTCTATACTGTATGAAACATTTAATAAATACTAAATAGTAACACTCTTACTGATCTATTTTCTCTGTCTTTAAAACAGGTACAGTAGCTATCCAAAAGATATGTCAAAACAATCAGGAAAATGTGAAACACATTTTCTGTGGCTCAAGTGAAAGATGTAATATAATTATTATTTTAGAGTTCAGTGAGTTTCAATCACACTATCCAACTAAAAGCCTTCTTTAATTCCAGTCACACTGCAGAATTTTAAAATGGCAAATTGGGTAATATTTTCTCCTGATTCCCTTAATATCCATGAGACAGGTATTGTGGGACACTGGATGTGGAGGGTTCTGGTGTGTCAGTTGTGAGACTAGACAGTGTGATAAATAGAGTAATTAGAAAACAGAAAAGGAGAGACGAGGTCTGTAAAAGCCCACAGCCATTCCTAAAATAACAGTTTCACTGCATCTGTATGTATCGATAAAGCTTATTCTCCATTCACTTTTTAATGACCTTATGCTGTTGGTGAATTATTGAAACAGTTTCCTCACCTTTTTATGTATTTTCTCTCCTATTTTGTTCCCACCTGTCTTATCTGGAAAACCCATCAGGCTAACTGTCAGGTAGGTTCTTCTTGATGTTTAATGTGATTATTAGGAGGATCCATAGTGGAAAATGAAGTACACAGACTGTTGGTGACCCGTGATGAATGATAAAACTAAACAGAAAAGACACATACTAAATTGTGGAGAAACTTTTTGCAGATGCATAAAACTATAGAAGCTGAAGACTCTGAGCACATTAAGCCAGAGTGAACATCCATCATAAGCACATAGCCTAAGGAAATACAGCAGCTCTGAATGATAAAGTAGGTTGTTACCTGGACTGTCCAGTTTTGCTGTGGCTCAAAATACATGCTGTTCCCAGAGGGCTCAGTTGTTGTAGGGCGGTATTCTATCCCACGTGGTCACAAGTGATGGTGCTGTAAATATACCAGCTCTTAGGGATTTGACTGGGTTTCAAAAAAAATTCACAATGATGTATTTTAAACCCCTATTTTGGCCACACGTTCAGATAGTTAAAAAGCCTTGAAGTCCTGTCTTGAAGCAAGAGTGGCCAGGAGAAGGGGAGCAGCAGCACATACTTTGCTAATGCTAAGCTCACCCTTGGAGGTAACGCTGACATGGTTTAGCTCTAGTCAAAGAAGTGTTGCTTGAAATTGCAGTAGGCGACAGAGATGTCCATTTCTCCCTTTGGTGTCGGGGAAAAGGAGTATTCCTTCACCCACGGAGGCAGCAGAACAAGCTGTTTTTAGATCCTCAAGTGCAAGACAGACACTTTAGAAGCCCAAACCACAGCTAAGCCCAAGAGAAGAGAGACCTACATTTAAATTAGTGTGTTTGGTGTGTGTTTGATTGTGCGTGTGTGTGTGTGTGTGTGTTGTTTTTAACTTGGGTTCATTTTTATCTGCCAAGAGGAGAAATTATGTGCTTCAGTTGCCATGCAACACAAACTGCTCTAACAGCTTTCTAATTTTAATTTCAGAAGTCTACGGAGCAAATGAAGAAGGTCCCCACTATTATTCTTTCAGTCTCTTATAAAGGAGTCAAATTTATTGATGCAACAAATAAGGTGAGTAGCACATCTCTCTTTGCCTTAAGATACCAGATACAGTCCTGAGTTTACAATCTAAAATCCTTTGCATCTCGTCATGCCCAGCATCTCCCATTTTATTCACTCCCTGCCCCCACCTGTCTGCTCTCTGAACACCCATAGACACACGTACACACACACACACACACACATTCCTACATCTATACAAAAGGGCACATTTCATCTGGGGGACTTGATCTAGGATTCCTATACATACTCTGCTTTTTCTGTGGTGCCTTCTCTAATAGACTGTGGCCACTTAGTATCTGGTACTTCCCTCTGGCTCTAGAGAACATTACAGGGGGTGGGGAGTCATGTATAGAATGACAATGCAAAAAGCCATCACCCTTTCATCAGAGGAAATGTTACTAGCTAAAGGACGAAGACGTTCGTCCCCCCATTTCTCTAGAGATATAGATGTCCTTTCTCTTTATATGTGTAATAAACAGCTGACACAAGGTACACATTCCCTGACTTTTACATTTTATAACTGCGTTTCTTCTCAGCTCTTGAGATGGGACAGAGGGTTTCACCCGCATTGTTTTCTGAGGAGGCACAATCAGAAAGAAGCTCAGGCCACACTGTGACTCTGTTGTGACTTTGTACTCACAGTGGAAGCCGTTCATGGGCCCTAAGGTCACATGTGAACAACTGGGTTGCATTTGACTTAAGTGTCCCAGAGTTCCGTTCTTGGCGAAGGTGACAGAGTGCCAGTGCTAGACTAGAACTCCTGGGTGTGACCGCTGTCGCTCCCCATGAACTTGAAACTTGATGGACTCCTCCTCACAGGACCCCCAGATGCCCCTGTGTTTTATTCCTATATCCTCCCAACTGATAAACTCTAGAAAAAGGGAAAATGAGGTGATCCCCATTGGTGAATACCATTTCTTTTCTGGACCCCCTACTCAGTACCCCCCACCTATACCCACTCCATTTTGGAGAAAGGGAACAGAAGTCATGAAACAAGTGAACTAAACAGTAGTAACTTAGGGCCAGGGCAACTGGATTTAGCCACCAGAAGTGCCATGGGCAGTGACTCTTGGGTTAACTATAATAAACCTGAGCATCTGATTCAACCAGTTCGGAGTTTTCCTGATTTGTTTTCTGTAACAAAGAAGATTGCTCTATCAGCAGTTAGACAAGCCCGGGCTCCCCAGATCTACCTGGGAGAGCAACCTTCCAGTTTTAGAAACAGTTCTGAAACCAGAGCAGAAAGCTTATAACCCAGCATGATTATGTAGGCTGCTGATCTCCAAAGCACAGAGTCAGATGCCTTCCTTATGTGAAATGATAGTTTCAAGTCTGCAATATATTGTTGATAGTTACTGTTGTTGGATTATAGCTCTGTAGATTCTAATCAGAAAAATCCCAATTGATTTGCTCTTTTATTAGTTGGAAACAACTTCAGTTACCGGTGAACAAACTTTCTGTATCCTTAAATTATAGTCCGATTGGTTTTTAAAGTCTTGGAACTTTATGAACCTCTCATTGATGATACCTGATTGCTATCACTGTTTGTAAGTTTCAAAAAAAAAAAAAGCCTATGGCCTGTGGGTTTTTTCCCCTAACCTAGAGCAACTGTCTCTACCCCATTTGCATTTGAAAAACCATGAACGGTAGTCTATTTCTACTGTTAACAGTAAGAATTTGACACTCTCTTAGATTACCAACCTAAGCAGTCGTGGGTTCTGACAGTTTCTAAACAAGTAGTATTTGCCCTGAGACGTTTCCAGAGTCTTAAGGCTGTCATTCTGTGAAGCTGGTGGTGTGACTGGATGCATCTGTGTCAGTAGCATCTTCTCCATTCCAGTCTTCATGACCAGAGGCAAGAGAGCTCTGTCGATTCTGTTGCATTTTGCTCATGGACACATCAGGGTTATAGAACTTAGTCCCCGCAAACATAGAGGAGAGCCTTCTGCTTCAGTCACCAGTAACTAGAGGAGTTATCCATAAATCTCTGCTCACTGATGACTGTTGTCTGGAAGTATAAGCACTGAAAAATATGCAAAAGATAATTCTATGTGAATTAGAACACTAAAGAAGGCCAGCATATCTTCCAAGTTCTTGTTGTGTGGTCCTCAGCGTATTTTCAAAATCTAGAGCAAAAGCAAAGTGCTTGTATTAGTGGCAGGCAGAGCCAACCTCTCCATGACAACATGTGCCTGGCTTTTTCAGGAATTTGGGGACATTGACTTCAACACTGACACTTACACAGTGTCCCCATCACAGTGTCCTGTAATGCAGTTAATCTGCCCCGACACAGCAGTGGATAGGGAGAGAGTGGGTGACTCAGGACCACAGTCTGATACTTGGTGTGTGAGAAGCCAAAGCAGAGAGATTGTATTAGGAGTGTAGAAGAAAGAAATAGTGTCAGGGCTGCATTGGTGGGATTTGACTACAGAAAGCTGAGAAACATTACCACCAGCCAGGGCTGAAGGACTGGTTCTAGAAGGCATGGAAGAGCTACTGTTGAAGGACCATTCTCAAGTTGTGGTGTGAAGGGCTCTATGCTCAGCCATCTAGACTCCAGCAGAGTCCACATTGCATCTTCATATACTGCCTTGTTGCCTTGTTCTGTAGCAAAGACCAAAAACCTCTGATTAACACTCACAACAGAAAAGGAACAGAGTGATAAGTGCCAGAGTCCTGATTTCAGTTTGAGGCAGAAATTTCTCCCCTGGGAGGTGTTGTCTCACTGGGCCACTTTGACTTGAAGGACTTGTGGAGGCATATTAGAAGACCTCACAACATGAGGTACTAGTGGCCAACTAAGCCTGTAGTAAGGCACACCTGAAAGTCACAACTTAATTTTCATATCTGATGATTCCATCGTGTTTTATTCCTACCTAGACGGTCCTCTCCTGACCACTGCGTTTCTCTTACTCTGCTCTAGAGAGGTAGAGGGGGTTGTTCATCCTGCACGACACATGGGGAGGAATGGAACACCTCAGAGTCTCTTCTAAGTGACTCATACAGCCAGTTGGTCATGGAAAAGGATTGACTCTCTAACACATTTTCTGTTCCTCCTCAGCCACCAGGCCACCAGTTAATTTTCAGTGTGTGCTCCTCTTCCATTCCTATTACCACCCATTAGATTGTGATAGATGAGCCCTCCAGCAGAGCACTTCTTTCCTTTTCCTCTAATAAATAAGTGATTTTGGCCACTTCATGGGGAAGGGTCGGGTGCCTAGGTAGAAACTTGCAAGTGTATTGCCCGGAAACTTAGGAAACAAATTGAACCACTAATCGTGATTTAAGAAGGAAGAAGTAGAAAATAGTCTTGAATTAAAAATGGAACTTGGGGGAGCTCAGTTTGTTGGCCCTCTGACTTTGGCTCAGGTCGTGATCTCGTGATCCATGAGTTCAAGCCCCGTGTCAGGCTCTGTACCCAACCCTCAGAGCCTGGAGCCTGCTTTGGATTCTGTGTCTCCTTCTCTCTGCACTTCCCCTGCTCGCTCGCTCTCTCGCTCGCTCTCTCTCACTTTCTCTCAAAAATAAAAAATAAACTTTAAAAAAATATTTTAAATAGAACTTGGAATAGATCTGGTCCTTACATGTAGATCAAGCACACCAACTTTCTGTAGATCCGCAGCCCAGAGATAATTCTAGCATGGCATTTGGCCCAGAGGTCTCTGACTGGTTACTGACCTATCTTCAGACCAGCAGTGTTTTGCAAGAGGTGACACAGTCCCCACGTCCAATGCTTGGCTGAGAGTGGGTTGCATTTTGCCTTCCCTCTCTGACCCCCTCCTCAATCTTTCCATCCAGCTAAATTAGGAACAGTGCATTGCTGGAGTTTGCTTTTTGTTTGTTTGCTTTTTGAACGCCAACTTCAAACAAGGCTTATGCTATTTTTTAAGCACAAAATAATTCAGAACATTTGCCTAAACAAGTGCTCTTTTTTTTATATATATAGCACATACTTCTTCTAAAAAGCTCAGAGTCAGATTAAGAGCCCATTAAGCATGTGTGCTGTTCTCATCTGCATCAGCTTCTCTACAGGTCCCCTCTGATCCCTCTATGTCCGACCCCTTCTCTGCAGGGGCACTGCATTCTCTCGGCAAAGGCCTGGCCTGAGGAAGAGACCCAGGAGAAAGGCCCTGCCTGTCAGAGGCATGAGTGAGGGAAGCAGGGGGCAGGGGTGGAGGGGAGAGGAAGGTAGGTGGGGAGGAAGCTGACTTCTCGCGCCCATCACTTCAACATCACATGCCCTTCTTAGAACCTCTCTGTTAATTGGCTGGACCAGACAATTCTACTCTACACCCACCAGCCAGGCACCTGTTTAGCTGTTTCTCAACGTGATAAAAGGCAACAGACAAGAAAAACAATCTCTCCTTGTTGCAAGAAACTGGGCTGTCAAACTTTCTATCCCAAAGAAGCGGCAGGGTAAGCCCCTCCTCACTCCTTCTTTTGAGTCTTTTAAAAGCTCTAGTATCCTTACTACATGCTTAGATATGGAGGCTGAGCAACATAAGAGGAGTCCATTGTAAGCTGAGGTACATCACCTGTGCCTTATGGTGATGTTCACTTTTAATTTATGGAAGAGCCACCAACTGATGTGTGACAGGAAGTGGAAAGAATGTGTCCCTACTAGACATCTTCTCCATGTGGGAAACCAGCCATCCAATCTTCATGCTGTCTCCAGCTGGAGTCCTTGGTCTCCGATGCATCTCACGCATGGAGAACCGGCCTCATCATTCTGCAAAGGTAGACAGTGCAGAGAGGTGGCAGTGTTTGAATGTGAGACCTTGAACCTCACCACACTCTGGCCCTGCAGAAAGATCAGGAAGTTCTGTTCAACAATACCTCCCTACCCAAACCATCAATATGAATTCAATTAACAGCATATTTTTTTTATGTTCATTGCTTCTTTTCTTTTTTTCTTTTTTTTTTTTTTTTACAAATAGTTTATTGTCAAGTTGGTTTCCATATAACATCCAGTGCTCATCCCCACAAGTGCCCCTCTCCATGCCCCCCTCAGTTTGTTCTCAGCATTTAAGAGTCTCTCATGGTTTGCCTCTCTCCCTCTCCCCCACTATTTTTCCCCTTCTTCTCCCCCATGGTCCTCCGTCAAGTTCCTCCTAATCCTCCTATACGTGAAAACATGTGACATTTGTCCTTCTCTGCCTGACTTATTTCACTCAGCATAACACCCTCAAGGTCCATCCATGTTGCTACACATGGCCACATTTCATTGTTTCTCATTGCCATGTAGTATTCCATGGTATAGATAAACCACATCTTCTTGATCCATTCGTCCGTTGATGGACACTTAGGCTCTTTCCATGTTTTGGCTATTGTTGAGAGGGCTGCTATGAACATTGGGGTACATGTGCACCTATGCGTCAGCACTCCTGTATCCCTTGGGTAAATTCCTAGCAGTGCTATTGCTGGGTCATAGGGGAGTTCTATTGTTAATTTTTTGAGGAACCTCCACACTGTTTTCTGGAGGGGCTGCACCAGTTTACATTCCCACCAACAGTGTAGGAGGGTGCCCGTTTCTCCACATCCTCGCCAGCATCTAGAGTTCTCTGATTTCCTCATTTTAGCCACTCTGACTGGCGTGAGGTGATATCTCAGTGTCGTTTTGATTTTTAACAGCATATTTTTAAAGTGCCAGTTTAAACAGTGATTAAACAGCATTTATTCTTAACTGAATATAGAATACATTTATTAGCAGCCTTCCCTCTAGATCATAGCAGCAGAGTTCCAGTAGTTGGAGAGGAGGCTGATTTGGGAACATGGAGCACCACAGAAGAGGGCAGCCTCTATGGCCAGCCAAAAGACAGCCCTGCATTCCTGGGGAATACAGAAGTGGTGGGTTCCAGAAAATTGGGGGAATGGCAAGAAAGGAGAAATGTCTTCATCCATTTGGGCTGCTATAACAAATTAACGTAGACTGAGTTGTTTAAGTAATACACATTTATTTCTCACAGTTCTGGAGGCTGGCAAGTCCAAGATCAAGTTACCAGCAGATTCAGTATCTGATGAGAGCCCATTCCCTGGCTCATAGATGGTATCGTCCTGCTGTGTCCTCACTCCTCACATGGCGGAGAGAGCTAGCTAGGTCTCTCTTCTCTTGTAAGGGCACTAATCCCATCATGGGAGCTCCATCCTCAGAACCTAACCACCTCCTAGAGGCCCCCCTCCACATACGATCATATCAAGGCTTAAGTTTTCAGGGTTCCTAAGATTTCAAGATATGAATTTGGAGAGGACACAGACATGCAATCCGTAATAAAGGGAGATCTCCAAAGATATACTTCACCTACTTTATAGTTTTGTCCAGGGCCGTGATGCTGTCACTTACCACTGAAGATGGTTGAGAAGTGATTCAGGGAATTCAGTACAATAAAAATAAGAGGGCAGGCCTCCTGGGTGCCTCAGTCAGTTGAGCATCCATCCGGCTCTTGATTTCAGTTCAGGTCATGATCCCAGGTCACAGAATCAAGCCCCACATCAGGCTCTGAGCTCAGTATGGATATTC
This sequence comes from Hyaena hyaena, assembly GCF_003009895.1. Lineage (NCBI taxonomy): Eukaryota > Metazoa > Chordata > Mammalia > Carnivora > Hyaenidae > Hyaena > Hyaena hyaena. The sequence continues at coordinate 326,815 of NW_024081941.1, read as the reverse complement.
TCTCTTTCCCTATTCCTCTGTACCTCCTCCCCACTCATGCTTGCTGGCACTCTCCCTCCCCCCCCTCCCTCCCTCCCTCTCTCTCTCTCTCTCTCTCTCTCAAAAAATACTGTTTTTTAAAAAAATGACAGGGTACTTTTCACTATAATACTTTCCCAAGAAGTTGATCTTCCAATCTACCAAATTCTAGTAAAGGATCTCAAGAAAACAAAATGCCAATTTAGTTAAAAATCAGAGCCAGTGCTCCATTTCTGATGACAGTGGATCTTGGATAGGTGAGACCAAATCCACACTCCCCGAGGTAATGGCGGCCCCCAATTAAAATGATGATGGAGACTCTCAGCACTTGCAAACACCATCCCTGTGAAGACTCTGTAGATTCTTTTTATTTTTTTGTTTTTTGTTTTATTTTTTGTTATTTTTAGAGAGAGAACATGAGCAGGTAAGAGAGAGTCTTAAGCAGGCTCCACACTCAGCATGGAACCTGACATGACGTTCAATTTCACAACCGCAGATCATGACCTGGGCCAAAATCTAGAGTCATATGCTTAACCAACTGAGTTATCCAGGGGCCTCAAGACTATGTAGATTCTTAAATTCATTTTAAGACTGACTAGTTCCTAATTTAGTCTTCTATTTGAAATGCTATCTGAATGCATTTCAAAGATTGTGACCTTCTATTTTGAAACTGTACCTTACAATAGAATGTTATTTGTTTATGGGATTCCAGTTTCAGATTGAGTTATTTTTGACAGAGCGCTGCATGTAGTGTCAACATACAGGGCCATAGTGAAGAATGTCTTAATTTAATTTTCTTTTATGTGTTAATTCTGTAATTGCTTCCCCGCCACACAGCTCAGTAGAGTTAGGGACATGAAGTACTTGCTGGGGGTGCTGGCAGGGAAGGACATTTCGTAAGCATTTTTAGGCATTGATGGGTTTACATGGAACATTTTATTGCCAACAGGTTATTTAAGACTGTGTAATTAAAAAGTAATTAGCGTAACTAAAGTATTGAGGATTTTAGATCTATGACAACTGGAAGAAACATAAATGGGATATTATAAGATAAAAAATGATTGCATGATTATGTGAATTTTTTTTTTTTTTTTTTTTTGCTTTTTAAATACATCTGTGTATCAAAAGAAATTTCTAGCAGGGTTTGCAGCCAAGATGATGCTCCTTGGTTATTTTGTGCTTCAGGATAATGATACTTAAACCTTTCTTCACTTACCTCCCACCAGTTATTCTTAGAGGCTCGTTGGAATGAGGGGGCTGGCAGGGAGATGCCATGAAGAAATACTAGAGAGAAAAAAATGAAATTATGCTAAACCAGTGAAGGAGAGGTGGCGATAAGGGGCCCTGCAGCATGTGAAAGAGCCTAAACTCTACAGTCAGACAACCTTACATTTTAGTCCTAACTCCACCACCCATCCTGCATAAGGTACTCACACTGAGTGCCAGCTTCCCCACCTGTAGGATGATAATGATAGCCACAGCGCCCACTCATAATTCTGCACAGTGGGTGTAGTGAGTAAGGTATTGTCACCCATGGGGCTGTGCATCAAGCAGAGGATCCAAGACCTGAATAATGCCAGGTAGTTGTTTCTCTACCCTTTAGCCTCCAGAGTCTTCAGGAGGGAGCACCTTGAACTGTTGGTGGGAACGTACATTGGTGCAGCCACTGTGGAAAACAGTGTGGAGGTTCCTCAAAAAATTAAAAATAGAAATACCATATGATCCAGTAATTCTACTATGAGTATTTACCCAAAGAAAATGAGAAGACTAATTCAGAAAGATATATGTACCCCTATGTTTATTGCAACATTATTTATAATAACCAAGACAGAGAAGCAACCTAAGTGTCCATTAATAGAGGATTAGATAAGGAAGATTGTGTGTGTGTGTGTGTGTGTGTGTGTGTACACACACACGCATGTATATAGATACACAATGGAATATTACACAGCCATATAAAGGATGAGATCTTGCCATTTGCAACAACATGGATGGACCTAGAGGGTATTATGCTAAGTGAAATAAGTCAGACGAAAAAAGACAAATACCATCAGATTTCACTCATGTGGAATCTAAAAATAAAGCAAATGAATAAACAAAATGCAGAACCAGACCTATAAATACAGAAAACAGAGTTGTCAGAGGGAAGGGAGTACGGGGATGGGCAACATGGGTGAAGGGGAGTGGGAGGTACAGGCTTCCAGTTATGGAAGAAGTAAGTCATGGGCATAAGAGGCACAGAATGAGGAAGATAAGTCAATAATATAAGCGCTAATGTTTAGACTTAATAACAAATAGGACTATAGGTGGTATAATATCATGAGTTTGTCATTATAAGACTAATTCTGAGTAAGCAATTCAGAATTGCTTGTCATTGTCACGCTGTATGGTAACAGATGGTAGCTGTACTTGTGAGCATAGCATAATGTACAGAAAAGTTAAATCTCTACATTGTGCATCTGAAACTAATGTAACAGTGTCAACTAAACTCACATTTAAAAAAAATTAACGTTTGTTTATTTTGAGAGAGAATGAGAGCATGAGTGGGGAGGAGGGGCACAGAGAGAGAGAGAGAATGCCAAGCAAGGGCTCAATCTCACAACCTTAAGATCATGACCTGAGCAGGGGCGCCTGGGTGGCTTAGTCGGTTAAGTGTCCGACTTTCGCTTAGGTCATGATCTCGCAGTTCGTGGGTTCGAGCCCCGCGTCGGGCTCTGTGCTGACTGCCAGCTCAGAGCCTGGAGCCTATTTCAGAGTCTGTGTCTCCCTCTCTCTCTGACCCTCCCCTGCTCACGCTGTCTGTCTCTCTCTCTCCTAGAAATAAATAAAAATATTTTAAAAAAAAAAAAAAAAAAAAGGATCATGACCTGAGCCGAAATCACGAATCAGATGCTTAACCAACTAAGCTACCCAGAAACCCCCCAAAACTTTTTTGAAAGACCTTGACACTTCCACCTGCCTGCTTCCTTCTATACCAGCCTTTGCTCTGGGGCAGTAGGGGCAGGGCACAAGACAGTGGGCAGCAAGACGGGAAGAGTTTCTCCCAGCATGCAGAATGTGGCAGGTGATCCTTCCCAGACAGAATTAGCAAAAGGCAGCACTGCCTATCTATAGGTGTATATGGGGAATCAAAACACTAAATTGCTTCATAACTACTATATTTTTAAAGAGTGTCTGCCACCCAGACTGCTTCTGCTCACAGCACCTGGTGAGAACCATTGCTCCAGGATATGACTATATTAGGTTGTTTTTAATTAAATGAAAACATTCCTTCCAGACCTGGTATTCATTTACCCGCAGATAGCGTGTTGGATCACTTTGAATGATGCTGATCTAGAACATTCTAGAAAGAGAAGAGGCAACTGATTCCCAAGTCATTTGCCTTGGTTCTAAAATGTACTGGTTTGCCAAGGAAAATAATGGTCATTTATGTCATTTCTTCCAGAACATAATTGCCGAGCATGAAATTCGTAATATCTCCTGTGCTGCCCAGGACCCAGAAGACCTCTCAACGTTTGCTTATATCACAAAAGATTTGAAGTCCAATCACCACTACTGTCATGTGTTTACTGCCTTTGATGTGGTGAGTACCATCTTTGGACAGATTAAATATTTCCCCAAATATATGTGCATTTTATTGAAAGTTCAACTTACAGTTAAGATACTTGGCTTGTCTATCAAGGGTTCAGGTATGCCTAATGTAAGGTATTTTGCAGACTGTTTTTCTGAGCTTTTTCTAGATTTTCACTCACCCATTAAATTTAGACTCCTACTTCTCCTTGGTATCTGAACTGCTATTGCTCAACTACTAACTTTATTTTTCAGATTTGACAAATCCCTTTCTTTCTTTGGTTTCAAAACATAGTAATGTCTGCCGGTTTCTCTGGTGGCCATATCTAAATAGTAGGGCATAATAGTACAGGTTTGTTGGGAAGAAAAATAAATTTCAGTACCTCGTACATTATTTGCAGTTTTCTATATTGAAAAGTAGTCAGTTTGTACACCTACATATAATAATTGGGAACACCAAGATTTGGTTCATTTGCTTATTCAGAATTAGTCTGGTAATGACATACTTATTACATCACACCACTTATAGTCCTATTTGTCATTAGACTAAACATTAGTCCTTATATTACAAACTTGAAAAATGAAAGCAATTCTAGCAAACAGGTGTTCCATTAAGATAGATAGATACCCTCGGTATGGTACCAATTCTTGAGGATATCTCTAGTACAGTACATTGGGCATTCTGCCTGTGGAGCAGCTAGAACAGATATGGCTGCAATTGTGAAATAATTTGTAATCAGAAAAATTCTAAAATGTCACTTTAACTTGACAAGTCTGCCCTGTTCAGTGTGTTTGAAATGTACATATTTAAAGAATTACAGAGAAACTGCAGTATAATGTATTCTTGGGAGGCCAGCCCATAGTTCCGTGTCATGGGTGAAACTTCTTGGAACAATCTTTTTCATCTCTGGCTGACACCCAGGGACCAATGACCACCATAATCCAAAATATACACTATTCTAAGGTACCTCAGGCTCGTGTTCAGAGCATTTGCTCAGAACAAGTGACACATCTTTTTCAGTTTTTGAAGACTGAAAACAGGAAAGAATGTTCATGTGATATTAAAAACTTGCCTCTGTTTTAGAAGGTAAATGGAAAATAAGATAGAAGTGGGATGTGATAATAGTAAGGACTAGAAAGCAAAGCCCTCGAGGGTTGCTTTTGAATATCTCTGGTTGTGTCTGTTTACATGAGATCAATGGCGTTGATTAAAGTCGTCTCAGCATTAGGTTTCTGGTGCCTTAAACATAATTGCCATTCTTATGAAGTGCAGTTGTTTCTGTAAAGAGCAAAATCCCATTCTATCCACACATCTTTTGGTTTGCATGAAACACCTTTTACTATGGGAGTTGGATTAGTATCATAGAAAGAAGAGGCAGATCAGAGTTCACATGCCAGCTCTGCTTCCTGCACCCTGGGGTTAGACAAGTTGTAGAACTTTTCTGAGCCTCAATTTCCTTTGTCTATAAACCAGGTACAGGGATCTGTACCTCACGCGTTTTCATCAGGAGTGAAATGAAGGAACATATGGAGAGTGCCTCATAAATAACAGGTGTTCAATGTTCCTTCCCTACCTCTTCCCTCTCCTTGGCTGTTTACATCACAATTGACAACCTGGCCTTCTTTCTTCTAAAAGATATTAAATAGATTTGCCAGAAATGTATTTATGATCCAAAGTTTTCCCACTGCTTTTGTAAGGTAACTGAAAAAAATAGAAGCAATAAATAAATAAATAAATAAATAAAATAGAAACAAGAGAAAGAAAATATTGACTCCGCAGGCCTTATAATGGTATATTGCCTTCATGCAACATTTTCACTAAGTGTTAACATTAGTCATATTCTTCAGGATGAATTCCAGCCTCTTGTTGAGTACTGCAGCACTTATTAGTTTTTAAAGTAATATAAAATTGGCCTTTATGATCATACCCAAAACATTGTCCTGTATTCAAACTAAAAATGATACCTACGGGCCTTCTGCCCCCTTGAATTTTTAGTAGTGTATCTGTGATGCCAGAATACTGAGGTGAAACGTGGGGGAAAAATAGTCAACTGTTTCATTCCAGGATCAACATGATGGCCCTGATACATTTGGAAAGCATGCAGAGAATTGCTTCATCTTTTAGCTTTTCACCCAGATGTTTGATTTACCGTAGATATTCACAGGCTTAGGACTCTGGCTTAGGATTCTGGCTGGAATCAGCTCCAAAGGATTTTCACCGTCTACCACAAATCCACCATTTTAATCCTCTCTAGGTGAACAGTTTGTCTAACTTCAAAAATAGTAACAAAGGCCACCAGCCTTGAACAGGGCCTTTGAGCAATTTTGAGATGCAACAAGCTTTGCTTGCACTTAAAAAAAAAAAAAAAAAAAGCCTTTTTGAGTATGGATTTTGTATCTTTATATAGGACAGTTCAATATTCAGTCTAGTCTTGAAGCCTTAAAATTTTTTTGATATGAGTCATTCCCCTGGGCTGCTCAAATTGGAAAAAAAAGTGCTATAAGTATACATTTTAGCTGATATATATGAATACATACACATTTTTATTGCAAAGTTATTGCATCTTTGACCTTGGAAAGCTTTTACAGCTCAAAAAAAAATGTTTTTATGAGTATCTGCCATCATCAAGAAAATTCAGTGATGTCTAGAACACTTCCAATTTGTGGAGAGTTAGATTTGAAATTGAGAGTACTTTCCCTTAGAAATCCTGTGGTCTGGGAAGGGAGGCCCAAGTCCCCCTACAAATCTACCATGTGAGTTTAACATAGTTTGCTTACTAAGTGACATTGCCAAGCTTTTCATAAGCTCAGATGCCAGGAGGGGTGGACTGCGCCACATATCCCAAGCTCACCTGACCATGGAGCCATTTTTGGAGAGCAGCTTGCAGGGGTGGTGTTCTACAGAACACACTTTAGGAAATGTTATACTTTAGGATCTCTAAGCCTCTTTCCATTACTTAGAATCTATGCTAAGCTATTCAGCTTGTGATAGTTTCAGTTTTGGATGACAGGTAGATCAATGCAAGTAAAAAGACTAGAGCAAAAGCAGTATTAGGGGGCAGGTCCCCATGAAAAAAGCCAGTATGTACCTATTAGCAAGCACCCAGCGTCCTTGCATTCTAGACTCTCACTGTCATGGTGTGGATTTCTATTCCCATCTCTAACTTGCAAGGCCCAGAATGCATCTCATCCACCATAGAACAGAAGGCTTCCGGGGTGCCTGGGTGGCTTAGTCGGTTAAGCGTCCGACTTTCGCTTAGGTCATGATCTCGCAGTTCGTGGGTTCGAGCCCCGCGTCGGGCTCTATGCTGACTGCCAGCTCAGAGCCTGGAGCCTATTTCAGAGTCTGTGACTCCCTCTCTCTCTGACCCTCCCCTGCTCACGCTGTCTCTCTCGCTCTCTGTCTCTCTCTCTCTCCTAGAAATAAATAAAACATTAAAAAAAAAAAAAAAAAAAGAACAGAAGGCTTCCCAAACCTCACCATCCAGGCAGTGAGAACTTAGGAGAGGAGGCAGCAACAGGGCTGGGTAGAAAAGAAGGATGTGTCAGGAGACTGGCTGCAGGGGTTAAAAACATGGATCCAACTTTCCCTCCCTCCTGCCTTATCTCAAGTAGCTGAAGGGGAATACTATGCAGCAAGGATTGCAAGGGGGGAATGAGTATTTCAGTGGCCCCTGGATCCCAAACCTGCAGTGATCATCCTTAGATGGATGCTATAGGTAAGAAACTGCATCTTCTATATACTGTTCACTCATTCTAGATTTCTAAGTAATGAGATAGGTAGATCAGAAACATTTCAATACATTCTTTGTAGGACTATCAGATTTATTGTAAAAATCTAGAAAGGACCTCATTCAATAGTTTTAAAATACGAAAGGAGGTTTTTTAAATAGCATTAAAAGCCATGACTGTTGTTAGACCCTTGCTAATTCTTATTTTCTCTATAAAGAACATAAATCAAACAGTCTTTGATATTTTTAACCATGCTCATTTTTCTCTTATGTGCAACTCCCAAATTCTGTAATCTTGAGCATGCAGCACGTGGTATGATGCAGACTGGCTCACGAATGTGCAGGCAAGGTTGGAGTCATGACGCTGGTGGGTGGTGGATGTGGGAGACGAAGCTCCCTCTTTCCTGTGCTTTCTTGGCTGAATGTGGGCCATGAGAGGAACTAAACTGGAGAAGCAGAGATGACGAAACGCAGGCAGACATGTTTGGCAGACTGTGTGATAGCATCTGATAGTACTGTGCCACCAGTATGTCCCAGCAAGCAAAGCATAGACAGAAAAGGACAGTCCAGTCAACCACACTGTCCTGACCAATGAGACCTATGCCAGCTTCTGACTTTGGCTCTGCTACAAGTTTCTTTCTTGGTTTTCTCATCTGTTTAATGAAATGAAAAATCCTGAGCCCACTTTTTTCCAGTTTTATTGAGATATTATTGGCATAGAATCTTGTATTTGTTTTAAGTATACAACATGATGATTTATGTGTATGTTGTGAAATGATCACCACAACAGCTTTAGTTAATATCCATCCACCTCAAAGTTAAACACTTTTTCCCCTTGTGATGAGAACTTTAAGATCTACTGTCTTAGCAGGTTTCAGATATACAGCATAATATTGTTAACTGTAGTCACCGTGGTAGACTTGACATTTCCCAGAACTTGTAACCAGAAGTTTGTACCTTTTGACCTCCTTCACCTGTACTATCTGTTTGTAAACTGTGAGATTAATGGTGTAGCTTGAAGTTCCTGGAGAGAAGTATTTAGGACTTATCCAGCAGAGGTTATCCAACAAAGTGGGATCTTGGTGCAAAACACGGTTGTTGTTGGTGGTGGTGGTGGTGGTGATATTAGTTGACCTCTGACAACTAAATTAATATTGTACGTGGAGCCAGGTCATAGCTTTCATTCTGTTTCTCGTTTTCTCCACCTGAAAATGGCCCTCAACCTCTTTGACTATGAGACTATGAAATATGAAAGTACATGGCAATAGAAAGCAGTTAAAGTGCATAGAGTCCTTTAGATGGAACTCTAACACTTTCCTTGCCTTATTTCCCACTTATGATAGCAACTTATGGCAAAAGTCAGGCCATTCCCTGGCCCAGAAGCCAGCGAGACTCCTCAGCAAGTCAATGTCAGAAGGGCTCCTGCTCCCGAGAGCAATGAGTGGCTCTAATTGAATATAAAAAGGCAGTGTTCCCAGCCTGGTGGTACCTATACACCACCGCCTGTTCCCTCACCAAAAGGGAATAAATTAACGTTGTCAGCATGAATTTATCTGTATCTTTTCTCCATTGGCATAAATCATTGAGAATTAGCCAAGTCACAAAGTCAAAGGTGGGTGGATATTCAAAGCATAATAATCACTTTTTTTCTCCTCATCTCTATTTTTTGAAGGGGAGGAAAGGATAGATGTTATTAGTGCCTAAAATCAACCTCATTTTTTTGTAAAGATCTAAGAAAAGCATTCTGGATTTTTTTCACAGATCGTCTAGCAACATTCATACCTGTGTCCATAAAGCCTCTTCCCAAAGAACTAAAACTCATGTGTCATGTTTAGAAGTGTAGCCTTTAGAATCGGGTCAGCACTTCTTAGATTTATAGTCTGGCCAAGAACTAATCCTGTTTCCTCATCTGTAAAACAGAGGTAACTAGTACTCACCACTTCTGGCTGTTATAAGAATTAAATGAGATAGTATGTGTCAATTTCCAGCCCAGGGTCTTCAGCCATTCTCAGCTGCTGAGGACAGGAGAGGGGTAGTAGCAGTTGTATTTTTTCTTGTCGTCAGAACCCATATGAAAACCAGTTTTTCATTTACAGCATGTGTTTGCTGCTACAGCATTCCACACTTGAGGAACAAACTCAAAGTCCATTTAATTACATTTATTGAGTGCCTACTATGAGTCAGGCACAGGTCCCTGCTCTCTAGAAGCTCATAGTTCAGTAGGAGAAGTAGGGACATAACAAATAGCTGCCATGAAATCAGACCCGTGCTGTCCTGGAGCTGTGCCAGCACCTCACAGGGCTGGAGCTCTCAGAGGAGGCGTGCTTGGGCTGGAAGCTGAATGCTTAGTTTGTGTGAACGTGTGATAAGTTTGGAGGCGTGACAACTCATTAATTCACTTGGGAATGGAGAGCTCAGGGTATTACACATGCACCTGCAGTAAGCAAGAAGTCATTTATATTTACCTTTTTTATTAAGCCAAGGAAATGGACTTGTCCATTTGAGAAAGACTTTCAATGAAAAGGGTTAAAATAAAAAGGGTTTTGAATTTGGGACGTGCACCTTTTCAAAGGCATCACAGGTTAGTGAAGGTTTACTGTAGCTTCCATTAGGAGCTTGGCGCTTGTTGGGATGAGCACTGGGTGTTATATGGAAACCAACCTGAAAATAAACTATGAAAGTAAAAAAAAGTGGGGAGAGGTTGAAATTGGGCAAATCTCTCTTCTGCACACCCTTTCTCCAAGTTACTGTGGAGGCCTGCCATCCAGCCAGCTTAGGCTGTGGTTCCATGTGGACAGGTGACCATGGGGCACAGGTGCATGGTCTCCGTGGAGAACCTGGAATGTTACAAGAAAGCAAGTCATGGCTTAAGGGAGGAGGGCCCAACCTCCTGGCTAATTATATCTTTGCTAAGCCAGTGGGCACTCTTGTACTCAGGGTGAGGCAGAAGGTTAAATCTTAGCAGAAGGTGGTAGAATAATGCCCTGCCACCTTTAAAAATCTGTTGTTGTTGTTTTTTTTCTAAGAGAGAGAGAGAGACCGCATAAGCAGGGGAGAGTCAGAGAGAGAGGGAGACACAGAATCTGAAGCAGGCTCCAGGCTCTGAGCTAGCTGTCAGCACAGAGCCTGACGTGGGGCTCGAACCCATGAGCCATGAGATCATGACCTGAGCCAAAGTCGGATGCTTAACTGACTGAGCCACCCAAGCGCCCCTAAAAATCTGCTTTTTAAAGAACATTTGGATGAGCACTGGGTGTTATATGGAAAGCAACTTGACAATAAACTATTTGTAAAAAAAAAAAAAAAAAAAATTTGGTAGCAGGCAAAAACTATTCATGATTTAGTGTTGCATGAGAAAGCAACTTTGAAACCACATATCAAGTATGATCTTAATTTTTTTAATTTACATATGTAAATATTCATATAGCATATCAAAGTATTTATATATATATATATGAATGTAAAAAGAAAATAAACCAAAATGCAGTATTGGCTGTATTCCAGCAGGATTTTACAGGTGATTTTCTACTTTCTTCTTTATATATTTTCAAAATTGTCTACATGTACCTGTGTTGTAATTAGGGGAAAATATTAATTTCATGATTCTTTCAGTGAGCTGAAATTAGCCCTAAAGACATTATCTGTATATTGGTCAGTCCACATGTCAGCCCTGGACCAAATAGACATCTTAGCAGGATGCCTAATGTTTATTTCTAAATACTAAAGACCTGTGATTGGGCAGGATTTATTTTTTCAAATATAATCTGTAGAGATTAATTTCTGGCTTGTACTTGAGAGAACTAACTATAGGTGGAGTTAAGGAGATGTCAATGAATTCTGTGAATATGCCCAGAATATTCTCAGAGTTATTTTTGCTTCAAGACGTGGGTGAAGCAACTTGTAGATGAAGCGTACCCTAGGTCTTAAAAAACAAGAAGTACAAGCAAAATACAGCCAAAAGAGAAATGTAGATTCCTTCTGGAGACCCTGGAGAGGACCCAGATTGAAAACCACTCTCCTCTGTCTTCAGGGCCCTGATGGCATTGTCTGCATTTGTTTGGCATTTGTTCATCCAATTCTACCTGTGGGAGAAGAGAGAGAAGGCAAAAATTGCCTCTGGCCATCCATATTCACCCTTATCTAACCCTTAAGGTGCATGTCCTCTGATCTTAGGGAGCTACCAGGCAGCTAATTTACCATAAGCCCTACAGACACAAAGTCAAATGAGAGAAAATACTAGTAAATACCATGAAGTAAGTCGAACTGTGTAAAGATGCTTCAGGGCTGCCTGACGAGGGGCACCTTACTTAGCCAAAGGGTCAGGAAAGGGGATTAAGAGAAGGCTCCTGGAAGATAGAATGCCCCACATGAAACTTCAAGGATGAGCAATAAGTCATCATCAAAAGGTAAGAGATGGGGAAAGGGTGTTCTGCTAAAAGCAAGAGCCATTTTATAACAGACAAAATACTAGACCATTTGGAATAGTTTTGGGGGTGATTGTTGCAATGAGGACATTCTCTGAGAGTAAGGCCAGCCCCTTGGTCATTGCCTCTCTAAGCACTGACTGGTGGATTGTCGAGGCCTACAGTCTAGCCTTTGTGTAGTATGCTACAACTTAACATGGTGTCAACTATATGTACATCTCTAAACTGAATCCATAGTAAGAGACACCAGCTTCTGATTAGAATCCTGGATCTCCCAGGGTGGAAAGGAACCTGAAGGTAACCTGGACCAGACTGCACTCAGTGTCGTCCCCTCAGCGGCAGTGATGGGTGCCATAGGTAGGTAGCCCATAGTAGCTTTAGCCCATGCAGATGATGTAGGCATGGTCTTTATTCACCAGTGCTGGTGTGCCAAACCTTTGAGCCTCTTCATAATGCCTGTGGCTCTTCCACCCTGTCTAGGGTTTCTATGCACAGAGGTAGCCCTTTAAATGTCTGTGTTGGCATCCTCTTCAGGCATGGGTAACCTTTACTGACCTCAGGAAGTACCTTTGCTGACCCCAAGAGGCCAAAGAATAACCAGGTGTGGGCCTGTAGTTTTCTGAGGCTGTGGAACTTATTTCTTTATTCCTTCAATTCCGGTTACTGAAATGTGGTGTTTTTTTTGTTTTTTTTGTTTTTTTTAATGCTAGTGGAAAGTGCCAGAAAATAGGTCAGGATGGTCTGCTTGTAAATAGTAACTTACCAGCCTGGGCCAACAGGGCCTTCTCTACCTGTGGTGTCCCACCCCTTCTCAGCTCACTCACTTATTGAGGTGTCACTTTTATCAGATGATAAGGCCATGTATGATGTAGCTTGTCAGGCATTTTGGCAGTAATGGGTTAAACAAAGTGAGCTCTCAAACAAATATTTGCATGAACAAATGGACACCGTTTATACCATGTCTTCGTCCATCAAGGATTTAAGGCACCCTACTTAAATGGGTATGATAGATCTAAAAATATAGGTACACACAGATCTGAATTAGGGAAAATACAGACTAAAAGGGAGATCAACACCAAAGGAAAAGATTTAACATCAATATGCAGACTACAGAATTGTATGTAGTTATTAGAGCCAAGCCATAAATTTCGCTCTGAGCTTCCTGGAGGTCAAGGCAAATAGGGAAATAAATACATGTCTCCTGTATTGTGGAGTATAACACATCCTCTCAGAAAACAAAAATTCAGTGAGACTAAAGTCTGAAAGAACTTTTTGTCCTGAGTCTCTCATGACAGAATATTGTGTGATAGTATCTACCAACATTCATATACAGTGAATCTCGGAAACACAATTCCCTCAGTGAAAGCAGAACACCAACAGACTCATGAAAAGCAACAAGGCAGGAAGCTGTGGCACAAAATACTGGCTCATCTGAGGTCAGATCTGGGTTTGAATCTTGGCTTTGCCCCTTACTAGCAGTGTGAACTTGGCCAGGCTAATCAATCTCACTAATCCTGAACTTCTCACACATAAAATTGAGAGTGATAATTCTCCCTAAGGTACCTCTGAGAGTTAGGCAATCCACATCAGGCACTGAGCAGGTCCCTGGGACATAGTAAGCAATGTCATGTGCTAGTTGCTGCTAGGTCTGTTTTATCGGCCCTGTGAAATGAAATAGAATGTGCTTCCGGTTCACAGGTGGTCTGATTTGGTACGGTGATAAAACCTAGCACAGCTGCATGAATGGACTGAGTGTGTGTCCATAAGTTAATGTCCACATACAACAGTTTTCAGCTGAGCTTGCTAGAAATTGGACAGTAGAAGGTTCAACTCCTTGTACTTAGAGTAGAAATATTGGGGTTCCAGGTTACAGGAAAAGCTAGGGAGTCTAAAATTCAACCGAGCAGATGTTAGAATTGACATCAAGTGTGAAAACTAGAGAACCTAAATTAGATTTTTGGCCAAATGGATGGCTAGCCCTACTGGTACATGGAGTTGAGCCACGGTAACACCTGCAATAGGGCCCGGGTTTTGCTTGGAACAGTTTCTGGCCCTCTCTGCCAAAGAATGAAAAGGCACTCAGAACCCCAAGGTGATGGGTAAAGAATAAGCAAGATTTTTTTTTAGCTAGAATATTTTCTCTTAATTATTAAAATGGAAAAGTTTATTATTTTTATGACTATAAAATTATTCATCTTCAGTTGAATAAAATTTAAAACATAAAGAAACATAAAGAGAAAAATCATCCACAATCTCAACACTCAATGATAACCATTAGTAACATCTTAATATATATCCCTGTTTTCAGTGCACATAGATACCATCTATGTTTGTATATATCCATATATTTTTATGTAGAGTCTTTTAACCAGTTTTTTTAATGACTCAATTTTCATTTTAATTAACTGCCTAGTGTTCCACTGTGTGGATCTATGTAGTATACTTAATCAGTCCTCTATTTATGAAAATCTTAAAAATTATAATATTCTTGCAAATATGCCACTGAACCCTTCAGCCTAAAAAATGTTCAAACCCCTACTTTATCTAAAACTGCTTGGGTTGGTTTTTTTCCTTCTAAAAATGAAAGAAGGCTTTCGTTTCTGATCCCATCCCAGGCCGCCACCACAGCTGCTCCTCCAGACCTGGTGGTGGCCTGGCTCTTAGGAATGGAGATAAAGCTTATTGCTAGGACAGAATCAAAAGGCACCCCTGAAACCAGGCACCCTAGACCGAACCCCAGACTGGATCAATGCTGGAAGACACAGTAGATTCCCAGGGCAAGCAAGGTCAGGAACCAGGCTCTTCCTGAATTTGTTCAGAGCTTTTCCAATAAGGAAGGAAGGACGAACTCCTCCTAGGAGGGAGGGGATGCAGGTTAGGGTTGCGGTTACTAAGATGGTCATTCTAGATCCCACCTGCCGATGTTCTGTACAGGTGGCAAGAGCATATTTAGTGTCCAGTGTGCTTAAACATTTCTAAGTTTTGGGCTCCTGAGTGGTTCAGTTCTTAAGCATCTGACTTCAACTCAGGTCATGATCTCACAGTTTGTGAGTTCAAGTCTCACATCAAATGAGCTCAAGCCCCACCTTGGTTGAGTCCCGCTTCTCTCTCTCTCTCTCTCTCTCTCTCTCTCTCTCTCTCTCTCTCTCTCTCTCTCCCCCTCCCTCCCTCTCTGCCCCTTGCTCACTTGCTCTTTCTCTATCTCAAAAAAAATTTCTAAGTTTTATGAGCTGATTCTTCTTTTCTAAGCTATTTGATGTTTACTTCTTCCTTTGTTATAATGATTATTATCAGATTATGGAAATGATAAGTATTAATTTTTCAAATAAAACACAAAATTATAAAGCAGGAAAAAATCTTAGTGATGCATCAGTCAATGTAACTTAATTACCTGAGTGGCCAAAATTTTTCCTAGGGAACAGATTGTCCATATCTCTGCTGAAGTTTTTCTAACACCAAACTGATCAATGTGCAAGGTACAGCCTCAGTGACTAGGATGCAGGAGGACAATGGGGACATGTCTTTGTGTCTCCACGAGCCTCCCCTTGTCCACATCATTCAGTGAGCACTTCCTGGACACTTGCTACAGACCAGGCATGGGCTAGGCATCAGGAACTCAGCCCCTGACACATGGAAGTAGCTCAGTAAGTATCCAAGCTGATGGTCAACTGTAGTCCTGTCTTGAGCTCACAGTAAATGCAAGCTTGCCTACATATCTCCAGTTTGTGTCCCTTGATTACTGTTAAGATCTATCCTTAAAATACAATGGCTCTGCAAATTCCTCTAATGTGGTAATTCTTAATTCACAGATCAAAGTCCCTAGGAGAAAAGGGAAGGGCTTTGGAGATGGTGATGTTTCCCTAGGGATGGTTGTCCCCATTGACTTGGAATTCCCTGCATTCATCCTAAAGGACCTCTGCTGGAGAGGGAGTGTTGCCTGGCATCCCTCATCATGAAAGGGGCGCATCCACTGGTTGAAAATCCCTGCGATGATGGATCATGTTAAGTCACAAAGGACACCCTTTGCCTGTAGGCTGCCTCTCCACTGGTTTTGGCATGAGACCCAGGCAAATTGTGTACCTTTAAGTACCCTCATCCCAGCCACGATGCATCAACCACCCAGGAGCTTCTGTATTTAATGTTTTTATACTTTTTTTTTTTTAACAGTTTGCAGAAGTCATTTATCTTAAGTGTGGTTCTAAGGTATAGTGGTCAAGAGCATAGCCTCTCCACACCTGGATTCAAATCCCAGTTCTGCTGGTACTAACTTCATGGACAAGTTATTTAACTGTTCTGAGCTCACATATAAATTAGGAATAATAATTCCAGCGTTATTAATAGCACCCACAGAGTTGTCATGATTCAAGGAGAGAGTTCATGTGAAGCATGTCATACGGTGCATGGCACACAGAAAATCATGAGTGTTGGCTGAATTGTCATTGGTTAAGTGTAATTGTGAGTGATTCTCAAAACAATCCAGCAAGGTAAGTACTGCATATTAAGAAAAGTGAGGCTCAGAGCATCCTCTCCCCAGTAATCATTGGCTCATTGCCAATTGCCATAATAAATGTGATTCTGGAAAGAGACTGGTGCTGGAAAATTCAGGGCAAGTATTTTTCAATAAGCTAGGAGGAACAGGAAGAGCCAAGGTCAGAGACTAGCCCAATTACAGCATTTGAAAGATGTAAGGTAGTGAATGTAAAGCTAAAGGAGTTTGACTTCAAGGGAGTTAGTGGCTACAGATGAGAACATGGTTGTGCCAACTTAAAAGGACATTCCAGTGCTCTGTGGTTTGGGCTAGCATGTGTGAAGGGACACCTTAGTGCTTACATCTAGATTTTCCATGGCTGGGGCTGAGGGTTGGTGGCTCCAGGAGTAACTCCCCATGACTACATACTGTTCATCCCAGCTCAAGGCTGGAAGTTCCTCTTCCTGCTACCTGAATAAGGATCGAGCCAGCCTTCTGTAGCACTACATGGTGTTCCAGTTATCTACTGCTGCTTAACAAACCATTCTAAAACTTAGTGACATAGAAGAGCATCCACTTCATTATGTTTATGATTCTGTGAGTTAGGGATTTGGGCAGAATACCGCAGTTCTGCTCTTCTCTGCTCAGCAATACCTGGGGCCTCTCTGTCTTATTTGAGCAGTTTCATAACAGCAGGAAGTAATTAAAAATGAAAATGCAGGGCTTCTAACCCAGTACCTTTCAAACCCTTTAGGCTTCCCATAATAGTCATGTGAAAAATCTCACTTGTTCAAATGAGGATCTTCAACTTTGAATTGAAGACACTGGAGCTTTAAGTAAATCTCACTTTCAGGAATTTGTTTTTAGGTTAATGATAAAGGAATTCACACTCATTAAGCTCCACTGTTCCAAGACCTAAAAGCTGAACATTACAGAATTGTTGAATCTGCCATCTTTCCCTTAGTCCATTTGCCCACCCAGAGCAATGAATATGTGCTATATGGCCTGACAGATGGACATCAACCATCTCCACAGTCATGGTGAACAAGACCAAGAGCCTGTGACTTCACATGGAGACTGCAGAAATCAGAAGCCCCAGTCTGCCTTTCAGAGGGGTCCCATCTGTGCCCAAGAAGGCAAGGCTGATGATGACGTGAGTGCCAAGTGTAGGCAGTCGAAGGGTTCAGCCCTCTGTACAGTGATGGCCGGAGCTGTCTGCCAGCCCTCCTCCACTATCATTTGTTGGTGCACTGCTAATTTACTAGTCTGACTCATCCTTGGAGGCAAACACAGGATCAGTGTTCATTGCAGGATGTGCTCGGTTGGCTGCGTGAGGTTTAGTGTCTCCAACAAGCACACATCTGTCTTGTGGGGCCATCATTTCATAACATGTCACTCAAAAAAGAAGACACTGCCTCTGTCAAAAACAGTTTTTGAGCTCGGAAGTGTTCTCCTTGCTTGGGCCCAAGATCACAACAGTCTGGCATTGATCTGAAATCTGGTCTGTCCTGAAATGCACAGGCTCCTTCCACATGGCCTCTGAAGGCCATCCTGTATCTCCTTCACCATCTTCAAGTGGGAATAGTCCCAAACAGTTCTCCCCAGAATCATGAGAGTTGAGCTGTTCCATATGCTTGACTGGGGAAGAGAGGCTAGAGATGGGTATAGTTGCAAAAGCAGCATAAGCAGAATGCCATTTCTGTGTTTTAAGAAACCATGAATAGACATTCTAGGGACATTGATCAGAATGAAAATTTGGGACAGACCATGCATCCTCTCTGCTGGTGCAGTGATTTTAAGAAAGCTCTCTATGACTAATAGGCATCTACCTCTTCAGTGCGTTGTGACCTCAGGGGTGTTGTCGAGACCCTGCCTCTTTGGGGTCAGACAATGTCATGTTTTCTCAGTGAGAGAAGACAGGGTGGAGCTGTGCTGGGAAGAGAAGGCAGAAATCCAAGATACGTATCTGGAGAGGAGAAAAGAAAGCTAGAAGTCATCCTGAAAGGAGTGATTGAAGGTCTGATGAAAAGAACCTTTCTCCCAAGCACTGCTTGGCATGGCATTCAGGCCTGACACAATCTCCTGTCTCTTGCTGATTTGATGATAAAATATGGAGTGGACCCACAGGGAGAGCAAGCGCCTCAAGAAATAGATGGATAATTGGCTCTGTTTGCATGCTGGCTGCTGTAACTGTGAGACGCCACACCAGCATGACTAATGCCTCTCCCCTCCGCCTAAATTAGATTTTGATTGTGCTTTAGAGATGTTCACTGAGTCACAGATGTTTGAGGTAAAAAGACCCAAACTTCTCAGGAACACCTCCTGTGGTGTGTGTGGGCTCTGGGGCTGAGGCGCTCCCAGAACTAAGATGAAGGACCAGAGTTAACCCCTTATCTTCCAAGGCCTGGGAGCAAACCAGATGCCCATGAGGAGGCTCTGAATGGAGTAGGCTCCTGGGGCCAGTGGGTGGGGGCCTGCTCCCCATGGGGTGAAGTTGGGGGTCAGCTCCATAGCATGGCTGTAAGAGTGTATCACATTGCTGACTAATGCCTCATATAGACTCCAAATTGGACCTAGTTTCCTGTTTTTCACAGATTTCCACTGACTCACTGCCATACCAGGTGGAGTAGTTCAAGGTCCTTGCTAGTTCACCTCCCACAGTGCTCCTCAGCCACTCGGCTTGGCCACCCTATGGTACACCATAGTAAATGCTTTCTCTTTACTCTTGCAGAATTTAGCCTATGAAATCATCCTAACACTGGGACAGGCATTTGAAGTCGCTTACCAGCTTGCACTACAAGCAAGAAAAGGGGGGCATTCCTCTACACTTCCAGAAAGCTTTGAAAACAAACCCTCCAAACCCATCCCCAAGCCCCGTGTCAGCATTCGCAAATCGGTGGTAAGTAGAAAAGATAACAGATGTTCTGAAAATCTTGAGCTGGAGGGAGAGAAAGTTGTTAAGCAGGCCCTGAGTGGTGTGGGACCACATTTCTCTGTCTCCCTTGGCCTCCTCCTGGCATGCATCCTTCATCCTCCCAGCCTGGTTCCTGCAAAGTCTTGGGGGATGATCTGCCTGAACCTTGAGGTTCCCAAGAAAATTTCACTCTTTCTGTGTCGTGGGGCGGGGGGGTGGGGAGGGGACTGGATGCTGCTGCTTTTCCTTGATGAATCTTTCCTCAAGGTCCAGGAAAGCTTGGGAATGATGTTCTCTGAGGCTTCGCTGCCATCACACCAGGGACCAGAGCCTCTTGCAGGCTACTGGCCCTTGGAGTGGTTGGCAGAGGTTCACAGCAAGGTGTCCCAGGTACCCAGCTAAAGGAAGCTAGGTGCACAGGCTGTGCGTGCTCACAGCAAAGCAGCCCTATCCCCCTTTGCTGGAGGCCTAGATGCCAGCTTTTGGCAGGCTTTCTCCCAGCAGCTGAGGCTTCCTGCAGAGTGGTGACTCTTCACCTTCCTCCTTGTCATCTGCCTTCCTCTAGGAATTTCCTCCCCCTTCCCTCCCACAAGCTCTGTAGACATCCTGTCCTAACAGACTTTCATGACTTCAAAGCGGCCTCTTCTGGTAGTAGCAATACCCAGAAGCTGGTGCATTCCCAATCAGCCTCCCATCTGGCTTCTGCTCCAGCTGCCTTATGGCATCCTAGCAACTCTGTGGCTTGGGGCAGGCAGGCACCCCCAGATGCCCTGCTCTCATACTCATATATCCCTCTATCTCCGACTCTTTCCTTCCTACCATCCCTGCCCATGGGGTCACAGAAGTGTAGAATCTTTAATGTTTGTCAGGAAGTGCCTCCCTTGGTGACCATGTGGCTTCTGGTTTACAGTCTTCCTTTGGGCCTCTACTCCTGTCACCATTCTTGGCAGCTTCAACATCCATGGAGATGATCCTTCCAGCACTTCTCTCCTTGATTGCTCACTGCCACCCCACCCCAGCCATTTGCTCCCATGCGTATCTATTTTTAATTGGGTTTTGGCGTTTCTTGTGTTGAGTTGTATAAGTTCTTTATAGATTTTGGATACTAACCCCTTATCAGCTGTCATTTGTAAATATCTTTTCCCATACAGTTGGTTGTCTAATTTTGTAAACTGTTTTCTTTGCTGTGCAGAAGCTTTTTATTTTTATATACTCCCAACAGTTTATTTATGCTCTTGTTTTCTTGCCTCAGGAGACATCTAGAAAAATGTTGCTATGGCTGATGTCAGAGAAATTACTGCCTGTGCTCTCTTCTAGGATTTTTATGGTTTCAGGTCTCATATTTAGGTCCTTAATCCATTTTGAGTTTATTTTTGTGTATATGTAAGAAAGTGAGCCACTTTCATTCTTTTGCATGTAGCTGTCCACTTTCCAGCACCATTTGTTGAAGAGATTCTTTTTCCCATTACATATTCTTGTCTCTTTTATTGAAGACTCATAGATCATATCATGGATCTATTTATGGTCTCCCTCTTGTGTTCCACTGATCTACGTATCTGTTTTTGTGCCAGTACTATACTGTTTTGATTACTACAGCTTTGAAATGTATCTTGAAATTTGGGATTGTGATACCTCCAGTTTTGTTCTTATTTTTCAAGATCGCTTTGGCTATTCAGGGTCTTTTTGTGGTTCCATACAAATTTTAGGATTATGCCTTCTAGTTCTGTGAAAAAAGTTGTTGGCATTTTGATAGAGATTGCATTTAATCTGTAAATTATTTTAGGTAAACGTTTTAACAATATTTGTTCTCCCAGTCTGTAAGCATGGAGTACCTTGCCATTTGTTTATATCATCTTCAATTTCTTTCATCAGTGTTTGTTCAGGGTATAGATCTTTCACCTACTTAGCTAAGTTTAGTCCTAGGTATTTTATTATTTTGGGTGCAATTATAAGTGAGGGTATCTTCTTAATTACTCTTTCTGCTGCTTCATTATTAGTGTATAGAAATGCAGTGGTTTTTGTATATGGATTTTATCAGTTCTAGTAGTTTTTTGGTAGTCTTTATGGTTTTCTATACATAGTATAATGTCATCTGAAAATAATGAATTTTATTCTTCCATACGAATTTGAATGCCTTTCATTTCTTTTTCTTGGCTGATTGTTCTGGCTAGGACTGCCAGTATTGGAATAAAAGTGGTCAGAGTGGACACACTTATTCCTCAACTTAGGGGAATAGCTCTGTTATTCAACATTGAGTATGACGTTAGCTGTGGGTTTTTCATCCTTTATTTTGTTGACGTATGTTCCCTCTAAAACCTACATTGTTGAGTTTTTATCATGAATATTGATATTGCACTTTGCCAGATGCTTTTTCTGTATTTGTTGAGATGATCATATGGTTTTTATCCTCTTATTGATGTGACATAGCATGTTGATATGCAAATATCAAAACACCCTTGCATGGGGGGAGGTGGGGAGTACCACTTGATCTTGGTGAGTGATTTTTTTTAATGTATTACTAAATTCAGTTTGCCAATATTTTGTTCTCAATTTTTGCATCAGTGTTCATTAGATATTAGCCTATAGGTCTCTTTTTTTATAGTGTCTTTTGGTTTTGGTATCAGCATCAATTTGGAAACTTGCCTTCCTCTTCTATTCTCCAGAAAAGTTTAAGAATTGGTAATTAACTCTTCTTTAAATGTTTATAGAATTCACCTCTGAAGCCACCTGGTCCTGGACTTTTATTTGTTGGGAGTTTTTTGATTACTGATTCAATTTCATTGTTGGCAATTGGTCTGTTCAAATTTTCTAGTTTTTCCTGATTCACTTTTGGGAGATTATATGTTTCTAAGAATTTATCAATTTCTTCTAGGTTGTCCAATTTGTTGGCATTAATTTTTCATAATATTATAATTCTTGTTTTTCTCTGTGGTGTCCATTGCTATTTCTCCTCTTTATTTGAGTCCTCTTTATTTTTTATTTTTGATGTGTCTGGCTAGAGGCTTATCAATTTTCTTGATCTTTTCAAAGAACCAGCTCCTGGTTTCATTGATCTGTTCTGTTGGTGTTTTGTTTTTATTTTTCTATTTCATTTATTTCTGCTCTATTATTTCCTTCCTGCTACGGGTTTTAGGTTTTGTTTGTTCTTCTTTTACTAGCTCCTTTAGCTATAAGGTTACATTGTTTGAGATTTTTCTTGCTTCTTGAGTTAGGTCTGTATTGCTATAAACTTCCCTTTTAGAACAGCTTTTGGTGCATCCCAAAGATTTAGAACCACTGTGTTTTCATTTGTATTTTCTAATTTCCTCTTTTATTTCTTGGTTGACCCATTCATTGTTTTATAGGTGTTACTTAACCTCCAGTATTTACATTCTTTCCAGATTTTTTCTTGCGGTTGATTTCTAGTTTCATAGTGTTGTGGCCGGAAAAGATGCAAGTCATGACTTCAGCATTTTTCAATTTGTTGAGACTTATCTTGTGGCCTAATATGATCTATTCTGGAAAATGTTCATGTGCACTTGAAACAAATGTGTATTCTGCTGTTTTAGGATGGAGTGTTCTGTATATATCTGTTAAGTCCATCTAGTAAAGCCACTGTTTCCTTATCTGTTTTGTTTGGGTGAACTGTCCATTGATGTAAGTGAAGCATTAAAGTCCCGTACTACTGTCATATTACTATCAATTATGTCCTTTATGTTTGTTATGAGCTTCTTATGTATTTGGGTGCTTCCATGTTATATCTTCTTGTTGGATTGTTCCCTTTATGATTATATAGTGTCCTTCTTTGTCCCTTGTTACAGTCTGTTTTGAAGTCTAGTTTGTCTGATGTAAGTATTGCCACCCCAGCTTTCTTTTCACTTCCATTTGCATGCGAAATGCTTTTCCATCCCTTTACTTTCAATCTCATATATCTTTAGGTCTGAAATAAGTCTCTTGTAGGCAGCATATAGATGGGTCTTGCTTTTTTATCCATTTCATCACCCTCTGTATTTTGATTGGAGCATTTAGTCCATTTACATTCAAGTAATTATTGATAGGTATGCACTTATTGCCATTTTGTTACCTGTTGTTTTTGTAGTTCTTCTCTGTTTCTTTCTTCTCTTTCTCTCTCCTCTCATGGTTTGCTAGCTTTCTTTAATGATATAGATTCTTTTCTTTATTTTTTGCCTGTTACCAGCTTTTGATTTGTGGTTACCATAAGGTTTGTGTATAACATCCTATGCATATAGGAGTCTATATTAAGTAGATGGGCACTTAAGTTTGAACCCATTCTAAAAGCAATAAAATCTGGGGTGACTGGGTGGTTCAGTCAGTTAAGGTTCCAACTCTTGATTTTGGCTCAGGTCATGATCTCATGGTTCATGAGATGGAACCCCACATTTTTGGGCTCCATGCAGACAGTGCAGAGTCTGCTTGGGATTCTCTCTCTCCTTTTCTCTCTGTCCCTCCCCTGCTCATGTGTGTTCTCTCTCAAAATAAACTTTAAAAAATAAAATAAAATAAAGGTAATAAATTTTTACTCCTTTTTTAGGAGCGAAAATTTTCTTTCCACTCAGAGTCCCTTTAACAATTCTTATAGGGCTGGTTTAGTGATCATGAATTCCTTTAACTTTTGCTGTGGGAACTCTCTCTCAATTCTGAATGATAGCCTTGCTGATTAGAGTACTCTTGGCTGCAGGGTTTTTTTTTCTTTCAGCACTTTGAATATGTCATGCCACTCCCTTCTGGCCTGCAAAATTTCTGCTGAAATACCAGCGGATTGCCTAATGGGGCTTCCTTTTGTATTTAGCTGTTTTCTTTCTCATGCTACTTTACAAATTCTCTCTTTATCATTACTTTTGGCTATTTTAATTACTGTATGTTTTGGTGTGTTGTTCCTTGGGTTGATTTAGTTGGGGATACTCTGTGTCTCCAGGATCTAGATTTGTTTCATTCTTGATACTGGCTAACTTTTAAGCTATTATTTCTTCCAATAAGTTTTCTGCCCCTTTTTCTCTTTCTGGGATCCCTATAATGCATGTTATTATGCTATATGGTGTCACTGAGTTCCCTTAATCTATTCTCATTTTTTATTAAGCTCTTTCCTTTCTCCTCTTCAGCTTGATTGCTTTCCCTCACTCTGTCTTCCAGGTCATTGATCCATTCTTCTGCTTCCTTTAGTCTACTATTTTTCCCTCTGATGTGTTTTTAATTTGTTATTGGGTTTTTCATCTCTGATTGGTTCTTTTTTGTGTTTTCTATCTTTGTTGAGGGTCTCACAGAGGTCCTCTACTCTTAACTCCATTATCTTTATGAACTTTATTACCCACACATATTACTTATCTCTAAGATTTTAGCTGTCTTGCTGTGACTCTGTCCTGTTCTTTTATTTGGGACATATTTCTCTGTCTCATTTTGTCTTTCTGTGTCTTGTTTCTGTGTATTAGGAAAGTTAGTTATGTCTTATGCTCTTGAAAGTAGTGATCTTATCAAGAGGTCCTATAGTGCCCTACAGTGCAGTGTCCTCTGTTCACCAGAATCTGGCACTTCTGAAGTGTCTCCTCTCTGTGTTGTGTGTGCCTTACTGTTGTGGCTGACCTGTTTTTGCCTTCAGTCCAATTGTCTGCTATGGTTCTTTGCCTGATGTGGGCAGGGTTTGGTCCCTGTGTTAGGGGGTCAGTCTGGGGCTGCCTTGGGCTTAAGTTGGGTTAGACCAGAGCTACAGGAGCACCACACTTAAGGTGCTCCCTGTGTTGTCCCCTGAGAAGCTTTTGTTGGGGGAGGGGGGGCAGTGCGGGGGCCTGCAGTCAGACTAAATGTTCCCAGTCCCTTCCTGGGGCCGTGGTCAGACTGCTGTGTGTGGTTTACTTCCCCTCTCCCCAGGACAGGAGTTGCTTTGGGGTGGTGCTGACCCCCGTCAGGGCTGCTTGCATACTGACACACTTGTGACATTGCTTTGGATGGACTCAACAGGCTGGGTTGGGAGGTGGGTCCTCAGGAAACCATGGGGGCAGGGCAGGGGATGCTATTAGCAAGCTAGGTAGAGAGTGTTCCTGCTGCACTGGTTCATACAGGTATACTGGTGTCTAGGCTGGGGTTGGGGGAAGGAAATGATGCCTGGCATTTCATTTGTTCTTAGAAAAGTCTCCCAAAGATCTCTGGCACATGCTCAGAGATTAGTAAATAAACCTCCCTCCCTCCTGTATACTCCAGGCATTTTTCTAACTGCTGCTTCTATGCTGAAACTTGGTGGGACTATTTGTTATGCTGTCTCTTTAAGGGCAGAGACTTAGTTTCCTATCACCCTCTGGTTCACTGATTTTCAAAGTTCGAGGTATGGTAAGCCCAACTGATTTTAAGAACTCATAATGTTAAGCCCCTATGGTTTTCAAAGCCAGACGTTATGGGACTTCATCTTCCACGGTGCAGGTACCCTGTGCCTACAGCATCCCTCCTTCAGGTCCCAAAGCCCATTTGGCTTCCAATTGCATCTCTGTCCTTCCTCCCTTCTTCAGTGTGGCCTCTTTCCTAAATTTAGCCGTGGAAAGTCTGTTCTGCCAGGCTATAGGTCATTTTCTGGGTTATTTACACTGCTGTGGGTGTTATCTAGGTGTTTCCATGGGATAAGTTGAGCCTAGGATTCTTCTCTGCCACTATCTTCCCTGGAAGTCCCCAGAATAAAATTCTTGATTTTCCCCTCAAAGCGGTTTACACTCTCAATCTTTCCCTGCTCAGTAAATGGCATAAGCATTCACCATATTGTTTAAGCCATAAATCCAGACACCATCCTTAATTCCTGTCTTCCTCTCACCACCATGTACAACCATGAGCAGATTCTATCCACTCAACCCTTAAAACAAAGATCTGTCAACTCCTATTTCCTCACTCTTCTCATCCAGGCTATCATCACTACTCTCCAGAACTATTGCAGTACATGTCCTCTCTTCTCCACACAACCAGAGTGATCCTAAAAAACACATCAGATCATGGCGCCACTGCTCCAAGTTCCAAAAGCTAATTTTCCACCACACTTCTCTATGATGCTCAGGCCTCCCTATTCCTCAAACAGACCAAAGCTCACTCCTATACAAGGCCTTCGTGCTACCTGTCCCTTCCACCTGGCATAGTATCCCCCACATTTCTGCACAGCTGACTACCACTTGTCATTCAGGTCTCCACTACTGAAGCTTTTCCTGGGCCACCCAATCTGAGGTAGATGCCTTTTCACACATAAGCATATACCTTTTAATTCTGTGTAGCATTTATTGATAGAGATTTGTTCATTATCTTCCCCCACAAAACTGTAAGTTAAATTTCCAGGAGTTTTCAGAATTTTTTTTGGATTTTCTCTTAGACTATTGTAATCATTCTCACACGGGCTGGATAAATCTGTTCATGGCAGGTGCCTCCATCTGACTTTAGTCTGGTCCCCATAGACTTCTTCCAAGAGAGAACAACTGGGCTGGATGCCATGGGGGCTCAAAGAATATGCATATAAACCCTTCACTGAGAAATATGAAAATATACAGTGAATAATACCGACGTTCTTTAACTGCCTCAACATCCCATCCCCTTCAGGTTTAGCTGTTTATTACTGAAAAATATTCCATGATTCCTCAGAATATGTGGAGTCTTCCCCACAGCTTTGTGGAGATACAATCAAATCATGCTGGAAGGTAGCCAAAGGGCATGGGTCCCACAGCCTTCTAGCAGACACCAAAGTTCACAGGAGATAAATGAGAGAGGCCTTTCCAGGCTACCTTGCCCCAGCATTCTTGAGCAGAGCACGTGGCCAGGGCCAGGGCAGATGTGGAAGCACCAAAGATGAGGCAGCAATGTGGGGAAGAACTCCTCCCAAGGCCCCTCCTGAGAGCTGACAGCTCAACCCTTACCCAGGAATGGCCTGTTTTGACTTTGTATGCACAGGAGCTAAAATGGTTTTAATTGTTTTACAGCTCAGCTCAGTTTGGTTCAAGGCTCAGCCTGACCTGACCCTGCTTACCTATTTACCCTCCTGTCTCCCACTCTGCAAACTTCAAGTTCTCAACCAGCCCTTTCTCCCTACCTCAGGGCTTTGTACATGCTGTTCCCCTCTCCCTGCCCCCTTGCCAGGCAAATTCTTGCTCATCCTCCAGCTGTTCAGATATTACCTCATTCTTTTATAGTATCTTTCTATTAAGTATTTATTGTGTGCCTACTATTATTTACTGGGTTGCCAGGAGCTTTTCTAAGTTTGGGGAAAACAGTGACAGAACAAAATCCTACGCTGCAGTGTAAGATGAGCCAATAAACATGAGATAATGTAAGTGGAATGAGGATTATAAAGAAGAGAGCTGAAAAGTTAGGATGCTATTTTGTGTAGGGTGAACAGGTGAGGTGGTGATGTTTGAGTTGCAACCTGAATGACATTAGGGTGTAAGGCATTCCTGCAGAACAGATGATGTGAGTAGAGGCCCTTGGTGTGGGGTTGGCCTGCGGGAAGAAGCAAAGCTAGACTGGCTGGACTTCACCTTAAGGACTTTGGGTTTGTGACAGAAACCACTGTAGGCTTGAGAGCTGGGGAGTAACATAACCTGGTTACCTTCTCTAGGAAGTCCTCTGGCTCCCTGGCCACAGAGCACCTGCCCTTCCTCCTTTCTCCGTTCCCAGTACTAAGCTGCAGAATTCTGTGTTTGCTCCCCATCTGTGTGCCTTCAAGAGCAAGGGCTGAGTCTCATTCACCACCCACTCCCTTGAGTGCCTTGCATATAGTCCTTCTGCAATAAATGTGTATTAAAAGGACAAACACAAGATTCTCACGCATCAGTATCCCTGCAGTCCTGTCAGAGCACAGTGTTGGTTTCTAAGACGTTTTAGGAAGCATGTTTGCACCCCAGTTACAGGTACCGTATAACAGGCATCAGCCTTTCTGTTTTAAAGCAGATCGACCCATCTGAGCAAAAGACTCTGGCCAATCTGCCGTGGATTGTGGAGCCGGGACAAGAAGCCAAGAGAGGAATTAATACCAAGTATGAAACCACAATTTTCTGATACTCACCATCCTCCTGTCCTCGCGGTGCCTTGCACGCGGAGCAGTCCCGGAGCAGGCTTCCCTTCGCGCCTCCGTTTCCACCCAGCCCAGGAGGAAGACTGCTCTGTTTGTGTGGCCTTGTCACGGGCGAAAGGCCGCTGGCCATTCCTGGGGATGTTCTTTCTGCACCAGTGACAGAAAGTGTGCAACCAAGACTTTCCAGCTGTAACCCTTGAGAGGCACGAGTTGAGATTTTTTTGCTGACTCTCCCGACTCCCCTCCCTGCCGCCACCCAAGGTATTTCTAATGACTCTGCCCCAACACTGCTTTGCTGAATCTGGGGATAATAACTTTAAAAAAAAAAGTACAGGGGATCCCTAATACTGCCTAAAAGTATAAAAATCTTGGATTTTTCAGTCAGCAGCTTTAAAGGTAGAATCAGAACAGAACTACCCCCATAAAACACCTGTAAAATCATATCACTGAGCATCATTTCATGCATAAGGACAAAAACCACCCCCATGATTGCCAGGAAATCCTGTTTCCCAATTTCTATATTTGTGGATTTTATATGTAATAAACCATGTTGGATAAAGAAAAATTTACATCTATGGATTGATTCAAAATTTAAGAATGATTCAAAACAGGAATTTATTATGCACAGAGAAATGTGTCTTGTATTAAATATTTTTATTAAAAGAATGTTTCATTAATGCACTGATAAGAAAAGTAGGTTAGTTGTGAGGGATGTTTCTGGTTTCATTTCAAATAACTAAATTTTTACTGCTACCGCTGAGAGGACTGGCTTGGGCGTGGCAAAGTACTGATGACGCTCCCCAGAGCAGGAGACTAGGGCAAGCAGACTGGCATCCAACCGAAAGTGCTGATGCAGCCATAAGCTGCAAAGATTGTTTTGTTTTTTTTTTAACCTTCACAGTGTTTTAAAGAAAACGTTAAAAAAAAAATCTAGGGCTCCTGCTGTCAAGATTTCTGTCATGGAAACCTTTGAGAACCGTGTTAATAAAATTCTATTGCAAAAATTTTTTTTCTAGAAAAAGTACAAAAAAAAAAAAAGGAGAGATTCCAAAGTAATAAAACTCTTTTCTTGAAATAAATGTTTGCTTACTATTTGATTAAATAAAATTTACTTACATTTCTTTAAGGTATTTTAATTTTTTTAATGTCTGTGGAGTATTTGTATGATACCATAATGTATATTTATGTAGAATCAAATTATATAAACAGTACCAATATCATTATAGAAAAAAATAACATTTTAACGTATATTGTTCTAACTGATCATATTGTGAATCATTTTGAAGTTCATTATAGCGATATTGATAAATTGTGGGATTGTCTTAATGTTTTTTTATTAACTAATATTATTTTAAACCTGAGGCTTATCAGTTATTTATCAGTTGGTGAGTTTTAAAGGATAACTAAATTTTGTTTCAAACTGACAAATGTATATGGATTTAGTTCAGTGTTGAAGAATTTTAATACAATATTAAATTACTTGACCTGAACAGTTCCTTGTATATATTTTGCCTATTCACTGTTGATATGTATGTAGTAAACAGAGAATAAAATAACACTGAAATATGGTACCAAAAGGTAATTGTATAGGAGCAAAGTAAATCGTAGCTTTGCTGAAATAGAAACATACATGTAAATAATGCTTGGGCTTCCAGTTATAAATTTTGTAATTTTTGTCATTATTTATATCCTATAAAAAAAAGCACACAAAATAAAACAAATTGTACAGCCACCGGTGCTTGGCATCGTCTGTGAGCACCTTCCCACTTCCATTTAGGAACAAAACCAAAGGCCCAGCCTCCTCAACATCCATACTAATGGTATTTTGTAATTGGCAAAACTGAGAAAACTTGCTCATTTCTAAGTTCAATCAGTCTCAAAGATACATTGACCTTTAAAGCTTAAATTTCAGCCAAAACAACCCCCATTGCCTTTAAATATTAAAGTAGGCTACAAGGAGGACTTGCCAAAACAGAAATTTCTAAAAAAGCCAGGGCCACCCAAGTAGATCACTTGTCTGGGACAATGCAGATAGCATGTTTGGAAAAACATCTACACATTTGTCTCTGTCAACCCGATTTACCATAACAAAATACCACAGACTGTGTGGCTAAAAAACAAATGTATTTCTCACAGTTCTGGAGGCTGGAAAGGCCACGATCAAGGTGCTGGCCTGGCCCAGGTTTCACTCCGAGGGCTCTTCTCTTGGTTTATAGGCATCTGCCATCTTACTATGTGGCCACATGATCTCTTCTTTGTATATGTGCAGAGGGTTGGGGAGCAGCAAGCTCTCTGGTGTCTAGCTTTATAAGGGCACCAATCCCATCCCTGAGGGCCCCACCATCATGACTCCATCTAACTTAATTATCCCACAAAGGTCCATCTCCAAATACCATCAGACTGGAGGATTAGGGCTTCAACATATGAATTTTGAGGGGACAAAACATTCCATCACTACTTCATCCATCCTTCCATTTTCCTAAAACATGTGCCAGCTGCAAGTCAAGTGACAGGTTTCCTAAAGAAAGGTTTGGGCTGGGAGTTTAGATGGTAATGCTTTGGGGCACCTGGGTGGCTCAGTTAGTTAAGCTTCTGACTTTGGCTCAGATCATGATATTGTGGTTTGTGGGTTTGAACCCTGCATCAGGCTCTGTACTGCTAGCTCAGTTTGTGGCCTTCTTCAGATTCTGTCTCCTCTCTCTCTCTGCCCCTCCCCCACTCACACATTGTCTCTCTCTCTCTCAAGAAAACATTTAAAAAAACTTTACATGGTAATGCTTCAACTGGGTTAATTTGCCCGCCCCCCCACCCCTTTTTTTTTTAATCTTTGCTAACTACCAAGAGGTAAGCAGTCCTCTTCTCTCTGTGAATCAAATGCATATTTGTATCTGTTAAGAGTCCCAGCATGAAGCAGATGGCACACTCCAATTGGGATATTTTAAGAGTCTAATAAATAGAATACTTACATAGGAGCTGGCAGCATGTAGGGAAACAGACAGATGAACAGTGTCCCTGGGCTGGTAACTGCCTAAGGGAGAATGGGAAGGGAGAAAACTGCATGGAGGGGGCTGCCAGACAGGCTGAGGGACATGGCCAGCTGTGGTGCCCTCAGAGAGGGAGCCAGAGATTAAAACAACCTGATCTCACTCTCCACCCTGCATTACCTGAACCCACTGAAAGCCAGAGGACAAGGAGCCCATTGATATGGTCTACACAGAGCAGAGAAGGGGGGGAGAGGTCTGAGGGGCAAACAGAAGAGTGCTCACATAATGAGAAAAGGATCTGCAGCTAATTTCTTAAGGGGAAGTCTGACACATCACTAATTGCAGTATCCATGGGGGATGGGGATCCCAGGGATCCCTTACAAAAAAGGACTTCAATTACTCCTTTTTCTCCTTAAATTATTTCTATGATAAATTTAGGTGAATGAACCCTATGAAAATTATGCCTCGTTAATTCATTAATAAGTCATAGTAGCGATTCTTCTCAAGACATACCAGATTTTCTGTTGGACTAGTAAGGAATATTACTAGTGCATATAATGTTTGGATACAATGGGGCAGACAACAGGCTTAGATAACAAACAAATGGCCAAAATCTCAAAAATAAAAATTCACAATTGGACCCCAAAGTAACTGCTCCTAAGCTACTTCTGAAAAGAAATGAAAATCTGGTAAGTGGGCTAGCCTCCAGAGTTCATTCTTCTCCCACAGAACTGGAATATAATAACCATGATCAGAAGTCTATATGGAATAAATCCTTTTTTAAGATGTTAAGTTTTTCAGTTCTCTTTATATAAGGTATTCACTGAGAATGATTCCTATGAAAATTAAGATATCACACAGTTAAAACACATTTTCTTAAAATATAATTGGAGAACCAGCCAACATAGGCCAACAGAGTCTACCTGCACCAATGCTCCATCAGCCTGCACCCCCTACTCCATTTCTAGACAGAAATTGTGCTCCAATACCCAGCACACCTCACACCCATTTACTGCTGTCTATGCAAATATACGAATGAACCCAGGCATTCCAGTGCCCCAGCCACAGAGTCCTCCTTCCCCCAGAAACCAGCTCCAAAACAGGCAGAGAATTTCCTTAGGCCTGTGGCCCAATCACCATCCTGCATACGGTGTAATTCCATTAGTATCCAAGAGACAGGACTTATTTTTGTGGTGAAATTAACTCTTCAGAATTTGGTGTGGACCTGAGAATGCCAGTTTCACTTAACTGTTTCCTCTCTTCATCCCAGGCCAACCTACTTACTGAGAACTTGCTCTGTGTTAAGCATGGCACTATTTTACTTAGAATTGCTAATGCAAAGATGATCATTCCTGACCCAACATACTATATTCTGTGTATAATTCGTAAAGAATCATAGCTACAAATTATTTACCATCAAAATAGCTTTTGTTTTACTCCCCAAAACCCCAGAGACCTATGTCTGTAAAAGCTACATGGACATTTAACTTTCCAAGTTAATGACCAAGGACGTAAAGCCTCACAGTACATCAGGCTGAAAGACACTCTCCATTTAACAGCTGCAATAGGGTCACCCCGGCTGAGGGTGGCAGCCATAGCAGCTGAGGTGTTCTCAGGAGTTCAGACAGTCGAGGAGCACGCGTATCGCAGAACAGACTTCACAAGCACAATGGAACTAATGCACATCTTCTAAGTTCTGCCATTTAGGAACCTCTAAGTTACGTCTCAGAACGTAATGAAAAAGCTGAGCTGGAGTCGTTCTTACTCATGACATGGTAATAAAAGCGGTTCAAAGCATTCCATATTCAATACTCAATTTAAATGTCCTCTGGATGTCTCAGTGCCTCAATCAAGCATCCCAACAGCTGCTCCCTGAGGAGCCTGCAGCTCTCCCTCTTACTGCTTCTCCTCAGAAGACATGTGAGAAGAGAAGTCAAGACGCCTCCAAGAAGCAACATCAGCTGTTTTCTGACATTTGAGAGGTTGATTTCTCTCCAATTCTCAAAAGTGCATGCTCAGTTTTCTGAGAAAAACAAAAACAGAAACAAAACCCCAATGTGCTAAGTGTTGAGTCAAGGCAGATTGGGAAAGAAGAGAGGCACAGGAAATTCAGGAATACTATTTTAACAGACCATTTCATGGGTGTGTGGCTGGGTAGGGAGGTGGAAGTTGCAATCTCAGCTGCCTTCAGGGCCACACAGGTGACATGAGTGAAGGGGGGGGGGCTGTGATGATCCACAGAACACCTGCCTCATCTCAGCGGGCAGCTGCTACTTACTTTCAGTGGATCATTGCCAGGCAGAAATGAAGACCCTGGGTCAACAGATTTTCCAGGAAATCAGAACTTATGCAAAATCACCAGGTTTTCAAATGGTGGCAACAAATTCAGCATTTTAAAAAATAAGTATGGGCCAAATAAAACTCATCTGTGGGCTGGGCGTGATCCATGCATCACTTCTTTGTGACTTCCTGAGATTCCACCAGGCTTCAACAGCCTCACAGATAGATGTCCAGTCACTTATCAGAGGTGGAACAGTGTGTTTGTGGCTAGAGTGAGGGGGTGGAGGAGGCAGAGATGCAGAGTCACTGACATTTATTGAACTGCTCTTATACACCAGGTTGGTTTATTCAGGAGCAGGAAATTCAGGGACTAGTAGCAAAGACCAGAAATAACAGTCTCTTAAAACAGGGAAAGGTTGAATTTTTTCTCTGTAGCATGAACTTCAGATATAGTACAGGGCTGGAATGGTAGCTCCACGAGCTTCTTCTATATTCCTACTCTATCAACCCTTAGCATATGGCATCCATCTGTAAGGTCACCTCATGATCACAAAATGGCTGCTGGAGCATCATCTAGCACATCCACATTCCAGATAAGAAGAAGAATGGTAAGGACCAAAATTCTTCTGTCTTCTGAGTAAAGCAATCTTTTAGGAGCTTTCTTAGAAGCTTCACCCCACAGCTTCTAATTATATCTCTTTGGCCACACGTACACAGGCAGCTAGAAAATGTAGCTGTTGATTTTAGCTAAGCACTTCGCAGCTCCCAACAATCCAGGAGTTGTTAGTGAAGAAAAAGGAGAGACTAGATATGAGACTGGCCATCCACAGTGTCTGCCATGATGGGACTCATCACATCAATAGGTAAAAAGTGAAAGCAAGCACACAGAGGTGAGATGTCTGGACAGAGAAAGCCATGACTAGAGAAGGAATTGATGGTAATAACCCTGTAAGAGATAAATTAGCCATCAAATCCAAGCAGGGAAGATCCTCACATCTGTGTTAATATAATATGCACACCAAACTTCTATGCTGCCCAGCAACACTCCTGAGAAGGTCAGGGCAGAGCAGGTGTGAAGGAGCACACTATCAGCAGTCATCACAACTGTAGCTGGCAGTTGGACAAGAAGAGAACTAGCAATGGCCTGGCCATCAAGATTCTTAACCTCCACTGCAAACTGAAATACTGCACTAGGGAATTTTAAGATAATACAGACACCTGGGTCTCATCTCCAGAGATTTTGAATTAATTGGTCTGGGATGAAGTTTGGGTTTGGGGAAGTTTTTAAGTTTCCCAAGTAGTTCTAGGTGCAACAAAGAAGCTTCACTCCTGGATGGATGAGGCCCTCTTGATTCCCTGAGATGTTGGGCAGCCCATGTAAGTCTTCACACCAGAGGCTCCCTAGGAAGCAGGTCCTTGAGACAATTCAAACATTTGCTGAAGGTCACACAGCTAGGACATTATTGCAGCCAGAATTTGGACTTGGATACACTTAACAGCCAAAGGCAGAGTTCCACCACATGCCCAAGCACCAGTCCAAGCAACAAACCCAAGCAAGTTCTTCCCATTCTCATTCCCAATCTTCTACCACTCACAGGTACATACATATCTCAAAGAAAATAAAGTTTGAGACAACCCAGAAGAAAGCAGATGACAGCTTTCCTGCTGAGCAAAGTCTGTCTCCTGGGAACTAATAGCCAAGAACACAGATCTACCATGAGGTAGAAAAGGATGCCCAGAGAAAGCAAAAGTCATCCCACTCTGTAAACCATAGAAATGTGACCAGCAAAGGAATGGAGGTTTGTAGCTGAGACAAAAAATAATAATGCTACTGAGACCTATGTCAGATACTTGACATATTTTTTGAGCTTCACAAAAAACTCTGCAATTAAGTGTTGTGGTCCCTATTTTACAATAAAGAAACAGACTCTGAGAGGCTATACCTTTTCAAATGAAAGAGAAAGGAGAAACGGAAATTAAATCAAGGTGATAGGCACACGGATCCACTAACCCCAGAGCTGCCACTAATTTGAAATGAACGCCCTAAGAGTTCCAATGTAGAAATAGGCATCTCCAGGGAGCAGACCATGGTAAGGCTGCCATCTTCCCTGCTCAATGCCTGAGTCATCTGAGAATTGAGACCAGGTTGAGTAGTGGCCAAGTGCCAGCAAATCCAAAGGATCTCCCAACCTCTGCCATCCATTTGTCTGTCAGAACGGCCCGGGCTTCTTTTTGCAAAGAACAATCTATAGGCACAGAGATGGGCTTGCCAGAATACCACAAATAGAAGGTCCTCAAGTACAGGGACCACCTCTGACAGTTTAGGACTTAGGATCAGTCACAATGCACAGTATGAATGGGTGAAATGAATAATGAATTAAGTGCATAATTGAAATGATGCTCCTGGATACTCTTGCCCAGGGGCTTTGGTGAGGAGGCCAACTACATGGACCAAAACCCCAGCTCCACCACTTTGCTGTGGCTGTTTCCACATCTAGACAACAGAAATAACACCGTACAGCCTTGCTGTGAGGATTCAATTAAGTAATATGTGGAAAGTGTCTGGCATAAGACCTGGCACATAAAATGCTGGTAAAAATAAATAAATAAATAAAAGCTCCTCCTTGCCTCTTCCTAAAAAGGATTTATTGGTTCTCAGAAAGTTATTTGACAGAGTGGGGCAAATAAACACAAGGTGAAAGGTTTAGAATCACTAAATGAAAATGAATCAGAGATGAGAAACACAGATCTCTCAAATCTTCCCCAGCTGCTGAACCCTAAATTTTGACCCCTAGGACTAGTGTTCATCTGCCATAAACCCAGGAGGATTCCACTTCCAACTGAAACTGACACTCCACTTGTAGCCCAGTGGGTCTGGGTCTCTCTATAAAGAAAAGAAAATCAGATTTGGACTGTGGCCCTGGATTTGTCACTGATTAACTGCCTGGGGTGCAGCTCTTCCTCTCTAAGCTAGGACTGCAGAGTCTGCAAATCCTCTCAAGTACTGTGAAGATAAAATAACAGCTGGGCAGTCCCCTGAGAGGGGAGGCAATGGAGATTTGAATGGATGGTGAGAATCTTTGCTCCAACTCCTCACAACAGCCACCCTGTACTAAGCAGGAGGCTTCACTCAGCTGATGGGTGCTTTCCAGTTTGATCAGCTGCTCACAACCACCAGACCCAAACCTGGGTATAGCACTCTCTCTCTAGTTATTCTTGCCTTGGGTGATGGGAAATTACAGAGGCACATTTTCTGTTTACATCTCTGTGATAAGGAGTATTCCCAGTTCTGAAGGCCTGACCTCATAAATGAATTTACCGTGAAAACCAGCAGCTAATTTTCCTGAATCATAATTGAAATGAAAACTTCCCAAGTTCTGGTCTTCTTACATCATCTGACTTAGAAGTAATATGCTATCGATGCCAAATGACCTCAAAGTCCGGGTCTCTGACGGGTCCCAAGTGTGATGTACATTTTTTTGCCCCTTCCTTGTGAATATACATAACTTCACAATAATTCTGTGGTTGTAGGTCTACGGTTATAGCCCAATAGCAGCTGATATTCTAATTCAGGCATTTAAATAACTGTATAGTATCTCCATAGTCTTAAGGGGAGGGGTTATGAGCAAGCAAATCTATTCAAGTGACAATCTTCAGAGACCAAGAATTATTTGAAAATCATTTTCTCCTTCTCTAAAGGCCAGTAAATTATAATAACATAATGTTGAATAAGAGATTGCCATACTTACCAAGTTAAACACTTCAGGGAAATGTTTATTCATTTCATATAATCTAGAAACAAATCTTTTTTATTCAAGTGAAGTTTTACTTTCCTCTAATGATGCTTCACAATAAAATGCCAAACTAAAACAGGAAGATAAAGAAAATGCTGGTGACATACTACTTCTTAATTAGCTTCTTGATATCCCAGCGCAGAGGGAGAACAGAGAATATGCTATGGGCATGCAAGTGTATATACAAGAATTTCAATCATTCAACAACTATTTACTGAGGCTCCAACTGGAGCCAGGCTTATGTTAAATGTGGTGTAAAAGACATAGACCTAGCTTCATGGAGTTTATGATCTAATAGGGGACTCCAATAAGTAAACAATACAGGATGATGAAAGACATGGCAGAGAAAAGAGGGCACTATGAGAGGGCAGGGCAGACCTACAGCAGAAGGGTCATCTCAAAGAATACATAAGGGGATGCGGCCAAGGCAGTCCTAAGAGGAAAGTACATTGCTCTCCAGGCCTATTTTAAGAGATTAGAAAAAGCGCAAGTCCAAAATCTAACAGCTCACCTAAAGGATCTAGAGGCAGAGCAACAAGAACGCCCTAAACCCAGTAGAAGAAGAGAAACAGTAAAAATTAGAGCAGAAATAAACAACATAGAGACCAAAGAAACAATTGAACAGATCCATGAAACCAAGAGTTGGTTTTTTGAAAAAGTAAACAAAATTGACAAACCTCTAGCCAGGCTTATCAAAAAGAAAAGAGAGAGCACCCAAATAGACAAAATTATGACTGAAAATGGACTTATTACAACCAACCCCTCAGAAATACAAGCAATTATCAGGGAATACTATGAAAAATTATATGCCAAAATTGGACAACTTAGAAGAAATGGACAAATTCCTAAACACACACTCACTACCAAAATTCACACGGGAAGAAACAGAAAACCTGAACAGACCCATAACAAGTGAAGAAATCGAATCAGTGATCAAAAATCTCCCAACAAATAAGAGCCCTGGACCTGATGGTTTCCCTGGGGAATTCTACCAGACATTTAAAACAGAATTAATCCCAATTCTTCTCAAGCTATTCCAAAAAATAGAAGTCGAAGGAAAACTCCCGGACTCATTTTATGAAGCCAGCATCACTCTGATTCCCAAGCCAGACAGAGATCCAGCAAAAAAAGAGAACTATAGGCCAATATCCTTGATGAATACGGATGCAAAAATTCTCAACAAGATCCTTGCAAATCGAATCCAGCAGCATATCAAAAGAATCATCCACCAAGATCAAGTGGGATTCATTCCTGGGTTACAGGGCTGGTTCAACATTCGCAAATCAATCAATGTGATACATCATATCAATAAAAGAAAAGATAAAAACCATATGATCCTGTCAATAGATGCAGAAAAAGCATTTGACAAAATACAGCATCCCTTCTTAATAAAGACTCTAGAGAAAGTTGGGATAGAAGGAACCTACTTAAACATCATCAAAGCCATCTATGAGAAGCCTTCAGCTAACATCATCCTCAACGGGGAAAAACTGAGAGCTTTCCCCTTGAGATCAGGAACACGACAGGGATGTCCACTCTCACCACTGTTGTTTAACATAGTGCTGGAAGTCCTAGCATCAGCCATCAGACAACAAAAGGAAATCAAAGGCATCAGAATTGGCAAAGAGGAAGTCAAACTTTCACTCTTCGCAGATGACATGATACTCTACATCGAAAACCCAACAGACTCCACCAGAAGCCTACTAGAACTGATCCAAGAATTCAGCCAAGTTGCAGGGTACAAAATCAACGTACAGAAATCGGTTGCATTTTTATACACCAACAATGAAGCAACAGAAAGAGAAATCAAGAAACTGATCCCATTCACAATTGCACAAAAAACCATAAAATACCTCGGAATAAACCTAACCAAGGATACAAGAGATCTGTATGATGAACACTATAGAAAACTTAGGAAGGACATTGAAGAAGACACAAAGAAATGGAAAAACATTCCATGCTCATGGATAGGAAGAATAAATATAGTTAAGATGTCATTACTACCTAAAGCACTCTACACATTCAATGCAATTCCAATCAAAATTGCACCAGCATACTTCTCAAAACTAGAACAAACTATCCAAAAATTTGTATGGAACCACAAAAGACCCCGAATAGCCAAAGTAATCCTGAAAAATAAAACCAAAACGGGAGGGATCACCATCCCAGACTTCAGCCTCTACTACAAAGCTGTCATCCTCAAGACAGTATGGTATTGGCACAAAAACAGACACATAGACCAATGGAACAGAATTGAGAACTCAGAAGTGGACCCAAAAGTATACAGCCAACTGATCTTTGACAAAGCAGGAAAGAATATCCAATGGAAAAAAGACAGCCTTTTTAACAGATGGTGTTGGGAGAATTGGACAGCAACATGCAGAAGAATGAAACTAGATCATTTTCTCACACCATGCACAAAAATCAATTCAAAATGGATAAAGGACCTGAACGTGAGACAGGAAACTATCAACACCCTAGAGGAGAAAGCAGGAAACAGCCTCCTTGACCTCTACCACAGCAACTTCTTACTTGACACCTCCCCAAAAGCAAGGGAATCAAGAGCAAAAATAAACTGTTGGGACCTCATCAAGATTAAAAGCTTCTGCACAGCAAAAGAAACAACCCAGAAAATTAATAGGCAACCAACGGAATGGGAAAAGATAGTTGCAAATGACATATCAGATAAAGGGTTAATATCCAGAATCTATAAGGAACTCACCAAACTACATGCCCGAAAAACAAACAACCCAGTGAAGAAATGGGCAGAAGACATGAACAGACACTTCTCCAAAGAGGACATCCAGATGGCCAAGAGACACATGAAACGATGCTCAGCATCCCTCCTCATCAGGGAAATAACAAATCAAAACCACACTGAGATACCACCTCACGCCAGTCAGAGTGGCTACAATGAGCAAATCAGAGAATTCGAGATGCTGGCGAGGATGTGGACAAACGGGCACCCTCCTACACTGTTGGTGGGAATGTAAACTGGTACAGCCCCTCTGGAAAACAGTGTGGAGGTTCCTCAGGAAACTAACAATAGAACTCCCCTATGACCCAGCAATAGCACTGCTAGGAATTTACCCAAGGGATACAGAAATGCTGAGGCACAGGAGCACATGTACCCCAATGTTCATAGCAGCACTCTCCACAATAGCTAAAACATGGAAAGAGCCTAAGTGTCCATCAACAGATGAATGGATCAAGAAGATGTGGTTTATCTATACCATGGAATACTACATGGCAATGAGAAACAATGAAATCTGGCCATGTGTAGCAACATGGATGGACCTTGAGGGTGTTATGCTGAGTGAAATAAGTCAGGCAGAGAAGGACAAATATCATATGTTTGCACGTATAGGAGGATTAGGAGGAACTTGATGGAGGAACAAGGGGGAGAAGAAGGGCGGAAATGGTGGGGGAAAGGGAGAGAGGCAAACCATGAGAGACTCTTGAATGCTGACAAAAACTGAGGACTGATGGATGTGGGGGGGAGGGGGGGATGGGCATGGAGGAGGGCACTTTGGGGATGAGCACTGAGTGTTATGTGGAAACTAATTTGACAATAAACTATTTGTAAAAAAAATAAAAAATAAAATCAAAATCAAAAAAAAAAAAAGAATACATAAGAAGGAATTAGGAAAAAAATTAGGCTGGAGAAGGGCAGTATACAAGAGAGAACAGCGTAAACAAAGAAGCAAGAGAACAGGTCCAGGGTTTTAAAGAGAAGTGACAACCAAAGCGTCCATCAACTGACGAATGGATCAAGAAATGTGGTTTATCTATACAATGGAATACTACAGGGAAATGAGAAAGAATGAAATCTGGCCATGTGTAGCAACATGGATGGACCTTGAGGGTGTTATTGTGAAGGAAATAAGTCAGGCAGAGAAGGACAGATACCATATGTTTGCACGTATAGGTGGATTAGGAGGAACTTAACAGAGGACTATGGGGGAGAAGAAGGGAGGAAATAGTTGGGGAGAGGGAGGGAGGCAAACCATGAGAGATTCTTGAATGCTGAGAACTGAGAGCAGATGGGGTAGGGGGGAAGGGGAAGGGGGGTGCTGGGCATGGAGGATGGGCACTTGTGGGGATGAGCACTGGGTGTTATATGGAAACCAACTTGACAATAAACTATTTAAGAAAAATAAATAATAAAAAATAAATATCATTTCTTTCCAAATAAGATTGCTAAAAGTTATGCCTAGATATAGGCATATATAAAGAATCAATTTGGCAGTTTAGAAATAAAAGTCCTGACAAAGTAATCCAACTTCTTTTATGTTTTCTGAGATAAATAAATTTTTTCTATATTGTACCTCTGGAGAAAATAAAGAGAAGTGACGAGATTAAAATGAGCACTTTGGAAAAATAAAGCAGAGGGGCACAAGAGATAGCAGTCAGGAAACCGGTGCCAGGCCAAAGATGATAAGACCCGAATAACACCAAGAAATGTTCATTGAGTGCTTTCTTGGTCCAACCACAGAGGTAAATACTTCATGAGCTTTACCTTATTAAATCTTTTCAACAACCATGAGAAGGAAGAACAGATACCCATTTTACATATAAGACAACTGCTGGTATTTTCTTCTTTTCATATTATCCATTGCCTTCAATCTCCCCCAATAACTAAAATGTATTTCTTTATTGCCTTGGCTGCTGCTTAAAATAGTAAGCAAGTACTAATAATAGGCAAGTAGCTGAACAGACAAACCACTAAAGAAATTTTGCCCAAGATCACATTAAGAGACCCATACCCACTGCATTCACTATACTTACCACAGCAAGCTGCAATTCTTGGTCCTTCTGGTCCTTCTCAGTCTCCTGTGCTGGTCCTTCATCTCACCAACCTCAGACTGCCCTGGACTCCAGCTTAGGACTTGTCTTGTCTATCAACATCTGTTTCACTGCTGATCTCATCTGATCCTGTGGTTTTAAATATGTTTAATGTATTT
The DNA here is from genome assembly GCF_003009895.1 of Hyaena hyaena. Taxonomy (NCBI): domain Eukaryota; kingdom Metazoa; phylum Chordata; class Mammalia; order Carnivora; family Hyaenidae; genus Hyaena; species Hyaena hyaena. The sequence goes on along the minus strand of NW_024081941.1, from coordinate 284,643 downwards.
AAAGTCACTGATGACTCTGATTTGTATCTGCATCACAGATTTTTCCCATGAACTCCAGACCCTTTTATCTGCCCACCAATACACAACATACCCACTTGGATGCCTAATGGCCATCCCCAACTTGCTATGTCCAAAACCCTGCTCCTTTCATAATTATCTTCATCTCCATTAAAGGCAATTCTAATCTTCCAATAGCTCAAGCCAAAGAGGCTAAAACCTTTATATCATTCTTGTCTTTCTCACAACTTTTATCCAATCCACTGGCAAATCCTATTATCTTTAAAATATATCCAAAATTTAACTGTCACAACCCCTACTGCTGCCACTTAGTCTGGCTGCCTTCATTTTGCCCAAATTATTGCATAAGTTTCTCACTGGTATTCCTACTTTCACCCTTATCTGTCACCCTTTACAACTGATTCTCAATTGGTTTCTACTGCCAGAGGAACCAATCACATCTTAGAATACCAGAGTGGCTTAGTCAGTTAAACATCCAACTCTTGATGTTGGCTCAGGTCATGATCCCAGAGTCATGAGATCAAGCCCTTCATCAGGCTCCATGCTGAGCATGGAGCTTGCTTAAAATATTCTCTCTCTCTCTATCTCTCTCTCAGGGCACCTGGATGGCTCAGTCAGTTAAGCATCAGACTCTTGATTTCAGCTCAGGTCATGATCTCACAGTTTGTGAGTTTGAGCCCCAGGCTGATAGAGTGGGACTTGCTTGGGATTTATGCTCTCCCTCTCTGTCTGCCTAACTAAATAAATAAACTTCTATAAAATTCTCTTTCTGCCCCTCTCTCCTGCTCACACACACACTCTCTCTCTCTAAAAACTAAAATAAAGCTTAAGTCAGATCACTCCACTGCCCAAACTCTTCCAGTAGCTCCTATCTCAGAATATAAACACTTACAATGGCCTAGGAGGCCCTGCATGGTGATGCATCTCTTGTTACACTCCCCTCACACAGTCTTCACCAGCCACACCAGCCTCCTTGCCAGCTCTGTAACAGACCAACCCATCCACTATCCTGTCTTTATGCCTAGTGCACTCTGCTTGGGAATCTCTCTAGATTCCTGTATGACTCACTCCTCCATCTTTCAGGTCTGTATACAAGTACAATGCTACCAACTCCCTATTTATACATACCAACTCAATCACTATAGATTTTACTTTTGTCTGCCTCCCCCTGGCCCTGAACTGCAGTAGAGCAAAGACTCATTTTTTTTCTGCTCACTTTTATATACGTAATTCCTACAAAAATGCCAGACACGTGGTAGATCTCAACAAATATTTACTGAATTAAAAAATTAATTATTCTCGGGGCGCCTGGGTGGCTTAGTCGGTTAAGCATCCGACTTTCGCTTAGGTCATGTACTCGCAGTTCGTGGGTTCGAGCCCCGCGTCGGGCTCTGTGCTGGCTGCCAGCTCAGAGCCTGGAGCCTGTTTCAGTCTACGACTCCCTCTCTCTCTGACCCTCCCCTGCTCACGCTCTCTCTCTCTCCTAGAAATAAATAAAACATTTAAAAATAAAAAAAATAATAAAAAATTAATTATTCTCTTCTTTACAGGATCTTCACCATGCACCATGCCAACCGCACCAGGTAGTAAACATCAGAGATAAACTGAGAAGATAAAACTTTGATAAAATTGAATTAGACATAGTTGATAAAGCAATAGACAGGATGGTAGCTTTAGCTTGAAGAATCTTTCACATTTGTTTTCTAACTAACAAAGGACAAGCAAGGAGCCTGAAATAATCTGAAAATGTTTTTCAAAAATATTTTAGGAATTTTATTTTTATAAAATTTTTAAATTCATGTATTAAAATGTATACCAAGGCAAAAAAAAAATCGTGACTTGTATCATAAATACAAAACTAACAGTTTTCAAAACATACAAGACACAATGTAAAAAAACAAACTTTATATATACAAAATGCAATGTACTTTCCATTACAAAAAATAAAGCAAGGGAAAATGCTTGAAAATACTCATCTGCAAGTACAAAACAAAATCCTCCCTTTGACTGACCAGTTGAGCTGCCATGAAACATGTAGCTCCCTTATGTTAGGTTTCTCTTCTTCCCTCAAGTTACCTTGTCTTCTTGTCTTTTTGATCTTGCCTTTTTGTCATTACCTTTTCTTCCCATTTTTCTTTTTATTTTAAAGACAACGACCAATCAAAGCTTTTTAAAAGCCAAATGTCTGTTCTATACTTTGTCAAGTGGCTTTTAGTTCCAAAAGTTAATACTTTATAGTCTGAGCTATAAATGAGTTCCTAAACACTGTATGCAAATCAAACTATGATTTGGATGCTCTAAGTACAATATATCACTTACATAATTGTTTTCATAAAATTAAGATTTTCACATCACATTTGCTGAAATCACAGTAAACTAGTACCTCAACCCATCATAAATAACCAAAAGCCCAACCTCCTTAACAATGTCTACTCATGACTCCCTCAAATGCTAAATAGTAGTATCTAACCTAAAATACATCTGGAGTGGTCTAGGCCCCCCTATCTAAACCACATCTAATATACACAAGCAACAGAAACTGGCTCACTGCTTACCTGTTAACACTAATATTCATTTGATTTACTTTCTGCTGCAGCAGCAAAATTGTTGAATTTTGGTTATTTTCTTATGTGAACTACATCTATTATTAATTTATTGCCATTTCCCTTAATACATTGTTAGGCAAAAATGCATCTTTAAACTGCAATTAAAATTCCTAATCAGGAAGCCAAAAAAGCTAGTTACTGATGCTGATGTACATTATCCCTGTCAAGAGCTACCTTTCCTGATTAACCTTGGAGGGAGAGAAGGTAGGAATGAGGAGAGAAAAAAGATAGGCCAGTTTCCAGATTCACGAGGACTCTTCCATTACTGCATAGAAAAGCACAGAGAATTCTCTTGAAATTCACTGAGAACAGCACTGACAATGCCATTTATCTGAGTAAACAGACATAGAAGAAAATGATTTCCTACTATTTTATATTTCTTAGAAAAATTCTGTTAAAACTTAAAATGAAAATTGGCCCCTCCCCAATTATTCTAATTTACAAAAATTCAACTGTAGAACAATTGCTTTAAAAAAAAAAAGTGAGGATTAAGAAACATCAAGTTCACGGGCATGTGGGTGGCTCAGTTGTTAAGCGACAACTCTTGATTTCAGCTCTGGTCATGATCTGACGATGCATGGGACTGAACCCCCTGCATCAGGCTCTGTGCTGAATGTGGAGCCTGCTTGGGATTCTCTCTCTCCCTCTCTCTCTCTGCCCCTCCCCTGCACGCACGTGCGCGCGCACACACGCACACACACACACACACACACACGCACACACACACAAAACCTGCTTGCTCTCTCACTCACTCTCAAAATTAAAAAAAAAAGAAAGGTCAAGTTCAGTCAAGTAACAAGTCTGGTACATAAAAAACCAGAGCAAGCAGGACAGCACCCAACTCAAAGACAGACAACTAGAGACAGACAGACAGCACAAGGCTGCCATTAGCTAATGAGAAAAAGGTAGACAATGATTTTTGCTTCACAAGAACTTATGAAATCCAACACTCACTTATCTAGTGAAGGAAATGTTGCAAACTCTGCATGTAGACCTAATATTTTTAAAGCAAATTTAAGGGGTGCAAATAAACTCCAAGATTATAATTTACAGAACTAAACCCCTTGGGGTAATGTGGTTCAGAAAGCAGGACTGCTACCCTGAGGCACAGCCTGCATAATAATAGCATTAAAATACATACTTCCTTCAAATTATTCTAATTATGTCAACCAATTTGAATGCATCAAGAGAGAATTTTACCAACAGTATAACAAGGTACATATTTACATTTTCATTTGCATCTTAAGGACAAACTGTTAACAATAATGATGATGATTATGAAAAACAAGATTAAAGGTGTGTTCATTTGGGAAAAAGCTACATTAATATTATTCATACAACCACAAACACCTTCGTAATGAATGCAATACTACAAAACAATTCACAGCTTTATAAAAAGTTGAAATACAGAAGTTTCAATAGAATTTTTTCCAATTCAAAATTAAAAAGATGGGACGCCTGGATGGCTCAGTCAGTTAAGCGTCCGACTTCGGCTTAGGTCATTATCTCACAGTTCATGCATTCGAGCCCGCGTTGAGCTCTGTGCTGACAGCTAGCTCAGAGCCTGGAGCCTGTTTCAGGTTCTGTATCTCCCTCTCTCTCTCTCTGACCCTCCCCTGCTCACACTGTCTCTCTCTCTCTCTCTCTCTCTCTCTCTCTCTCTCAGAATAAATAAAACATTAAAAAATTTTAAAAATAAAACAAAATTAAAGAGTTCAACTACATTAATCCTTAACTACTTTACTCTAACATCTGTAAAATATATAAAATACCAAGATTATCAACAGTCACATATGTTTTGAAGTCAGGAGACACGTGTATTTTCTTAAGATTGGTTCCATTTGTGTAGAAGGTCTGTGAGGATTCCCCAGTGTCAACATTCCACCACTGTTCAGAGAAAAACAAAATTCTCATTAGATTGGTAATTACTCTGTGTAACAATTGTAGTTAGTGCCAGCTAGATCCTTCACCCTATCACCGCCCCACTCCCAAACTTCAGCAAACTGCAGGAAAAAATTCTGAGGTTTAATGCTGAATACAGTATTATTAACCTAGTCACTATTTCCTGATTAATCCTAGTGACTTCCTCACAGCTATGCAACACCTAACCCAACTGCAACACATGTGCTGGAAAAATATGCAGCCTATTGAAAGCTAAGACACCGTCTACACAAAGTAAATGATGGCCATGACTGCACTGAACTCTGCTGTCTGCATGTCTTTCTCAGTAGAATGGACAGAATACCCCGTTTTTCTTTAAAAATACCCCTTTGCAGGGGCGCCGGGGTGGCTGAGACAGTTAAGTCCAACTTCAGCTCAGGTCCTGTCTCACACCAGACTGGGCTCTGTGCTGACAGTTCAGAGCCTGGAGCCTGCTTCAGACTCTGTGTCTCTCTCGCTCTCTGTCCCTCACAAATAAACATTAAAAAAAATAAAAACTAAAAAAATTAAAATGCCCCCTTGCAGACACAGACTGGTATTCTGACAGACACAGAGACTATTTCTTATTATAGGATACGAGATAGAATGTTCTCTCTACCAAATCTTCCTTTTAATCAGGATGATTCAAGAGCTCATGACCATGTTTCTCTATAAAACAGTCTATACATTTTGCTAAATAAATATTGAACATCTCAAATGCAGCAAGTACTCTGGCCAAATCCTTCTTTTCTCCCCCCAATCACTGAATTCACTCAGATTGTAACAGTATTTACAGTCATTAACCAAATGGAGACATTCATAAAGCTTACCCATTTATCTCACAGCTAAAATGAGGGCAAAAGAGGCAACGTACATGAACACCTTTTGAAAAGGCATTATTAGGTACATCAAGATTCAGAGTATCATGAACAAAATAATAGTGTCACTCATTTTTGTATCTGGGGCAGTGCCTGTCATTACAGTGCTTGACTGGTTAAACTATTTGTGTTCCCTCAGTAATAGTAACTGGTAAAAGAATACCCCATGGACTTTAGTAAACCTCACTACAGCAACTTGTACTAACTTAAAAGTTTTCCAGAACTGGCAATTTTGCTCTATAAAACAGCAGTGTAATCAAGACTGCACAGGACACATTCCACCTGCTTGAGAGAAAATTCATTACTTTTCATTCCCTAGAAACAAATCAGAGATAGTAAGGCCCTTAGAGATTACCTAGGTCAACTGCCTCATTTTACAAATAAGGAAACCAGGGTTCTGAGAGAAGAAAGGCCTCATCACCTAAGATGATACTGCTAGCAGGTGGCAAAAGCGGAACTGTTTCTGGTACCTAATCTAGTGCCACTACCTTTCCCTCTACTGAAACAAACCACTCTGCTTAGAAACACTATATCATTTAATAAATAAATAAATTTTAAGAAAGGGAAAAAAAAGAAACACCATATCAAGCCACTAACTTGAATATGGACTGAAAAACAATGACATTAAAATTAGGGAATTTTTAGGGCAATGAAACTATTCTAGATGATACTATAATGGTGGACACATGTCATTATAAATTTGGCAAAATTCACAGAATGAACAACACCAAGAGTGAACCCTAATGTAAACTATGGACTTCAGGTACTAATGACATGCCAATATAAGTTCATCAATTGTAACAAATGTACCACTCTGTTAATATTCTTTGGACAGTGTGGGAAGGCTGTGCATATATGGGGGCAGGAGGTATATGGGAACTCTACTTTCTGCTCAATTTTGCTGTGAACCTAAAACTGCTCTAAGAAATAAAGTGAATTTGGGGCACCTGGGTGGCTCAGGCCATGATCTTGTGGCTCGTGAGTTCAAGCCCTGTGCTGGGCTCTGTGCTGACAACACAGAGCCTGGAGCTTCCTTCAGATTGTCTCCCTCTCTCTCTCTGTCCCTCCCCCTCTTGAGTGTACTCTCTCTCAAAAATAAATAAAACATTAAAGTTTTTTAAAAAAAGAAAGAGAATTTTTAAAAAATAGCTAACATTTACTCAGAGTACACTATATGACTCTATGTATGAGTGCTTTATATGTATTAACTCCTTTAACCATCCCAACTCTATGAGCTAGAGATTATAACTATATCTATTTTACAGATGAGAGAATCAAGGCATAGAGAGATTAATCTCATGCAAAATCACAAAGCTAATGAGTGGCAGAGCCAGGCTTTGACTCTGGGCAATCTGCCCAAGACTCACTCTCCTGACCATTACATTCTCTTTCCTCTATGTAATAGCAAACATGCTTTTTTCACGATATACTCCACATTTCAAACCAGCCTTTCTTGGGACGCTTGGGTGGCTCAGTCAGTTAAGCGTCTGACTTCGGATCAGGTCATGACCTCATGGTTCGTGGGTTCGAGCCCCACATTAGGGCTCTGTGCTGACAGCTAGCTCAGATCCTGGAGCCTGCTTCAGATTCTCCCTCTCTCTCTGACCCTCTCCTGCTCATGCTGTCTCTCTCTCAGAAATAAAAACTAAAAAAAAAAGTAAACCAGCCTTTCTTCTCATAAGTATGAACTAATGTAGATTTCCTGTCATTCTAACATACATACTCTATGGTATAACACAAGTAAACAGCTAAATTTTATTACTTTCTAACTTAATAATAGTAATAATTTTGAGGAGTGCCTGGATGGCTCACTTGGCTCTTTTTTTCTTAATTTAAAAAAAATTTTTTTTAATGTTTTATTTATTTCTGAGAGAAAGAGAGGCAGCGTGAGCAGGGGAGGGTCAGGAAGACAGGGAGACACAGAATCTGAAACAGGCTCCAGGCTCTGAGCTGGCTGTCAGCACAGAGCCCGACGCGGGGCTTGAACCCACAAACGGTGAGATCATGACCTAAGCCGAAGTCGGATGCTTAACTGACTGAGCCACCCAGGTGCCCCAAATATTTATTTTTGAGAGAGAGAGAGAGGGGGGGGGAGGAGCACAGAGGGAGACACAGAATCAAAAGGAGGCTCCAGGCTCTGAGCTATCAGCACAGAGCCCAACATGGGGTCCAAACTCACAAACCACGAAATCATGACCTGAGCTGAAGTCAGTCACATGCTTAACCAACTGAGCCACCCAGGCGCCCTGATATGACTCTTGATCTCAGCTTAGGTCATGGTCTCACGGTTTGTGGGATCAAGCCCCGCATTGGACTGTGGGCTGATAGCATGAAGCTTGCTTGGGATTCTCTCTGCCCCTCTCCTACTCATGCATTCTCTCTTTTTCTCAAAATAAATAAATTTTTTAAAAATTTTGAAATTTAAGAGCTTTATAGCTACTGGATATCTACTTTATCCTACTGACATTCAATTTATATAGCTTAGATTCTTTAGTAAACAGACTCAAAAGGCCCATTCCTTTGGACACTACAGCAGCTGTTCCTTTTTACTTTTAATTTGCTCTGTGCTTTTGATAGTCTCATTAACATGCTGGCTGGGCTATATCATAATCAGTATAACCATGCTAGTAATCAAACCAGAGGGAAGTGGAGTCCTGGGTGGCTCTGTCGGTTAAGCGTCCAACTTCAGCTCAGGTCATGATCTCACAGTTCATGGGTTCAAGCCCCACGTCAAGCTCTGTGCTGACAGCTAGCTCAGAGCCTGGAGCCTGCTTCGGATTCTGTGTCTCCCCCTCTCTCTGACCCTCCCCTGCTCATGCTGCCTCTCTCTCTCTCTCTTTCAGAAATAAATAAAACATTTAAAAAAAATTTTAAAAAGACATAACTTCTACAGTACAGACATCTATTCTGATGCTCTGTTTCAAGGTTCTCCAAGAACTCTGGAAATCTAGTCATTGACTGCTATCACATCTTGTAAGCCAGATTCATGATTATGTGATAGCCTTCAATGGGGCCCAGAGTATCAAATAACATGGTCTCTATAAGCTCAGTGTCAAAGTTGAGCAGTTATGCTTTTCAACAGGTAATGGAACTCAAGACCCTCTGTTTCCAACCCAAGATCACAATGCTGCTCCTCTAAGCATCATCCTCAGAGCAGACTAAGAGTCACAGTTTATCCTTACACTAAAGGAAAACAAATGGTGATAGCTTCAAGATCCCTCCCAATAACTAAATAAAATAAACTATACCAAAAAGGTAAAGTTTAATGCAACATTTTATAAATAGCATTGTATTCTCAATGCAAACTTAAAAAGGGTTCATAACAAACATCCACCCCACAGAGCTAAAAACGGTCTTCTTTCTTATAAGGTACATTTTAATGTTGAGTAAAACTATAATTATGTGGGCCTCGGGGTGCCTGGGTGGATCAGTTGGTTAAGCGTCTGACTTCAGCTCAGGTCATGCTCTCACGGTTCGTGGGTTCAAGCCCCGCATTGGGCTCTGTGCTGACAACTAGCTTACTGGAGCCTACTTCAGATTCTGTATCTCCCTTTCTCTCTGACCCTCCCCTGCTCACACTGCCTCTCTCTCTCTCAATCTCTCTCTGTCTCTCAGAAATAAATAAAACATTAAAAAAATTATGTAGGCCTCATATAACCAAAAACTTCAATCCATTCAAATATTTTTGAACATCTGTATCAGACAATCAGAATCATTTCCTACATTTGAATGTTTTCAGTTAAGAAATATTATAAGATCTAATTTATTAGGGATCTATTTTAAGTGGTCAGAACAATATATAGTATCTTCAACCCCGTTTACAAGTGTACCACCATTCAAAAGACTCACCTCAAGCATCCTCCTCCCTAAGAAGCCTCTGCTAACTCCATTTTTATGCACACATGTCCCAGAACCCTCCTATATTTTAGAGATTATTTATTTACTGTCTGCTTCCCTCAGACTGTAAGTCACTGAAAGGCAAAAAACCAAGTCTTAAACACTGTGCCATACAGCAGTGTCTTAGCACACAGTGGGCACTTAACACATTCTTATTGAGTGGGTGGATAAATATATACAAGCACCAAAAAATAGCCCTGCGGCACTACAACACACTCAATGAACATCAGTCTCCTCACCTATAAACCAAGGATAATAAAATTTAAGCTTACAAAGCTGGCTTTTGAGATGATGTAAGTAAACCATTGTGTAGGCTATAAAATAAAGCAATATGCTGTTGCTACTATTACTATTACAATTGCTACTACTTCTGCTACTATTACTAGTACTTAACAAATTTCACAGAGCATCTGGGTGGCTCAGTCAGTTAAGAGTCCGACTACTGGATTCTGCTCAGGTCATGATCTCACAGTTCATGAGTCTGAGCCCCACGTCAGGCTTTGTAATGACAGTGTGGAACCTGCTTGGGATTTTCTCTCTCTCCCTCTCTCTCTGCCCCACCCCTACGCATGCTCGCTCGCTCGCTCTCTCTCTCTCTCTCTCTCTCAAAATAAATAAAGAGGAAGAAAAAAAAAAGGAAATTTCACAAATAAATTTTTTTCACAAATAATTAAAGACTTTCAACCAAAAGAGTTAATCATCAGTGAAGTGGAAAATTAAGTTAAACACCCAACTTTCTAGTCATTTTGATCATCTTAGTATAGGGCACTATGAGAGCTGTGTACAGAAAACATCCCTAACACTGTCATCAAAACTTCCAAGAACACTGAAGAAAGCAGTCTTGCAGATCTGTCTCATCTTGGCCAAATGAGGATAATGGTCACTGCCTTTCCATTCTGCTGGGCTGTATGAGGCCCAATTAAGAAACAAGAAGTGAAAATAGCTTGGAAAGTAGTATTTAGGCTGTTCTTCTCTTTCACAGTCTTTAAGGAAAGACTTACCTTAAGATATCCTCCAGCAGAGACAAGCATTTTGCTATCTGGTGAAAAGCAAAGATCAGTCACCCAGCCTCCATGGGTAGCAGCTCCTTCTTCTATCAAAACCGGAGCACATAAATGAAGCAGCTCACCATTTGAGACATTCCATATCTACACCAAGAGAATACACAATGCATTAACAAGGTCACCCAGAAGTTTTATATATCTATGCATCTCATCTGGAACATATTTGGAAATCTTTCTTAAAAATATAATTACAATTCAGTGATGCCTTAGGCATTTTTTTAGGTTGCAGTCTCTCCTGTCCAATTTTTTAAAAAACACTCACTATAGTAAAAATGTATTTATTATTACAAAATAATAAAATACTTATCCTTAACCATACTCCAAAAAATAAAACAAGAGAACTTAGAACAATTGGTCAGAATATTGTGATTCTTTTCATTTAATAAAAAGAGAAGAGTGGGAGAAGCAAGGTATAAACTAAAAAGGACCAACAAACTATGTAAAAAAAAAAAAAAAAATAGAATTCTAGGGCAGGATCTACCATGAAGAATGCTGACAGAGGTCATTCAAACGAATTTAAACAATAAGTGCCTATAAGGTTTTAGGTATATGCATATAAATGTATATAAAGATATATATATATAAAGATTATTTTACTAGACCCTTATAAACAACCCAATCACTTATAGATGCTAATATTTCCATTTATTTTCAGTGACAATTAATACATGGGCAGTATTCTATAATATTTCAATAAACGCACAACAGAATAAGAAAAAGAGGCATAGGGGCGCCTGGGTGGCTTAGTCGGTTAAGCGTCCGACTTTCGCTTAGGTCATGATCTCGCGGTTTGTGGGTTCGAGCCCCGCGTCGGGCTCTGTGCTGACTGCCAGCTCAGAGCCTGGAGCCTGTTTCAGTCTGTGACTCCCTCTCTCTCTGACCCTCCCCTGCTCACGCTGTCTCTCTCTCTCTCCTAGAAATAAATAAAAACATAAAAAAAAAGAAAAAGAAAAAGAGGCATAAACAGCAAAGGAAAATAACCAGAACCATCATTTGTAAATGTTTTCCTAGAATATCAAAGAAAATCAAATGGACAAACTCATTAGAATTTAATAAGATAGCTAAATATCAGAGATGCATATACACACACACACACACACACACACACACAGAGAACTTAACAGCTACATTTTGAATAATCAAGTAGAAAAACAGAGGTGCCTGGGTGGCTCAGTTGATTAAATGTGCTAATAGCTCAGAGCCCGGAGCCTGCTTCGAATTCTGCGTCTCCTTCTCTCTCTGCACCTCCCCTGCTCGCACTCTGTCTCTGTCTCTCTCTCTCCCGGAGCCTGCTTCGAATTCTGTGTCTCCCTCTCTCTCTGCACCTCCCCTGCTCACACTCTATCTCTGTCTCTGACTCTCTCTCTGTCTCTCAAAAATAAACATTAAAAAAAATTTTTTAAGAAAAATAAAATGTTTGTTTAATGTTACTTAAGAAAAATTTTTAAATAACATGCATTTAAAGAAAGAGAATTTGGGACAGCTGGGCAGTTTAGTCAATTAAGTGTCCAACTTCAGCTCAGATCATGATCTTATGGTTCGTGAATTCAAGCCTAAGCCCTGTGTCAGGCTCTGTGCTGACAGCTCAGAACCTGGAGCCTACTTTGGATTCTGTGTCTCCCTCTCTCTCTGCCCTTCCCCTGACACATTCTGTCTCTCTCTTTCAAAAATAAACAGTAAAAAAAAAAATTTAATTAAAAAAACTTTTTAATAAAATAAAGAAAGAGAATTTGTTTCCCCGGGGGGTTTCTAAAAAATGAAGTATTCCTTTATAACCAGTAAAGGGGCCCTTTTCATCCAAGATGAGAACTCAAAGCAAAATGAATGTTTCCAAAAGCAGCCCTGCCACTTCAGCTGACATGGCATTTATTAGAACAGTACAAAGAAGGTTAGTTACTTAGTCCTCAAGGAGAATCCTAATTTTCCTGTAAAGTCCATCTGATAACGTCTCTATTCCTGCAAACTGAATACGCTCTCATCAACTTTAAATCTTCCTTTGTAAAAAAAGAAAACAACAAAAAACAAAAAACAAGACGCTCCTCAAATATACTGGTTACTAAAGCAGCCATCCCAATGCCCAAATTTTTCCCATCAACTAACTACCCAATCCTTCTAACACAACCGAAGGCATGCAGTCCCATAAGGACTATAATAGGGCACACTGTAAATGTTGACTATCTAATGGATATAGTTTCATTAAGTGATTTTTTCTTTCAGTGCTAAAAAGAGCAGAATCTGCAATTCATTTATAATCTAGTTAATGATTTATAAAATTATTTTCTTCAAATTCTGCCACTATAAACAACCTTTGGTTCAGGTCCAAGAATTCCAATGAATCATCCTCAAGCTAAGAGCAAACAACGAAGTGCAAATAACTCAGGAATTTACCTCCTCACATTCATAGACTCTGTTTTTGTTTTGTTTTGTTTTTTTAAGTAGGCACCACGCCCAGCACAGAGCCCAACATGGGGCCTGAACTCACAACCCCAAAATCAAGACCTGAGCCAAGATCAAGATTTGGATGCTTAACTTAATGAGCCACTCAGGTGCCCCCAACAAACTCTAACTCATATACTTCATTCTAACTAAAATTAATTCTCTCCTGCAGAGGAGTGCAGCTGTGAACACAATATGCACAGGAAATAAAGCAAACAATGTCTCATCCAACCAGAACCCCACGGCCTGTGCTTCTCAGTCACATTAACAAAGGTCTCCAGTGTGGTACAGAGTGCTAATCAAAGCTACAGAGAGCAGTGCTTTCATGTCAGTAAACACCCTACCCTGATTTCTCCATTGTCATCTCCAGTCGCCAACAGGGTACTATCCATAGAGAAGGCAGAGCAGCGCACACAGCCTTTGTGGCCCCTCAATTCATGAAGAGGGGAAAGAAGTTCAAAACTCCAAATCTGGAAGGCAATTAGGATTGTTTAAGAATAGTAAATACACTCAAAATAAGTACCTGCAAACCCTGACTTGGGGCTAGTTAGCCCCAATTCAATCATATGGAAGTTGTAACATTCAACATTTCATAAATTTTCATTAGAGGCTCAAGTTCCAACTTGCAACATTGTTTTTTCCTGATCTTTCCTTTAACTGCTCATGTTAACTTCAGCTCAAGGACCAAAATCACAGCTGCTTTAACTTTAGACTTAAAAGAAAGAATAGCAAATCAGTTAAGAGCAGTCTATAGAGTAGAACCAACTTGAATGTGAGTACTGGCTCCCTTGTACTGACCAGTTCCTTGTGGCCGAGGACAACCCACATAAGCTTCTCTAGCTTTCATTTCTGCACCTGTACAATGGGATAATAGTACCTACTGTGTGAAGATTAAGTGAGATAATAGTGAAATTGTAGCATAGGGCCTAGTATATGGCAAGGGTTCTTTAAAGGTTAGTCATTATACTATCCTACTGTCTTGGCAGCCAAAATGCTGTTTTTTTTCTTTCCAATATTCTCCTTTGTGGTTCAACATCATCACCATTTTAACAAGAATGTACTGAAATTACCATGTTCCAGACACGGAGCTAAGGACTGGTGGTACAAAAATGAACTAGATACAGTCCCTGTCCTTAAAAACTCTATAATCAGGTATACAGATTTACAAATCATTAAGTAAATAGTTACATGAAGTAAATGTTCTAAGAAACTGGAGTAATCTGGAACAATGAAGGTAGGGAAGCTAACCCCACCTGAGGGCCAGGAAAGGGTTCACTAAAGAGCTGACATCAAATCTATGGCTGAAAGAATGAGACATAATGCTTTGAGGTAAAAAAGGAGAAGGCTGTGTCACACCAAAGTTAACTGAGTACACAGTAGATGGAGGTAAAAGTAGCTTGGCACAGAAGGAACAATGCAGCAGAAAGAGATGGTCAAGGGGAAAGGAGTCTGGCATATAAACCATCAGGTCATAGAGGTATTACAACAGGAGACTCAGGCAGCAGGAAGGAAGATAAACTGGAGGAGGCACAGACCAAAGAGAGGTTCACCAACGAAGGAGAGTCTAATCTTATGGATGGGGAAGAGGAGAAGAATGAGCCAATAAACACCAAGAAATAATCAACAGAGCATGAAAGACAGGACAGAGTCCTGGTCAATTGCAAGGTTTGTAGTTTGGAAAAATGGGTAATGAGGTCATTAACAAAGATGGAGAAAAAAATTAGAGAATGGAGTAGTCAATGTCCCCAACAAGCCAGCATTTCACCAGAATGTGATTTTCAGAAGTATCAACTTATATCAATTGCATAAACTTTTACTACGGATGTGCAATTAAATGTAAATTCCTTTCAGTGCTTTTTCTTGCCTATAATATATAGTAGATATTGCATTTTATTAGTAATAGAGAAAAAAGTCATTAGTAAATCAGAAATCAAAAGTCCTCAATGTTAAACTATGGGCATCCTCCAAAAATTCACAAAACAGGAGACGCACAGAATCTTACTGTTTTATATATCATTTGGACTCATAATACATAATCAATACCTAACTTCTATGCATGCACATTTCAGCTAACTGACCTACCTTTGCAGTCTTGTCAGCAGATGTAGATGAAAACTTCGTAGCATCAGGAGAAATATCACAAGAAAGTACTGTATCTTGGTGACAGACAAAATCTTTTTCTATTCTTCCAGTAATAATACTCCATACCTTCAAAAAGAAATACAGAATTTGACACTTTTAAGCACATTTTGTATTACTGGGCATAATCATCTAGAACACATATCTATAAAACAAGAGCTTTAGTACAACGGTTGTTCTAATCTCTTTAAGTGTCCTTAAACACGGAGATGAAGATGATTGCAGTAAACAGAAAACAGGCATGAGAAAATAGAAATTTTAAAATTAAAGTTACCACCTATCTGCTTTTAGCTGTCACAATATAATCATTACAATATCAGAATACTTAAAAAAATTTTTTTGCTTCAAATTACCTTCACTGTTCCATCAAATGACCAGGAAAGCAGTCTTGAATTTTTCAAGAGCCTAAAGTCTTTCACTGTTTCCCGATGAGCTTGTAGAAAAACACATTCCTCTGCTTGCCAATTCCATACCTGATTATCAAAGAAATAAGTCTGTTACAATCCTCTTCCCATGATATCCCATTGGAGAAGTAGGGTAGTAGGTGCTCAACTGCCTAACATCTTTTATCCTCATGGCATTCAGTAAAACAAAAAAGAATACAGCTAAGCGAAATTAGTCAGAGAAAGAAATAGCTGACTAGTCAGTCAAATATGATATGACCTCATTCATATGCAGACTTTAAGATACAAAACAGATAAACATAAGGGAAGGGAAGCAGAAATAATATAAAAACAGGCAGGGGGACAAAACATAAGAGACTCTTAAATATAGAGAACAAACACAGGGTTGCTGGAGGGGTCGTGGGAGGGGGGATGGGCAAAATGGGGAAGGGGCATTAAGGAATCTACTCCTGAAATCATTGTTGCACCATATGCTAACCAACTTGGATGTAAATTTTTTTTAAAAAATACCAAGAAAAAATACAGTACTCCCATTTTAGAGACAGAAAAAAGAAAAGCTAGGATTAATTAACTTGACTAAGGGACAAAATAAAATATGTTTCCTACTAAATAAAATTCATTATCAGGGTGCCTGGGTGGTTCGGTCAGTTGCGCATCTGACTCTTGATTTCAGCTCAGGTCATAATCCCAGGGTCATGGGATTGAGCCCCATGTTGGGCTCTGTGCTGAATGTGGTGTCTGCTTGAGATTCTCAGTCTCTGTCTCTGTCTCTCTCACTCTCTCTCTCTTCCTCCCTCCCCACATCCCTCCCCCACCTCGTTCACACTCTCTCTCTCTAAAAAAACAAAAATAAACCTTTAGGAAAAAAGTCATTTTTAGAGAACTCAGAATTGGACCCACAAATGTATGACCAACTAATCTGTGACAAAGCAGGGAAGAGTATCCAATGGAAAAAAGCCCCTTTAACAGATGGTGCTGGGAGAACTGGACAGCAACGTGCAAATGAATGAAACTAGATAACTTTCTTACACCATATATAAACTCAAAATGGATAACGACCTGAGTGTGAGACAGGAAACTATCAAAATCCTAGAGGAGAAAGCAGGAAACAACATCCTTGACTTCAACTGCAGCAATTTCAACCAACGGAATGGGAAAAGATAGCTGCAAATGACATATCAGATAAAGGGCTAGTATCCAAAATCTATAAGGAACTCACCAATCTCCACACCCAAAAAACAAATAATCCAGTGAAGAAATGGGCAGAAGACATGAACAGACATTTCTCCAAAGAGGACATCCAGATGACCAACAGACACATGAAACGATGCTCAGCATCCCTCCTCATCAGGGAAATACAAATCAAAACCATACTGAGATACCACCTCATGCCGCAGAGTGGCTAAAATGAGCAAATCAGGAGACTATAGATGCTGGCGAGGATGTGGAGAAACGGGCACCCTCCTACACTGTTGGTGGGAATGTAAACTGGTGCAGCACCTCTGGAAAACAGTGTGGAGGTTCCTCAAAAAATTAACAACAGAACTCCCCTATGACCCAGCAATAGCACTGCTAGGAATTTACCCAAGGGATGTAGGAGTGCGATGCATAGGGGCACATGTACCCCAATGCTCATTGCAGCACTCTCAACAATAGCCAAAACATGGAAAGAGCCTAAGTGTCCATCAATGGACGAATGGATCAAGAATATGTGGTTCATCTATACAATGGAATACTACATGGCAATGAGAAAGAATGAAATCTGGTCATTTGTAGCAATGTGGAAGGAACTTGAGGGTGTTATGCTGCGCAAAATAAGTCAGGCCGAGAAAGACAGATACCATATGTTTTCACTTAAAAATGGAACAGGAGAAACTTAACAGAGGACCATGGGGGAGGAGAAGGGGAAAAATAGTTGGGGAAAGGGAGGGAGGCAAACCATGAGAGACTCTTGAAAGTTTAGAACAAACTGAGGGCTGATGGGGGTGGGGAAAGGAGAAGGGGAGTGACAGGCACTTGCTGGGGTGAGCACTAGGTGTTACATGGAAACCAAATTGACAATAAACTATTTAAAAAATCTTTTTCTTCAGTTTCTTGGAAAGCAGTTAATTACACAAGAAGATAGAGAAAAGCCACAATATGCTAGTGAGCTCTCCATCTGATTAAATTTTCCAGAGAAAATTATCCCTATTACATATTCACAGTTTCCTAAGCCCCACAAGTAAGGCCAAAACCAAAGATTCTAGCTCCACTAACAAACAATCCTAAAATATGTATGGAACCAGAAAAGACCCTGAATAGCCAAAGCAATCTTGAAAAAGAAAACCAAAGCTGGAGGCATCATAATCCCAGAATGCAAGCTGTATTACAAAGCTGTAATCATCAAAACAGTATGATACTGGCACAAAAACAGACACTCAGATCAATGGAACAGAACAGAGAACCCAGGAATGGACCCGCAAACATATGGCCAACTAATGTTTCACAAAGCAGGAAAGAATATCCAATGGAGTAAAGACAGTCTCTTCAGCAAATGGTGCTGGGAAAACTGGATAGCACCAACATACAGAAAAATGAACCTGGACCACTTCCTTACACCATACACAAAAATAAACTCAAAATGGATGAAAGACCTAAACGTAAGATAGGAAGCCATCCAAATCCTCGAGGAAAAAGCAGGCAAAAACCTCTTTGACCTCAGCTGCAGCAACTTCTTACTCAACACGTCTCCAGAGGCAAGGGAAACAAAAGCAAAAATGAACTACCTCATCAAAATTAAATTCTTCTGCACAGCAAAGGAAACAATCAGCAAAACTAAAAGGCAACCAATGGAATGGGAGAAGATATTTGCAAGCAACATATCAGATAAAGGGCTAGTATCCAAAATCTATAAAGAACTTATCAAACTCAACACCCAAAAACCAAATAATCCATTGAAGAAATGGGCAAAAGACATGAATAGGCACTTCTCCAAAGAAGACATCCAGATGGCCAATTGACACATGAAAAAATGCTCAACATTACTCACCATCAGGGAAATACAAATCAAAACCACAATGAGACACCACCTCACACCTGCCAGAATGGCTAACATTAATAACTCAAGCAACAGACATTGGCAAGGATGAAGAGACAGAGGATCTCTTTTGCACTACTGGTAGGAATGCAAACTGGTGCAGCTACCCTGGAAAACAGTATGGAGGGTCCTCAAAAAATTAAAAATAGAACTACCTAAGACCCACAACTGCATTACTAGGTTACCCAAGGGATACAGGTGTGCTGTTTCAAAGGAGCACATGCACCCCAATGTTTATAGGAGCACTATCAACAATAGCCAAAGTATGTAAAGAGCCCAAATGTCCATCAATGAATGAATGGTTAAAGAAGATATGGTATACAATGGAGTATTACTCGGCAATAAAAAAAAATGAAATCTTGCCATCTGCAACTATAGATAGGACTAGAAGTTATTAAGCTAAGTGAAATTAGTCAGGGAAAGACAAATATCATACTTCACTCATATAAAGAATTTAAGATAAAAACAGATGAACATAAGGGAAGGGACGCAGAAATAATATAAAAACAGGGAGGGGGACATAACATAAGAGACCGTTAAACATAAAGAATAAGCAGAGAGTTGCTGGAGGAATTGTGGGAGAGAGGATGGGCTAAATGGGTAAGGGGCATTAAGGAATCTACTCCTGAATTCACTGTTGCACTATATGCTAACTAACTTGGATGTAAATAAATAAATAAATAAACAAACAAATCGTTCTAGCTCCACTGAAGTTATTGAGTCCTACTGGCCCTAATGCCTGGAAAGGTCAGCTGACTAGAGCAGCTTCAAACCAAGTCAAAGAATTTCTGAGTTTTAGAGATATTTATCTCCTTAATGCAATCCTCAAACTGACAAAGTGATACAGTACATTGTTTTTCACATGGAGCTCTAGAAAGAATTCCTCAAGCACAAAAGGAAGAAAAGAAAATTGAAATGATGCAGACAGTGCATTCAAAGTAGGCTTGAGGTAACGTATGGGTTGGAAGTATGATTCACAACCTGAGAAGGGCTTTTCAAATAAAGACAATGAATGCTTAAGTTAAAGCACAAGGACAGGAAAACATGGAAAGGTTATGGGGACCTGTTTATAGCTCAATCTGGCTAAAATATAGAATATGCAGGAGAATCAGAAAAATAAGGTTCAGAAGATATTAAAAAAAAAAAAAAAAAACAAGTCCAGTAAGGCCTGATGAAGCTGGACTTCTGAACCGTGGGCAATCAAGTAGCCTATAACAGAATTTTTTCTAATTTTTAACATCAGGAATAAAAAGATAAAGAAAAATCAGCAACTACCACAGGTATGGCATTAGTGATATTCTGGGTCAAGTTTTTGACTGGTGATGGTTCAATGGTAGAAATGTCTTCAAGCTTTTCCTGTCAGGCTTAGGCAAAACTATAAAAGAAATGACACTTCTTTCTTTACTCCTTTATCCTCCACACTTAAGCAGCCAGCCTCCCCACCAAGCCCCTGCCTCTCAGATTTCTCTCTCTTCTGTCTCCAAGTGCTCATTCATAGAAGCAAGACATCAGGAGCAGGGTATCCATAAAAGAGCAAGGGGACCCTCGAAGAGGAGCTGGAAATGAAAGGAATTTTAAAGAGAATTAGGAATTTCAGCATTTTAAGAACTCAAGGAGATATACTGGGGAGGGACGTTTCTCTGGCGCCCCAAATCACAACAGAAAAGAAAGGCACCCTTTGTGACTAAGCATAAAATACATCTAGACCATTTCCACTAGAAACTTTCTGGCTTGCTCCTACTTTCTGGGCATTACTGGACTATAGAATCAGTGACTACTATTAACACCTGTTCCTGAGTGACCAGCTCTGCCATTCCCAGCTGTGTCTGATTCAGTGTCCAATCCTGAGTTGGGTTCTTACTGCTGCCCTCCACATCAAAAAGTCAGAGAGCTTTATTGAGCAGACAGAACAAAAAGTTTGACAATAGCTGAGGAAAGATTAAGAATAGCCTTAGAGGTTTTTGTTGCAGCGGTCTGATAAGGCAGTGATGACAGGGACACCCTTTTTACTGGACTCAAACACACTGTACTAACTGAATTACCTTATTTAACAGCTAAACTTTCACCAGCATTAGCCAAATGTATTGAGATTGAGTTTGGGGATGTCTCTGCCATGAGCTATAATTTTTGCAATGTATATACACTATAGAATGTTTTCAGCTATATAAATAATAAAATTTAAATTTTAAAAATGCTGAAGAATCTTCTTCTACCTATAAGAATCAAGATAGTCTCATACATTGGCTCAGGTAAACATGGCTGCTACTTGGGCTATATTTACCTCAAGAAAAAAGGTCAAAAACTACCAAAGTTAGGGGCGCCTGGGTGGCTTAGTCGGTTAAGCGTCCGACTTTCGCTTAGGTCATGATCTCGCGGTTCGTGGGTTCGAGCCCCGCGTCGGGCTCTGTGCTGACTGCCAGCTCAGAGCCTGGAGCCTGCTTCAGTCTGTGACTCCCTCTCTCTCTGACCCTCCCCTGCTCACGCTGTCTCTCTCTCTCTCCTAGATATAAATAAAACATTAAAAAAAAAATTAAAAAAAAACAACTACCAAAGTTAGACCTCAATTTTCACAACTCTAGGTGCTATAAATAAGTGAGTTCATTTTTTCACATTTTGGCAATAACTTTGGTTCAGCTCAACACAGATTTACTGAACTCCTGCTAAATTCCAGGCACTGGGGGTACAAAGGTGAATAAAATAAACCTTCAAGATGGTAACTATGTGATATGTGTGTGGATACATTAATTAACTTGATCATTGTAATTATTTAACAATGTGTATATATCAAATCATCATGCATGTCTAAAACATACACAATTTTGTCACACCTCAACAAAGCTGGGGGCTAGGGCATAAACTTCCAATAAATTATTTATTAAAAAGTAAAAATAAAACCCCAACCAGTCAATTATTAGAAATACCCACCAAGAGTTTTGTTACATGAATATATACTCACTAAAACATTTTAAATGTAAGAAGTATTCTGGATAGAGCAGCAAAAGAGGATGAAACACCACTTAACTCATATTTCTAAAAATAATCTAACCCTGAACCTAAAACTATTCCTAGAAATTATTTCTCTCTCTGGCTGAGAATATCTTGATGTTCAAGCAGGTCATTAAACCTATGATTTTAGCTTCTGACAGAAAAACACCACAGTATACAAAGTTTCAACAGAATCTCATCAAATGTAGTTTAGTTTCACCCATTTCAAAGCCATCTGGAGAGGAAGAACGGTGAATATTACACTGAGTTTCATAGCTAATACAAAGAATAGTATCATGGGAGCCTAGAGTAAGTTTCTGCACTGAAACTAAATTTCCTTCCAATCATAAAGAACTCACAAAGACATATCATAAAAAGATTTTTTTCAAAATAGTTTTTATTTATTTATATACGTAATCTTTACCCAAAATGTAGAGCTCAAACTATGACCCCAAGTTCAATAGTCACACACTCTTTCAAATGAGCCAGCCAGGCACCCCATCAAAAGAGTTTTTAATACTGTAAATATTGCTAGTGCAGGAAATATATATTAAATAAAAGAACACATAGTAACTTCTGTTGAACATATGTATTTGTATCTCCTTCACTTCTAAAACCCTACTACAATGACAAGCTCAAGGGAATGGGAACAAAGACAACAACAAAATGTTGTAGCCTGAAAAGCAGGAGAATGGTAACTGACAGCAGAACCAAGAAAATAGAATCCTAAAAGCACTAGAGAAAAACTGAAGCAACAAAACTGACACTACAGAATTTACCAATTGCTCAGGAACATAGGTCACTGAGTACATCCAGAGGTGGGAATGAGGATGGGCACTGGACCAGAACTATTAGGAATTCTGGGAAGATGGCAGTGAATTTGTTTTTTTTAATCTCCCTAAAACCTCCATAAAAAGTGGACAAAGCAAATGAAATAGCAAAACCAAAACTGCACAGACAACACTGACAACAAGACCCTGTTAACTGACAAAGTATCCCCATAAACTTCAAGATACAAGAGAGCAGAGACAAACCATAGATCCTAGCATCAATATGAAAAGAAGCATAGAGAAGTATGGAGAGTCTGACAAACCTAAAAAGAGAATTCCAAAAGAGCCAAACACATTCATTGGAAAGTGCAGTGGACCAACGTGAGAGCAGCAGCAGACACTGAATGCAAAGCAACTATGGTACAGTCTGGAAGGGCCAGAGCAGTCTGGGACCTATGAACTCTCAAAATTAACCAGGATAATCCTATACTAATGAGGAAAAATTGCTGGGAATAAAATCCAAATTGAGTAGAACAAGGATAATGGCAGCAAAGAGAAGGTTTAAATAAAAATGAAGGAAGAGGATGGGGCACCTGGGTGGCTTAGTCGGTTAAGCGTCCGACTTTCGCTTAGGTCATGATCTCACGGTTCGTGGGTTCGAGCCCCGCGTCGGGCTTTGTGCTGACTGCCAGCTCAGAGCCTGGAGCCTGTTTCAGTCTGTGACTCCCTCTCTCTCTGACCCTCCCCTGCTCACTCTCTCTCTCTAGAAATAAATTAAAAAAACCTTAAAAAAAAATTAAAAAAAGAAAAAAAAATGAAGGAAGAGGATAGAACAAAGTAATCTCATAAGAATGAGGCCATATTTTTAATACTTCATGAAAACAATAGAAGGAGAAGCTGTAAAGCTAGAAACACTGGCCTTACTCACTCCTTCAAAAGTTCAGGAAAACTAATTTTGTATAAAAATGAAAAGAACCATCAATGAATAAAACAAAGTTAATATGGAAAAAAAGAGAGAATAAAGCATAGAAAATGCTCCTACAGACAATGAGAGTACACCAGAAAAAAGATTCTAAATTAAAAGGCACCAGCACAACTGAGGACAAAATTATAGTTTTGAGAACAGAGAGATCAAATGAAGGTTTACACACTGAACCATTAGATCCTACACCTACCCTCAGTTCTCTTCCCCACTTAGCTCTAAGAACCTGTCAGCCAGATTTATAATCTCCAGGCAGAAAGACCAGAAGTTCCTCATCTAGTAATCTGACAAATACATGACAAAAGACCTAAAGATACTTACAACAAAGATTCCCCATCCAGGCTACTTTTCAGAAAAGGTCTCAGTAAACATGCAGAGCTTTCAATTACCCTTTTAGTGTTGCACCTCTGGTAGCTAATATCACCACACAGCTGAGGAAGACCTTTAAAATAAGAGGCCAAAACAACCACACAGAAAAAGCAACTTGGAGGAAATAGCAACTTGCATGAAACTTCAATTTTGAGGAAAAAAATTATATATATATACATACATAAATAAGTGTATTATATGTATAACTTATACATTATTTATATATCCACCCATCCTCAAAGAAGATATTACATTTGTGAAACAAGAACACAGTGCTCTTCTAAAGGAATAAGAATGAACTCTTCAGCATTAAAAATAGTAGAAATAAAAAACTCAATTAAAGAGCTAGAAGACAAAGCTGAAGAAAACTCAGAAAATAGAGCACGATTTAAAATCATGAATTGTAAAAAAGAAAAGTACATGATCAGGAGATCCAATATCTGAATAATGGTTGTTACAGAAAAAGAAAGCATATTGTGGTGAGGAGGAATCAAAGAAAAATTTAACTTTACTTGGCATTGGAAAAATGACTCCAAGTTAAGAAAGAACCACAAATATGCAAAACAATGGATAAAACAAATACACACCATGGCACATCATCACGGAATTGCAAAATTCTAGGAACAAAGAGAAGATCCTAAAATCTTCCAGATAGAAAGTTTAGGAACCAGAATGGCTTCAGACTTCTCAATATGAGCTTTGGAACCTTGGGAGAAAATGGAACAATGTCTTCAAAGTTCTAGGGTAAAATAAGTGCAAACTACATTCAAAGGTAGAACTGTACTAAATTGCATTAAGGCAGGAAACACATTCATAGTACACTTAGTCTACTTAGCTCTAATGACACTAATGACCAAAACAAAATTTTATTATAACTGTATTAGGAAAATGGGACTGATAAAAAGGTGTGTGCATATGTCAAAGGTAGCACAGGTGGTAGAAGAAAAAAAGCTACATTTCATCTTAATTTTCAGTAGATAAGTTCTCAAACATAGAAATTAAAAACATAAGCTTGAGATATGGGAGCATGAAGGTAAATATCAAAAGAAGTATCTAGAAGTTAAAAGTAGTGCTTCTGGAGGCGGCTGGCTTGAATCTGCTCAGAGGGACTCGGCCTGCAGATTTATAGTTCGGGCGGTATCAATGGGGTGCTCAGAATAAGATCTGGAAACGAGATGTGGCTCAGGACATAGAGCACAGCCCACCTTGGCTATGCCCACAGCACAGGGAGATCAGACTCAAAAGCGGCTACCTCAAGAAACAAGCCAAAGTACACATGGTGGTGAGTCCAAAATACCATGAGTAGGGAAATAAAATAACCAAAGTTTCAACAAGAGAGACCAAGAGACACCATTCAAAGAACACTTCCTGAACGGACAGGCCCTGGACAGTCAAACAGCCTTCTTTAATACAGTAGTACTCGTCAAGTGCAGAGTCTATAATAATAGCTTTTAAAACTAACAAGAGACAGAAAGCTAGCCAAAATGACGAAACAGAAGAACTCTCCTCTAAAGAAATTCCAGGAAGAAATGACAGCTAAAGAACTGCTCAAAACAGATATAAGCAACATAACTGAACAAGAATTTAGAACAATAGTCATAAAATTAATTGCTGGCCTTGAAAAAGGCATGGAAGACGTCAGAGAAAACTATTGCTACAAAGACCATGGAGCTTAAAAATAGTTGTGATGAATTAAAAAATGCTATAAATGAGATGCATAATAAAATAGAGGCATCCAATGCATGTACTGAAGAGGCAGAGAGGAGAATAGGTGAATTAGAAGACACCATTATAGAAAAAGAGGAAGCCGAGAAAAAGACAGATAAACTGATCCAGGAACACGAAAGGAGAGTTCGAGAGCTGAGTGATACAATCAAATGGAACAATATCCATATCATAGGAATTCCAGAAAAGGAAGAAAGAGGGAAAGGCACTGAAGGAGTCCTTGAACAAATTATAGCAGAGAATTTCCCAATCTGGGGAAGGAAACCGACACTGAAATCCAAGAAGCACAGAGAACTCCCCTCAAACGTAACTTGAATCGATTTTCTGCATGGCATTATCATAGTGAAACTGACAAAACATAAGGACAAAGAGAGAATTCTGAAAGCAACTAGGGATAAAAGGGCCCTAACATACAAAGGAAACCTATCAGAGTGGTGACAGACCTATCTACTGAAACTTGGCAGGCCAGAAAGGAATGGCAGGAAATCTTCAATGTGATGAACATAAAAAAATATGCAGCCAAGAATCCTCTATCCAGCAAGCCTGTCATTCAGAATAGAAGGAGAGATAAAAGTCTTCCCAAATAAACAAAAATTGAAAGAACTCGTCACCACTAAACCAGCCCTACAAGAAATCCGGAGGAAGACTCTATGAGGGAAATGTTGCAAGGAACACAAGGTACCAGAGACACCACCACAAGCATGAATCCTACAAAGAACACAATGACTCTAAACCCATATTTTTCAATAATAACACTGAATGCAAATGGACTAAATGCTCCAATCAAAAGACATAGGGTAGCAGACTGGATAAAAAACCCAAAATCCATCTATTTGCTCTCTACAAGAAACTCATTTTAGACCTGAGGACACCTTCAGATTGAAAGTAAAGGGATGGACAAATATCTATCATGCTACTGGAAGTCAAAAGAAAGCTGGAGTAGCTATACGTATATCAGAAAAACTGGACTTTAAAGTAAAGACAGTAACAAGGGATGAAGAAGGGCATTATATAATAATTATAGGGTCTATCCATCAGGAAGAGCTAACAATTATAAATGTCTACGCACCAAATACGGGAGCACCCAAATAAACAATTAATCATAAATATGGACAAGAATGTGCTAATAGCAGGAGACTTTAATATTCCACTTGCAGCAATGGATAGATCAACTAGACAGAAAATAACTAAAGAAACAATGGACTTGAATGACACATTGGACCAGATGGATTTGACAGATATATTTAGAACTCTACATCCTGAGGCCATGGAGTTCACTTTCTTCTCAAGTGTGCATGCCACATTCTCCAAGATAGATCACATACTGGGACATAAAAGGAGCCCTCAATAAATATAAAAGAATTGAGATCATACCATGCACACTTTCAGATCACAATACTTTGAAACTTGAAATCAACCACAGGAAGAAGTCTGGAAAACCTCCAGAAACATGGGGTTAAAGAACACCCTACTAAAGAACTAATGGGCCAATCAGGCAATTAGAGAAGAAATTAAAAAATATATGGAAACAAATGAAAATGAAAATACAACAATCCAAACTCTATGGGATGCGGCAAAGGCAGTTCTAACAGGAAAGTACATTGCACTCCAAGCCTATTTCAAGAAATTAGAAAAAGCACGAGTACAAAATCTAACAGTGCACCTAAAGGAACTGGAAGGAGAGCAACAAGAGCACCCCAAACCCAGTAGGAGAGAGAAGTAATAAAAATCAGGGCAGAAATGAATATAGAATCCAAAAAAACAGTTGAACAGATCAATGAAACCAAGAGTTGGCTTTTTGAAAAAAATAATAAGTGCTTCTGGAGAATGAGTAATGGGGGAGTCTATTTTCCATAATGAGCTCTGTAATACTATTTAAGTTTTAAAAGTATGTGTAATGGAATTTTGAGAAAACAAAGTTAAATTTTAAAGAACATAAAATAGGCATAAGGCCTCCATATCCACAATCCTTCATTATGGCAAACTATTCTTTTTTTTTTAAAGGATTTCACCCCTATAACAAACATCTTATTCTTAAAAGAATTATTTCAGATTTTACAACTATAAAGAAAAGTAAAGGTAAATTAAATAAATGTGTGGAAGAAGTTTATTTATTAATTCAAATCCAAATATAAGGCAGGCAGGA
The DNA here is from genome assembly GCF_003009895.1 of Hyaena hyaena. Lineage (NCBI taxonomy): Eukaryota > Metazoa > Chordata > Mammalia > Carnivora > Hyaenidae > Hyaena > Hyaena hyaena. The sequence goes on along the minus strand of NW_024081941.1, from coordinate 257,228 downwards.
AAACTCAAATGACTCCTTGATCTTCAAAATAACCTTTCAGTAGAGGGTCCCCAAGTTAAATGCCTACCTCACCCACAGAAAAATATGAAACATGAATGGGTTTTATCTAAATCTATGTACATAATCTGAATGTATCCCCAAAGTAATATGATCTTAAATATTTAAAATGCCAACCAGATACGAGCCACAATCAAAGTGTTCCTTTGCTAGAGTCAGCATGACATATGTTGGAAGTTAATTCTTCTCCTCACCTGAATCAAAGAATCATCAGAGCTTGAAATAAGAGTTTTCCCATCATCTGTAAACTGGATATGCCGTACAGTCTTCTTGTGCCCAATCTTGGATTGGAAGATTCTGTTGTTTAGGAGTTCTAAAATCTTCAAAAGAGAAAACCACAGAAAATTAGCACCAAGAAATTTACCAACACCCAGGCATTACACCCCAAAGATATTAAATTTAAATTAGATACAGAAGAGTATAGAATTTCAATCTCAGAGTGCTTTCATTTTAATTAAAGACACACAAATGAATGGAACATACATATGCAGATGTGCATGCACACACACACCCCTAAATAAAACACTCACTGGAATGACCAGACAGCAGTAGGAACCAGTGGTCCTTCTGAGAACTCAACTACCCAATTCATCAAATAAGTGGCAGCCTGGACTCAGCTTCCAAAAAGAAAATTCAATGTAAGATAGATGAGAGAGAAGAAAGAAAAAATCCTGGATGATAGACAAGGCAAGCTCTTTATAAAACACCACAGAGACAAGGAAAGAGGGGGGTAATGAGGGAGACAGCAAACAGAAGAGAATATGAGTAGGCTGGCGAAGTACATCGAGAACACTTAAAAGTCTAAAAAAGAATACGCCAAATGCAGACATTAAAAAAGTGGTAACAGAACAGTCAAAAAAGCTTAAGTGAACTGACCAAAAACAAAACAAAGTAAGTAAATATGGTTCTCTTGTCCAAATTAAAATGTACTCAAGGAAGCCTTAGGAAAATACAAATGATGCTAATATAGGAAATGGTAGAAATTCAAGCCTAACCTGCATGTCTGATAAAAGGTCTGATAGAAAGCAAAGGGGAACTTTGTGAGAGCCTTCCCCAATGAGCAGAACAGACAATCTTACCACTGCTGTAGGGAAAAGGCAGGCAAGCATCATAGCACAGCAGCTCAGAGACCAGGGTTTGAATCCTAGCTCTGCCACTTACTGATTTAATTAAAGTTATGGAAACTTGGCGTTTACACATCTGTAAAATAGGAATAACATCTAACATCCAAGTATTATAATAACTCCACGAGAGAATCTGGTTAGTAAACACCTAAAAACGGTAGCTGTTATTATTTGATGATACTAGACTCAACCACATGAAAATGCCATTTTACAAGTTAAATATAGTTGAATATTGGTAACCTCATATGATCCATTTTTATATTATTTATATTATTTGATCACTTTGAGGGATATGGATGAGGCACATGTGTGTTTTGTGAATTATTTCCTTAAACTAAGGTTTATTTCAAGATACTCAGATTGTAAAAACAAAAAGAATGTAGTGCTGGCTTGGCAACAAGGTAAAAAGAAAAGGGGGAGCAAGGATCCTTTAAGAATGAATAATAGCATACCCCAGTTTGAAAGATGAGACCAAGAGGGAAGACTAAGGTGCACTCATAAATGCAGAACCATCCCTTGCTTAAAAAACATCTACAATATACTTTTTTCAAAATAGCACTCATCTTTACAAATAATTTTTCACAATAATGAAAAAAAACCACCTTAACTCTGAATCCATGCCACATTAGCTATGACAAATATATAACAACATAATAACACTGGCATCACTTTCTAAAAGCTTCTTCCTTCATTCTGTGTGTAAATATATAGTCTCCTCTTTGTGGGGCAATATGGACTAGAGAATATTTGTGTAATTCCTTATGAAAATAAATCCAAAGTAAAGTAAATGTGGCTTGTGCCACAATTAATAAATTAAGAAATAATTCCAAAACAGGGGCGCCTGGATAGCTCAGTCGGTTAAGTGTCCGACTTCGGCTCAGGTCATGATCTCACAGTTTGTGGGTTCAAGCCCTGTGTCAGGCTCTATGCTGACAGATAGCTCAGAGCCTGGAGCCTGCTTCAGATTCTGTGTCTCCCTCTCTCTGACCCTCCCCTGGTCACACTGTCTCTCTCTCCCTCTCCTCTCTCTCTCTCTCTCAGAAATAAATAAATACATTTTTAAAAATTTTTTAAAAAGAAGTAATTCCAAAACGATTGAGAAAGTGAGAAGAACAAATGTTCTTTGAAAAACTATTATACAGCTAAAGACAATGTGCTTTGTGATGAAATCATTACAATTTTTGTATTTTTTAAATGTATTTGGTCTTCTTTAATAAGTTAAGGAATTCAAGTGGTGAAGAGGCATACTTCTAATACCAAAAGTTATCAGAAAGGGTTGGTGAAACAGGTAAGCGTAAGGCAACCCTGTATGGACATTTCCAATGAACCTTATCAATACCAAAATGCAAATTTACACCAAAGGCTGAGTTGCTAAGTAGAGAAAACAAATATTATTTACATTGTTAGCTAAATCTCTGACAGTGTTTGATATTCTTGGAGAACAGCAAAACACTAGGTAGACTATAAGACACAAAAAGACAAAAAGTATGAGAAACCATAATAAAGGCAATCTGAAAAAATATATCACCAACAGGATTGTAATATTAGTTTTAGTCTAACAGAAGAATGACCGATATACCACAAAAAGATGCATTTAGCATAGGTCTACAATGCCAGACACACAACTAATTTTAAATAAATAACTCTGCTGCACAGAAGGATTCTGAAGACTAAAACAGAATACCTCAATGGTTCCATCTTCGCCTCCAAATGCAATGTACTGAAGATGTGGACTTAAGCAACAGCAACTAACTTGAGCTTCAGTCAGATAATCAATCTGACCTGTTTTTCCATTAATGAGCTAATGAAAAATAAGGCACAATCAGTTGTTAGGCTGTAAGAGCAGTTTCTATTCTTTAGAACAGAGACTTCAATTGAAAACAAAGTGAAAACACAGAAAATAACCAACACAATCTCCCAGGGGAACAACAAAGCCCTATCTTAGTTTCAGCAGCTACATTTAGCACTTTACACTTTTCATTTCATATTTCACTTTTGTGGTTCAAATATATTTTCATAAAATAAAATAAGCTTTAAAAGGTTTAAAAAGCAGCTGCTGTGCCCACCACCTGAGACACATCAATTTATAATCCCACAGCTAACTCCGCACCTGTTTTCCATTTCTTTACAAAGCCCATTTTAATAGGGTTATCATTTGCTAAAATATACTTTTCTGGTATTTTTCAAGGGGGATAATGAAATGGGACTGAGATAGACATTATATAAAGAGCCAAATTCAATTTAAAATGAGTTTTACGAGCACCTGGGTGGCTCAGTAGGTTGGGCAACTGATTCTGGGTCAGGTCATGTCACATTTCGTTGAGTTCGGGTCCCACATCAAGCTCACTGCTATCAGTGCAGTGCCCACTTCAGATCCCTCTGACCCTCTTTCTCTATGCTCCTCCCCTCTCGTGTTCTCTCTCAAAAATAAAACATTTTTTAAAAATCTTTAAAATGAGTTTTATATCCTCTAAGTCACTCACAAAACAGTATAAATTAAGATTCTTTCCCTTTTTGAGTAGGGGAGAAAGGAGCTTTGGAGAAGAACCCATAAGCATAATATGGGTGGCTGGGAACTTAATCTAAGATTAGCTAATTTCATAATATATACCAATACAATTATTTTTTTAAACCTTATTAATAAAGATGGCTGATAGCTCAACTAAGACTATTTCTTAAGCTTAAATCAATTGTCAGCTACCTCTTTCTCTGTTACAACCTAGTCTTTTTTTTTTTTTTTTTTTTTTTTACTTATTTCTAGGAGAGAGAGAGAGACAGCGTGAGCAGGGGAGGGTCAGAGAGAGAGGGAGTCACAGACTGAAACAGGCTCCAGGCTCTGAGCTGGCAGTCAGCACAGAGCCCGACGCGGGGCTCGAACCCACGAACCGCGAGATCATGACCTAAGCGAAAGTCGGACGCTTAACCGACTAAGCCACCCAGGCGCCCCTGTTACAACCTAGTCTTAAATCATTTTTCACCACCATGAAATAAGCAGTCATATTTGCTTCAGGTACAAAGATTACAGAGTATCAATCAAGGTAGCCTTTCTTTACAGCATCTTACCAGACATTCAAAATGAAAACTGAACTGCTAAAAGCTGAATTTATCTTTCTCTCGAAAATAAATTTCCATATTTTTCTAATAGTGACTAAAACATGTTTTGTTCACTTAAATGGAACTATATTTGTCAGTTTATCCCTTAAACTCTCTCATAATCACTGACAGAATAAAATAATACTTTTATAGTTGAATGACTTCTTTTTGAAGTCTCACAGTTATGATAACTATTAAAGAAAGGTTGTGCAAATTTAAAAAAGGTAATACAAGCCTGAGGACACTGAACTTGACAAGAAAATGCAACAGAATTTCCCAAGTCTGCTAAAAATCATAACGAGGTATGCACGTTCAACTCCACACCCGATTTTATCCCAGATATACAGGGCATGAGGAGCTCCCCATCAACATAATTAGGATGATAATAAAACTTATAAAATACAGAACAAGTCATATTAATGAGTGCCTCACACCTTAACTCTGTCCCCCAAGAGTAGACAAGGAGAAATTACCACATGGCATAGACTGTTTACTCCCAGATATCTGTCTCCTGAATTGGGATTCCACTTTCACCCTATAACCAGCTCAGACTTCTAAAGATAAAAAGGACCATATAGATGAAGAAAGTGAGGCTCAGAGAAGTGTACAATTTACTCAAACATCACACAAAATTAACTGACAATAAAGCCTAAACTGTACATGGGTCTCCTGAGTGAACAGTCACTGTTCTTTCCATTACATAAAGCTGAGCTTTGCAGCTCCAAAGCTTGAGAAGCTCTATCCCACCCTCAGTCACTCTGTCTCAAGCTCCTTCCGGACTCCATGAAAATCAAGGAATGTGAGCACAGATACCAACAGGAGAGGAATGAAGTGAGGTGAAGTATCACTTTTTTAAATTCTAAATACAAGCATATTTAAGCCTCAGCTCAAGACCCACATATTTATTCAACTAACACCTACTGAGCACCTATTAGATACCACACATTTATGCCTGATCCCAAGTTCAAAACTGAACAAGAAAAATGTGAATTGGAAGTAGTTCAATCAAAACAATTTTGGGGGGCACCTGGCTGGCTCAGTCTGTTAAGCATCTGACTTTGGCTCAGGTAAAAATCTCATTCATCGGTTTGGGCTCTGCATCAGGCTCTGCACTGACAGCTCAGAGCCTAGAACCTGCTTCAGATTCTATGTCCCCCCTCTCTCTCTGTCCTTCCCCTGCTTATGCTCTCTCTCTCTTAAAAATAAATGAATGAAAACTAAAAAATATACATATATAATTTTTCCAAATGTTTTCTAAAAAATACTCACCTGCAGATGTCTTGTATTGTCAACTGCAAGAACCATCACTTCATTTTCTTGAAACACGACATCTATTTCTTGCTTTAAGACTATAGCAGAGTTTTCACATACTTTCTTTGTCTCCCAGAGCTAATTAAGAGATTAAAAAAAATTAAAATAAGCTAGTCATATCCTCTGAAATATGTAAAGAGAAGCCTCAGTCTTAAAACAAGGATACAAACCATGCTTCACACTCAAAATACCTATGATGGCAGAAAATTTTCAATTATTAGATTATAATTCAACAAATACTTATTAATTATATGCTATAGTGAGTAGTAGTTGGTATTAAGAGTAATGGGTGCCTGACTATGAACTCTAGTTCCACCTAAAGTTGTGACTTTGGGAAGGTTACTTAACATAGTGCTTCTCAAAGTAAGAACTCTCACTAGCCTTCAAACTGTCTGATACCAAGATAAGGAGCTGGTACCAGAACGTAAATCAACTATATCACTAACACACTATTAACAGTATGCTTAGTGATAGGACTGATAACGCAGTTTTTTTTTAACAAGACTTTCTTGATGAAGGAAGCAGTGAGTTGATTTACACTGTGGCTCAAGCTTATTGAGACTGGCACTTTAAGCAAAACTGATTTAACCTTTCTGTGACTGTTTCCTCAGCTGCAAAAAGGATTGCTTTGAGAATTAGCAAATATAAGTGCGTACTTCTCACAATGTCTAGCATACAGTAAATACTAAAAAAAACTTCAGCTACAATGTATACAAAGTACTATATTAGATCCCACAGAGATAAACCAAGGTCCCTGGCCTCAAAGGCCTTATAATTTAAGATGTGTGAACAAGCTGGAGGAACAGTGGAGTACTGATGGTGAAACACAAAGCAAATCTGTACTTAAATTCAAAGCAGAATTTGGTTAGTACCACAAGAAAATGACATAGAGTTATACGACATTAAAGAGGAGAAACATTCCTCCAAATGCATTATTAGGAAGGGTTTTGCAGAAGGCCTGGGAGGAACTTGTAGGATTGTTAGGAGAGTGACAGGAAATGGAGTATTCCAAACATAAGAAACCACATAGGCAGAAGAATCAGGGAACTACAGGGTGTTGGGGAAATGAGAGCAGTCCAATATAGGTTACCTGTAGGAATAAACCAAAAGAAAGACTGGAACAGAATAAGCCCACACTATAGAGAACTTCAATGTAAACTTAGGACTATCTACTTACTTTTAGTAATAGTTTTTGAGCAAAAACGACATGACTGTATTGTACATGATGAAAATAGCTTGGAAGCAGCATGTAGAAAACCAAGAAAAAAAAAGATTGTGGCATACACTAATACATTAAGAGAGGCAACATGTAATGAACACCTAAACTTGAAATGAAAAAGTAGAAACAAATGACAAAAAAATGGAAAGGCAGAATCCATTAGAATTGGCAAATAATTGGATGGGGAGATTTAAGATGCAGGAAAGAGTAAAAAATTAAGTCAATGTATTACCTAGTAATATATTTAAATTAATCAAAATAGAGTTTAACCAATGGACTTCAGCGCTTGGTCCATGATAATACTCAATGAACATGTATGGAATGAATGAGGCTGTTAGAGTCCATATAATAGCACTTTTCAAGGATAAATATGAATCTAGTAAATTCTTGTTTTACTGCCCCCAATAACTGCCCATCAATTTCTTAGTTTCTAGGAGGTTTAGCTTTCAATCAAATAAATGTCTAAAATGAAAATCTCAGTATCTCTCACCCTGATTGTCTGGTCATCAGAAGATGTCAAAAATGATGATCCATCAGGAGAAAACATCACACAATGAACCCAACTTAAATGTCCTCTGCAGTCAGCCACTTTTAAACAAGAGTCCATGTTCCACAACTACAGAATAAACATAACATATAGGAAATCACATCTTGAACATATCAAGAATATTGAAAATAGCAAAAGTAAACCAGAAATTTCACTTCTATGAATATAGTCCAAGACAAACTAGCAAAAATACAGAATGACTTGTGTAAAAAATTATTCATTGCATCTTATTTTTAGTAGCAAAAAACTGTAAACAGCCCAAATGATCATCAATAGGGAACTGACTGGGGCACCTGAGTGGCTCAGTCAGTTGAGTGTCCAACTCTTGATTTTGGCTCATGTCATGATTTCACAGTTTGTGAGTTCAAGCCCTGCATCAGGCTCCGCACATTAGTCTCTGTCTCTGTCTCCCTCTTTCTCTGCCCCTCCCCTACTCATTATCTCTAAATAAATAAATAAACATTAAAAAAATACAGAACTGACTGAATAAAGTACATAATGGAATATCATATAGCTGTAAAAACACCCTGATAATTACTAGTCACTGGGATAGATTATTTACAGAAAATAAGCAAAGAGCATATATATTTCTACCTAAGTATATATATTACACTATACACAAACACAAACACCTGGATACACACACTATGCTGTGTAAGAGATGAAAAGCAAACACTGATGTATACATGGATATAGGTATGGAGATTTTATTTGTATAAAATACACACAGATACCTGCTTATATACACAAAAAGAAACATTCGAACATTAAACGAGAAACAAAAAGTTACCTATTGGCAGGAGTTAGAAAAAGAAGGAATAGGGACAAAAACAAGACTCCTATGAATATAACTTATTATAAAACTTTGATTTGGAATCATGCATTTTATCTATTTTTTATTAGTCATCAAAATATAGACTATTTTCCATTGTCATCAAATTCTCATTTCAACTGATGGCAAAACCCTACAATAAATGAATATACTAATTGTACATGTACACATTTCTGTTATTCATGGTTGTTACAAACTGTAAATGTCTGCCACCCTGGCTATTATTTTGTCCTGAGTTGTGCTATAAATTATTCAAATATATTCCAGTCTAATGAAGTACCATATGTGCCTGAGTTCCTCTCATTACACTCTGAATGTCAGACCCACTTTATGATTTCAGAACAAGCATGGACAAAACAAGTACTTCATCACATGCCCAGTGGGTTTCAATCAGTGAGTTCTATGGTTACAAATTAATTGTATGAAATTTTCTTTGCTGTGTCATTGCAGTCTAAGGTCTTGTGGACATACAAAGCTAAAGGCCAGAAATGAAAGTGGTCCCATAACTAAGAAATCTCCATTGAAAATCCTTCCCTCTTCCTTTCTAGTTCTCCCCCATCATATCTTAGAGCCTCCAAAACCAAGTCCTTATTTTAAGAAAAAAGACAATGTTTTCTAGAGCTTTCTAATAGGAAAGGGTAGGGATTTTAGAAGTAACAGGAAAGGCTGAAAGAATAGTTACTCCTTCACTCCTCCTAAAAATCCTGACAAAACCCTGAAGGAGGAAATTTTCAGCCACATCTACCTTGAGGATCTATAGGTAAAGTGCAAGATCTCCTAGCACATCTGAATTTTTCAATTCAAGGACTCTGCTCAAGAGACCACTGCCCACAGCACCCTACTTCTTCCCATCATTTCAAACAGGACTAGAGCTTGTTCACACTCACTGCCTCTGCTTCCAATGGGAAGATTCTTGGCAGGGAAGTTCTTCAGTAAGTTGCATTGCTTCTGTACTTGGGAGTTAAGTAGAGCTTACGGAGGTTTAACCCACTCACTCTCATCTATATCTCCACACTGAAGGGCTATAGCTCAGAAATTCTCTCCAACAGCTTCACAGTAAGGGGCAAGGTTGTCAAACTCACTAAAAATTGCTGAAATAAACACAGAATACTAAAGAAGTGCTTGCAACAGGCAAGCTTCCTTTGAGGAGACCCTTTGAACCAAGTGGATTTGTCTATTTTCCAGATAAAGGCCCATACCTATCTTCATGGACTGTCATCACAAGGGTCTTCAAATTACCTGATGATAAGACCCACTCAAGAAATAAGTAGTAACAAAGCTTGGAAAAACTAATCCATCTTTGGATTAGGAACTGTTTCTGAAAAAAATAATACAGCCATTTGCTGGGTATAATTCTTCTAGGATCAGTTAGGCATGGACTCTGAATACAAAATGTATCAGGTAAGTGAAAAATTACAAATATAAATGGGTAATTTGTAAGGGTCATTTCATGCATTACTCCTTACCAATGAACATCTTAGGTTAACCAATTCTAAAGTGATCTTTCATCTTATTCTTCTCATCTTATTCTTCTCAATGATCTATGAAGTCTGAACTGGATTCATCTCTTATCATTCTTTTACAGAAGAGTCTATGCCTATCTTGTTTAAGAGATGCCATGTTTCTACCTAGGAAACCAGTGGCCATTCCACTGGTTCCCCAGACTTTGACACATGCTAGCCATTCAATAAATGCTTGGTGTGATACTACCATTCCCTATCATACTGTCAAATCAAATCTCCAATCACTGCTAAAGTAATAAAGCTGACTATACAGTTTAATACCTTAAAGCCATAAGTCTATGCTATGAAGAAAATGCTCTACTATTTCTCAAACATCCTCAGTAGTTAATGGTTTAAGTAGCCCATTTTGGGGGGCATCCTTGTACCTCTGGAGACCCAAATTTCACAGACTAAGTGAACTACTCACCTCTACACAGCACTGGGACAAAGCCACCACTGCCAAATGATTTTGTGGGGAGAAGTCACAGTACTGGATGGTGCTATGATGGCCTGTATGGATTTCTGCCAACAGGCCACTGGCATGAATGTTGAAAAGCTGTCAACATAAAACAGGTTATCTATGAAAATAAAATACCTTTAAAAATAAGCTATATTCAAATTGAATCTAAATTTATAAGTCCTGAAAAAACACATTTACTTGTTAATAGTCATAAATAAGATTATAAATCAATATACACATACTTTTAAAATGCTGCTCATTTTGAAACACATTTCCTATAAAGAAAAATTTATTGGGGTGCCTGGGTGGCTTAGTTGGTTAAACATCAGATTTCAGCTCTGGTCATGATCTCATGGTTCATGAGCTCGAGCCCCACATCAGGTTCTGTGCTGACAGCTTGAAGCCTAGAGCCTGCTTCAGATTCTGTGTCTCCCTCTACCTCTGTCCCTCCCCACTCACACTCTCTCTCTCAAAAATAAACATTAAAAAAGAAAAATTTGTCATGGATGATCTCTCAAGCTGCCCTAGGGAAAAGGAAAACCTTTGTGAGTAAATGAACATACAGAGCAGTTCTGAATGTGTGTTTATTTAAAAGAGGAATATGAAGATGGTCAAAATAATACAGAGCAGAGGCTTGCTAAAATTAAATTAGCTCACCCATTTCTATTTCTCTTCAGTGCTATTAAATTACTCCATTATGATCATTTTCCCATTTTTGAACCAAAGAATAGCTACTTTTGAGTCATGCAAGCTTCATTTCAACTTTTGAAAAATTTTTAAATGTTGGATATACTCTTCTGAAGTTTTTGCCAAATGATAAAAACATTCATATCAATATACAGTATTGTGATTTAAGACCAAGGTATAGTCTTCAGGGGGAAAAAAAAAGCTTCCAGGGGGGCGCCTTAAATATGTTCTGTGAATACATAGCCCTGCAACCATGCACAGATGGTAAGCAGCACATCAGGGGCCAGCAACAAAACAGAGTAAACCATACTTAAAATGCTTTCCAGGATAGGTTGTTATTAAAAATTAACGGTGGAGAGTGATAGAGGAAACTTAGCAAGTATGAAACAGGCATCTGTCCTATTACCACCAATTATTAGGTGGTAAAAAGTAAAGACCTAACAATTGGAATAGGTCAACAAAAAAGAGTTTGAAAGAAATCAGAGGAGGAGAATGGAGAAACCAGAGAGTAAGGAATTGGGATCTACATGTAATTAAGGGTGATTTTAGGGTAGTTTTATTTTAGTAGGTAAAATAAAGACCTCACCTAGATTTTTTTTAATGCATTTCATGCAATATAAAGTTGTCTTCTTCTATCACTGGAACAGATCTTTTAAAATGTTCAAGTTAATTCTAAATTAATCACTAAGGAAATGTAAATCAAACCACAATGAGATACCACCACTTCACACCTAATGGGATGGTTAGAATTTTTTTTAAATGGAAAACAACAAGGGTTGGCAAGGAGAAAGTGGAACCCCTGTACACTACTAGCGGGAATATAAAATGGTGCCAGTGGTCTAGCGGTTCCTCAAAAAAGCTAATTTAGAATTACCCAGTAATTCTACACCTAGGTGTTTATACAAAAGATATGAAAGTAGAAGCTCAAACAGATACTTGTACACCATGATCACCGTATCATTATTCACAACAGCTAAAAGGTGAAAACACCCAAGTGTCCATCAACAGATGAATGCATAAAGAAAATGTGGTATATCCATATAACAGAGTATTATTTGACAATAAAAAGGAATGAAGTTTTGTACATGCTACAACATGGATGAACCTTGAAAATATTATGCTAAATGGAATGAGCCAGATACAAAAGGCCCAATATTGTATGATTCCACTTATATGAAATATCCAGAATGGGCAAATTCATAGATTAAAGGTTACCAAGGTTAGGAGGCAGAGAAGAATGGGTAATTACTAGTTGCTGGTTACAGAATTTCTGTTTGGGGTGATGAAAAAGTTTTGGAAATAGTGGTGATAGCTGCACAACATTGTGAATGTAAGTAATATTACTGAATTATAATACATTTAAAAATGGGTTAAAATGGCAGATTTTACATATATATATATTTCACAACAAAAAAAATTTTAATCTTCAAATCTTATAAATGCAATGGTTCCTTTTCTGACCCTACAAATTTTAACAAACTTAAGAAAAAAGTTGATATTTTTTTCTTCAATTTCATACTAAAGAGGTATAAACCAACAAGCAACCAAGACTGAAGGGTCACAGATCAATAACTAGATCGAAAACAATATAAATGGGCCCTCAGTGACTTTTTAATGTAACTATATAGTATATTTCAGCTATATTCTTTAAAACTGTACTATCTCAGGGGATTTGAGGAGCTCTCAAGAGACTTAAGGCCTCTTCCTAAGCTAGCACTCTCACCAAGAAGAAGGCCACATTCAGTTCAAGTGCAAAAATCATGAAGCCGAGTGGCAAAAAGCTGGACAAGTTCAAGTCCAGCATCTCCCAGGCTCTCCTTGATTGAGCTGGAGATAGACTCAGACCTTTCAAAGCCCAGCTAAGGTAGCTGAATGTAACAGCAGCCAAGGAAATTGAAGTTGGTAATTGTCGAAAAGCTATTATCATATTTGTTCCCGTTTCTCAGATGAAATCTTTCCAGAAAATCCAAGTCCGGTTAATCTATGAATTGGAGAAAAAGTTCAGTGGAAAGTACATTGTCTTTATTGCCGGGAGAATTCTACCTACACCAACTTGAAAAAACCATATTAAAAATATGCAAAAGTGCCCCAGGAGCCACACTTTGACAGGCATGCCTTACATGATCCTGGAGGACTTGACTTCCCAAGCGAAATTGTGAGCAAGAGAACCATGTGAAATTGGATGACTCACAAAGGTTCACTTGGATAAAGCACAGAAGAACAATGTGGAACACCAGGTTGAAACTTTCTCTAGTGTCTATAAGAAGCTCACAGGCAAGGATGTTAATTTAGAGTTTGAGTTTCCCAGAGTTTCAGTTGTAAACAAAAATGATTAACCAAAAGATTCACATTAATAAACAAACAAATAAAACTATACTATCTTGGGTGTAAAGAATAGGAAGAGGTTGGTAAGAGGATATGAACTTTCAGTTACAAGATAAATGTGATCTGAAGACCTAATGTGTAACATGGTGGTGACAGTTGATAACACTGTATGGTATGCCTGAAATTTGCTAAGAGTAGAAATTAAATGTTCTCACACACAAAAAAGATAAATGTGTGGTGACAGATACATTATTTAACTCCATGTGGAGAGAATCCTTTCACAATGCATATACACATTAATTCACAGATGTATACTTTAAAAATCTTAGAATTTTGTCAACTGTACCTTAGTAAAGCTGAAAATAAAACAGTAATATCTCTTATCAAGTCTTTTAAAATTACTATTAGAATAAAATGTCCCTGAGCCATAAATCAGAATACCTATCTTTCCAAATCCACAGTATAACGGGACAAATTATTTGGCTGCTCTGAACCTCAGCTGCCTCGTTATTAGCACAGGTCCACTGCAATCTGCTGCATCCCTCAGACATTTATATCAAAAGAAATATTTAAGAGCACCCTGAATACTACAAATTTCCTTGTCATTCACTATTTTTACATATTGTCCTCATTTACATGACAAAAATCTCACAATATTCTTCAGTTGTTGGTGAATTTTTCTATCACAGTCACCATAAATTTTAGGAGTAAGAAAGCACTTTGAAAATCACCTAAATCAATGTATTCAAAATTGTAAAAAAAAAAAAAAAAAAAAAAATGATAAAGTATTCAATGTTTTAAATCTGAGAAACACTGAACTAACCAACATAAATTATTTCTGTATTTAAGGAGTTCTGGAGGCCTTACATATGTTAATAAACACTGAGTGACTCTAACAGGGAAATCAACGCACATTTCTCAAGCCTGTGTGACCATGGAGACCTTTCCTCATGAAGCTGATCAACATTCCCTGGAGCACAATTCTGAGAACTATGAAGTTAGGGAGCTTGCCAAAAATCATACAGGTATACTTTATTATTTATATCAATAAACAGTATAAAATGCAAAAATCAAAATATGCTTTCATTTGCTTTAAATCAGGCTAATTTTGGCTTGTAAAAATGCTGATACTTACAAAGATCTTATTTTTTGCTGCCACCATTATCCTAGCGCCATCAGCAGACCATGAACAACATTTTACTATCACTTCCATATCTTCTTGAGGCTCCTCTGAATTTAGGAAGAATTGCTTCACATTAATGCTTTCCTTCTCATTTGCTGATTTCACATCCCAAAGCTTCAGATTACAAAATTAAAAAAAAAAAAAAATTTAAGTATGTTATACTCTCAAATCACACCTCTAGAATTCTACCTGGATTAAATGTCATGCAAATTATTCAGTTTTTCTAATGAACTGTTTTCACTTAAGCAGGACTTCTTATAAAGCTTTTAAATTAACTACTCCAGTTTCGTTCAGCACCTTCCTATAAAGAAAAAAAAAAAAAACTAGAAGCACTGCCTGAAATGCAAAATGCAGAATGTAAAACTAAATGTTAAAAAATCCTTGCATGGTGTGGAGGAAGCTAAAGATTAGGTGGGAACAGGAAGAATGAGAGCAGGAGGAAAGGTGAGACTTGCCACTGCTGCCCTCTGCTGTACCAGGCATGCAGTCTGCTTCCCATCTACTGCATGCACAGCCTGGACACCACACAAGGCCCAGTGTAAGCTGAGTTATAAACGTAGCAAGAGTATCCAGGGACATAAGGAAGTCCCTGAAAATAAAAACAAAGAATAAGAATATGCTAAAAGGAAAGAAGGCACCTTGTGTGTTTATGGGGCTATACAGGGTTCTAAAACAACTGGATCCTGTGGAATGGAATACAAAAGATGTAAAACTTCACTCACTAGCAGAGCCACTTGAGCAGCACAAAAGACAAGCCTTCAAGAAGACCCATCTCCACTCCCCTAGGCCTTGAGCAGCATGCCAGCCTCACAGAGTGATAATGGCTACCATGCCCAGACCAAGGTTGGTCAAGAAAGACCAAAAAAAATGAAGAAACAAAAAAAACCTGCTTCTTAGGCCTTAACTCCGCTTCCAAAGCACACCTCCAAAGTAAAACCAGATTTGTCTAAGCAAGCACATTTTTAGATCTCAAGCTTAGAGGAATATTATATACACTAAGGAATATAACCACAACCATAACCTTTACCCTTGCAACAAATGTGGATAAGGTGGAAGAAGTAAGACATCAGATAATAAAATAGACTTCCTTGGTACTTACAGGGGGTGGAGGAGGAAACCCTATATATAAAAGCCAGAAGTTTCAGTCACATCTACTAGATATATGAGAAATCACATTGCTTCCCTCTTAATATGAAAAACAAAGCAACCACTCCCAGGATTTAAAAAAGAAAGAAAGAAAAACCTAACACAACCCAATTTTATTAAATCTGTCTAAAGTACATTCTGCATCTGGACCTGACTTTAGCTCCTATCCAATGGGTGATTAAATTCCGCATATCAAGGGACGAAGTAAATACCAGCATTTGATTTGATCAAGTTACTACACTGTATAAAGAGCCCACGTGCACCCTGGGCCTTGTGTGGTTTAAATGGCAATTTTTAAATAAAAGTCACATATTGAAACGGTTTATCAATAGGGCCTGAAAAACACATGCTTATCAACATGACACCCTGCAAAATGCTTAAAAGATTACAGAGCCATTTGCGGCAGGAAATAATTTTACAATTCTTCATCCTCTCAGAAGGCAAAAGCTTTAGAAGACTTTGACCCTGAGATGCTGTTATCCAACATCATTTTACAGGACCTCTGCTTACTACATGTCACTGTATCACCATGAACCAGCTAACCATACTGCCTTAATAACACTTTGGGAAAGCTGCCACAAACACAGCAGTTCTCACCAAGAGTGCAATAATGTCTCTCCCCTGCTGCTACTGCTCTGTGCTCTACAATCACATTTTGATACTCACACATGAAAAATCCAAATCCTGTCCCTGAAGACTTTTAACATTTTTTTTCTTTTGAGTTTGGAGAAGTCTTAATTTGATTTGAAGGGACAGAGCAAAGGTTTATCATCTTGAATGTATTAAACACTATGCTCATCATTTGGAAGATTATATAAATAAATCAGGTATAGATACCTCTCTCAAGGAGTTTACAAGCCAGTAAAGAAGGTACGACAAACCTATAAGTGACTCTAAGACAGGTACATCAGATGTGTCATTTGAGAGGAAAAGATAAAGCATATTGGGAATGCTAGACCCAAGTTGTGGGCTTGAGGGAATGGGTTTTGCAGAAGTGGACATCTTGGTCTCCTCCCTGAAGATTAGCCTACAACTTAGGATGGAGAGATTTTCAACACTAAAAAGACAAGAGTAGTGCTGTATGGCCTAGATTCTAGGCTAAAGGGTCAGCATAAGCTAATGTACAAAATGGGAAAACAAAGATAATGAAAAAGGAGAAAAGGGGGCACCTGGGAGGCTCAGTTGGTTAAGCGTCCGACTTTGGCTCAAGTCATGATCTCACAGTTCGTGGGTTTAAGTCCCGCGTCGGGCTCTGTGCTGACAGCTAGCTCAGAGCCTGGAGCCTGTTTTGGATTCTGTATCTCCCTCTCTCTCTGACCCTCCCCTGGTCACACTGTCTGTCTGTCTGTCTCTCTCTCTCAGAAATAAATAAAAACATTTAAAATTAAAAAAAAAAAGAGAGAGAGAAAAGGCTGTTTGGGTACAGCACGAGGTGCCTGAACACATCCTGGGCACAATCCTCATCCGTTCTCAGAGCACCTTTACCATTTCTATAGCTTGTCTGTGCCCTTACCACTTTCTCCAACTGGAATTTGAACAACTACAGACCAGGAATTATTTCATGTTTTGACTGGGGTTTGTTTTTTTTGTTTTTAGTATTTAAAACCCAAATGCCTAGTGCAGTGTCTAACAGATAGTAAGTATTCACTAAATAATCAAAAAATACATTTTAAGTGAAAAGACGGAGTCTTATGTTTCAAGCATAGGTAAGTAGAAACAATTGTGTTACTGAAGGAAAGAGGGTTCAGGTTAAAAAAGCAGATAGAATATAAACGTTCATCTTTATACCCTCCCAAAACGCACATAAAACAACAGTAAAGAGAACTTGTCTCCATAGACATAGTTCACAAGGCAAAGGAGAAAGGAGGAAGAGAAAACAGCAACAAAGCTATAAAGGGTAAAAACGAGAAAGGCAAGCAATAAGGAGACTCCTAAATACTGAGTCCTGAGCCCAGCACATAGAAAGCCAAGAAGCAGCCCAATACATACCACAGAACTCCTAAAAGGCTATGGAAGTGTTGCACTGGGTACCATCTAAGGGTGGAGCTAAATCAAGAGAAATCACTACAAGTCCCTTGAAATCCCCTCCCAAACTATGCAATCCAGGTTGGTGTGTCCCTACTCTGGCTGAAAAGTAGAAGGTTTTTCTGCACCCAGGACAATTGAGAGCAAAGTCATCATTCTGAAAATTGGGAAATTAAGATAAAGTCTATATTCCAAATTTTGAGATCTCTGCCTAAACATCTTCTCAGAGCTTGCCAACCAGACTTACACCCTAGAGGTAGGAAACTAAACATTTTTCTCTGAATATCCAACAAGATCAAGACAAAAGACCTAAAAAGTCTGATATTAGAAGTTTATCCAGACAACACTTCAAGGAAACTCATAATAAGCAAGATTACAATTCCCTATCAGCTGTTTGGGGCTGTAGTATTAAAGAGGAGCAGGATTTATATATCTAATACATATACTGATCTTCCTCAACTTACCATAAACCCATCATAACTTGAAAATATCATAATTTAAAAATCCATTTAATACGCCTAACCTACTAAACATCATAACTTAGCCTGGCCTACCTTAAACGTGCTCAGAACACTTACATTAGCCAATAGCTGGGCAAGATTATCTAACAAAACCTATTTTATAATAAAACATTGAATATCTCCTGTAGTTTATTAAATACTATAGAGAAAGCAAAAAAGAGAATGGCGATACAGATATAGAAAGTTTGTAAGTATATCAGTTGTTCACCCTTGTGATCTCATGGCTGACTGGGGGGCTGCAGCTCGTTGCCACAGCCCAACATCACGAGTATCATACTGAGTATCATTATACCAAGGAAAGATTAAAATTCAAAATTCAAATACAGTTTCTACTGAATATGTATCACTTTTGCACCATCATAAGTTGAAAAATTCTAATTCGGGGCCCCTGGGTGGCTCAGTCGGTTAAGCATACGACTTCAGCTCCAGTCATGATCTCAGTCTGTGGGTTCGAGTCCTGCATTGGGCTCTGTGCTGACAGCTCAGAGCCTGGAGCCCGCTTCAGATTCTGTGTCTCCCTCTCTCTCTGCCCCTCCTCTGCTCACTGTCTCTCAAAATAAAGACAATAAAAAAAAATTAAAAAAAAAAAAAAAGAAAAATCCGAATTCAACCATCATAAGTCAGAAAACATCTGTAGCTATATCCAAGAATCAGATAGCTGAGGTATACCTCTAAAATGCAGACAGAAGCTGAAACCAACAGAGAAAACAGCAACTATACAAGAATATGAAATTTAAAAAAAATACTATTCACAAAGGAACCTGGGTGACTCAGTTGGTTAAAAGTCCAACTCTTGATTTTGGCTCAGGCCATGATCTCTTGATTCCTGAGATTGAGCCCCACAATGGGCTCTGTGCTAACAGAGCAGAGGTTGCTTGAGATTCTCTCTCTCCCTCTCTCTCTGCTCCTCCACTGCTTGTACACATGTTCTCTCTCTCAAAATAAACTTAAAAAAAAGATGCAGCTCTTAAAATATATATTTATAAAATAAAATAAAAAATAAAAAGCTGTTAGCACCCACAGAAAGATAAAAGATATCGCATCCATGATAAAAAAATGGTATGAAATGAAAAAGGAAACTGATAAGAATGGGTACTTTAAGATATGACAAGAGAAATTAAAAATCCAACAGAAGGATTAGAAAATAAAGTTAGAAAATAAAGCTAAAGAAATCCTCCAGAAAGAGGGCAAATGGAGAAAGGAGAGAAAAGTAAGAAAACAACCAAAAATGAGGCAGGCGTTCTAAAAAAGAAAAAGTAGAGAAAATTACATCAAATAATTAAAGGAAGTCTACAGAACTGAAGTATATGATTTCCAAATTGAAAGAAGTCATGAAGTGCCAAGCACAATAAATGAAGACAAACCCACACCAAGGCACGTTATCATGAAATTTTTAAAAAGAAAGAATACTGGGGATAAAGAGAAGATCTTGAAAGTTTCAAGACAGAAAAACAGATCACATGTGAATCGGAACTCCTTCGAACTTCTCAAGAGGAACTTTAGAATACAGAAATCAAGGGAAGGAGGGGTGTTGGATACCTGGGTGGCTCACTCAGTTAAGCATCCAACTTCAGCACAGGTCATGATCTCATGGTTCGTGACTTCAAGCCCCACATCAGGTTCTCTGCTGGCAGCATGGAGCCCGCTTTGGATCCTCTGTCTCCCTCTCTCTCTGGCCCTCCCCCAATGGCGGATGAGCACTTTGTCTCTCTCTCTCTCTCTCCCTCCCTCTCTCTCTCTCTCTCTCTCTCTCAAAATAAACAGACTTAAAAGAAGGAGAAGAAAGAGGAGGAGGAGGAGGAAGAGGTGGAGGAGGGGGAAGAAGAGGAGGAGGAGGAGGAGGAGATAAAAGATAAGGCAGTAAAGTCTCCAAACTTCTCAGGAAAAATTATTTACCACCCAGAATTGTGTATGTAGTCAAAAATACTAACTAAGTATGAAGTTAGAATAAAGACACCTTTAGACAAACAAGGTCTCAAAAATTTACCTCCCACAGATTTCCTTAGGAAAACAAAGGAGATTCTCCACCAACCTGGGACAATAAACCAAAAAGTAGACAAGAAATCTAAGAAACGTGGTTTTAGGTCAAGAGAAAAGCAAAAGGAATCACCAGGATAATAAAGAGAGATCCCAGGATGGCAGCTGTACACTGGAAGTAGTATCACCAATTAGAATAGAGCAAGAGTGGGGCACCTGGGTAGCTCAGTTGGTTAAGCATCCGACTTCGGCTCCGGTCATGATCTCACAGTTCGTGGGTTCAAGCCCTATGTCCAGCTGTGCTACAGCTAGCTCAGAGCCTGGGGCCTATTTCAGATTCTGTACCTCCCTCTCTCTCTGACACTCCCCTGCTCACACTGTCTCTCTTTCTCTCTCTCTCAGAAATAAAAAACATTAAAAAAAAATTTTAGAACAGAGCAAGACAAAACCCTTCCAATAAAAGTATTTCCAAGAAAAGAAAATTTATCAAATATCTAATAAATCTGAATAACTTAAGAGGCAATTTAGATAAGGGATAGTTTAAAGACTAGTGATGAGCACATTTTAAAAAATTAGAATACTCTGTTAAAAAACAAAATTATAATGTTAAATGTACACCACATTTAATCGCAAGGAAAACAAACTCTATGAGAAAGTAAAAAAACTCATACTACATGGCTCAACTGACAAGTCACAATGATATAAATCCTGAACACTGATCTAATCAATATCATAAAATTTATAGGAACCCCAAAGGAAGGGTCAAGTTTGGGAAGAAAAAACAGTTCAGTGTGGAGCACAGTAAATCAAGGCACAGTTTATTACCTAAGTGACAACAATTAGCAGGCAGTTAGAGATGCAGGACACAAGGACACAAGAGAAATGAGGGCTGAAGATAACACATCTGAAAGTCACTCACAAAAGAGATGAGAGCTGAAGCCATGGGACTGATGAACTGGGATGGAAGAAAGGGAATGGTGCCGGTATTTGAGGTTAGATGCTTGAGGAACAGCTTTATTTTAGTGGGCAGGTAAAAAAGTTTAAGAAGGAGTTAGAGAGATAAGAAGAGAAAGACAACACTGACGTCAGAAGGGGAGAATTTCGAAAAGGAAATATAGGTGGTCCATGGAGGAAGAGGTGCTGAACACTGGCGATACAACAAAAAGAATAAGGATTGGATAAAAAAAAACAAACAAAAAAAAAACAGATTTCACACTAATCCAAAGAGCATGAACCTTTACAACATTAAGAATGGAGCCTGACATGGAGGAGGGCACTTTGGGGATGAGCACTGAGTGTTATGTGGAAACTAATTTGACAATAAACTATTTGTAAAAAAAAAAAAAAAAAAAGAATGGAGCCTGAAAATAAAACTAGATTTTACATGCTTCAAGAAAATACAGGAAAGATGGGACCAATCTTAATAAGTTTTAAATACTGAGAGAACAGTCAGGAAATGGAGGCAAGTACAAATGGCTTAGTAAGTCTAGCCATAAAGGGAAAGAGAAAAGCAGTTACTATTTCAGAGAATAACACAATCCAGGGAGAATCAAAGGTTCTTCACTTCTTGGTTTTAGAAAGGCCCAAGAACATGTGTAGGCTGTGGGAAAGAATTCCAAAAAGAAGAGCTAAGGATACAAAAGTAAAGAAGTAATCAGTGAAGCAAAATGCAGGAGAAGAAGAAGAAAAAAGGAACAGCAGATATAAGTAGAGAACTTTCCGGGAACTGAGATGAGAAAAAAGAAAGGGAGTTGGGATTTTTATGGCAATTTTTGAGAAGATTTATGGAGGGGAGCTCTTAATGGGTGGTATCAATGCTCTGAATAGGTATGAAGTAAAGTTACCTCCAGAGAATGAAATGCAGTAACAAGATTCGGGGGCTTCAGAACAACAGAAAAAGTTTGGAACCGGAACTTTGGTGAATACAGCAAGTTAATTAGGAATGGACAGACCATAACTTGGCAGCAAAAAGGGCCAGTTGAGCTATACATCTTAAATTTATATAACAGATAAATGGTCTAGTTTCACAAGTGTCTTGAACATTAAGCAACCTAATAATAATAATGAAATCTAAGAAAAGGAAAGCTAAGTAAAATGGAATCTTCCCAGAACTTGGAATTAGCAATGGTGATGGAAAAACCTGGCTTGACATATACAATTTCCTAAAGTCATTCACTTAGTAGAAAACAAGAAATAATAATAGATTCATATAACTAAAAGATTCTCTCAGAAAAAGTTGGTCTTAACCCAACCAAATTGTTCTGAAAAAACTCCTCTGATAGGAATTGTCCTAAAAAAAGAGACAGGTATTTAGTATTTGTAGATAACATGTTATAGAGATCAAAATCTATTTACCTGAATATTCTACCTAAGAATGCTCCCAACATCTACTAATAGTTAGAAAATTCCTTAAGGTAGAATTCTATACAGAAAGGGTTCCTAAATGCCCTGATTTATATAAAAACAAGTTATCTTTAGCCAACAAAGATAAATTAAATATTCAACCAGCATCAAGAGATTTCTGTAACTTTCCGTAACTTAAGAGCTACCTATTAACATTAACAAATCTTCTCTAGTGATTCTAACAAAACAAAGTAGTGCCTGGGAGGGTTCAAGTATTTCTCTGGAAAAAAAAATGTATGTCACAAAAATTTACTGAGTGTGTGTTTTGAGTACAATTCTGTACTATGAACTTCAGAGAGTCTTTACAAGAAGATGCAAGGTCTCTGCAGATCATAAATCTATATTCAATCTTATCAAAGAAGACATATGAAAATGATTGAACTGAACACCAAAACACATTTTACAAGTGGAAATGAGAAGATCAACTGAACAGTTCCTATCAATACACATAAATACAGATAGAAGAGTGGGTGTACTCAGAACCAGATTCATGGATGTTATAAGAGAACACTTTCTGAAGGTTTTTTTTTAATTTTTTAATTTCTTTAATATTTATTTATTTTTGAGAGAGACAGAGACAGAGCATGAGCAAGGGAGGGAGGGCGGAGAGAAGACAACACAGAATCTGAAGCAGACTCCAGGCTCTGAGCTGTCAGCACAAGCAAGGCTTGAACTCGCGAACTGTGAGATCATGACCTGGGCTGAAGTTGGATGCTTAACCGACTGAGCCACCCAGGTGCCCCTTAAGAAGGTTTTGCATAGGCGCGCCTGGGTGGCTTAGTCAGTTAAGCGTCCGACTTTCGCTTAGGTCATGATCTCACGGTTCGTGGGTTGACCCCCGCATCGGGCTCTGTGCTGACTGCCAGCTCAGAGCCTGGAGCCTGTTTCAGAGTCTGTGACTCCCTCTCTCTCTGACCGTCCCCTGCTCACGCTGTCTCTCTCTCTCTCTCTCCTAGAAATAAATAAAACATTAAAAAAAAAAAAAAAAGGTTTTGCATAAAGGTTTAAGGGTCATCAAAAACATAGTTAGGGGCTCCTGGGAGGCTCAGCAGGTTAAGCATCCAACTTCAGCTCAGGTCATGATCTCACAGTTTGTGGGTTCGAGTCCCATGTCGGATTCTGTGCTGACAGCTTGGAGCCTAGAGCCTGCTTCAGATTCTGTGTCTCCCTCTTTCTCTGCCTCTCTCTTGCTCATACTCTGTCTCTCTCTCTCAAAAATAAACACTTAAAAAAATTTTTAATATAAATGTGTTATTTATATTATAGAGTTATTCTAGCATTTCTGTACCAGAATTAGGAGGGATGGAGAACACCTTAGAAAACTGCTATCAGACATAAGGAGATGACAGCATGAACCAGAGCAAACACTACAGAATGGGAGGGAAAAAAGTAGACCAAAAGATGAGGAGGTCAAAGATAGACTGGACTTAAGATCAAAGGAAAAAAGGAGAAATCAGTAAAGAGGAGACTAGGATGATGGGAGAGACAGGAGTAATAAAGTGGGATTCAGATCTTATTTGAGAAGGTAAAAATTTAAAGAATTTAGTTTTCTTAGGACTACAGATTTCAGGAGGCTGAATAAACTCTTTTTCCTAGCTCTCAAAAACAGGAAAATATAAAATAAAACGCAGAATAAAGAATAAATAAAAGCAGGGCCCTTACAAATTCAACCCTACAGGTCTCAATTTTATGAAGTCTCAAATAGAATATATGCTTAAAAAAATTAAGAATTCAAATTATATGATCTTTAAAGCTTAAGGCAGTAAACCATTCATAAGTAATCATTATGACAAGCAATTACAGTTATATAAATATGCTCCTGGAAATTAAAGAAACTCTTCCTGTAGAAATGTGAAAAACAGAAACCTATCTCTATAGCCAAATCATAAAACTTACAAAATTACAACCAATTTTAATGATAAACAAAAACATACCTTTAATGTTCCATCAGCTGAACAACTAGCCAAAAGCTTATCATCTGGTGAAAATCTGCAGTGATTGACTGAATTTGTGTGGCCAAACATGGTATTTCGACACTCTTTTTGATTCAAATCCCACAACTATATGAGAACGATAAAAAGATAACTACAAAACTAGTACTGCACAAGGAAAAGTTAAAAACCACATAACATTCTTTATTCCCTCCCATTCAACCTTTTTCAATTCAGGAAAATGTTCAATTCATAGTAACACAAAGGTATGAAATATAAAGGTTAACTTGTGATTACCAAGTGATGGAGGAACCCTTAGATCAGCACCTACATCTATTAAAGGACCAAAGGTTACCTAAATAACTAAATAATTACTGCCTATTTAACAAAGTAGTTTGGAATCATTATTTTTTTACTTAGGTCTATAATAAGGAATTTGTAAAATAAAATATCCCCTAAATTTTTAGATGCTAGGTTACCCAAACGGTCATTTCTAAGATTTCCTCATGCAGAGGCTCCTGGGTGGCTCAGTCAGTTGAGCATCCGACTTCTTCAGCTCAGGTCATGATCTCACGGGTTCGTGGGTTCGAGTCCTGCATTGGGCTCTGTGCTGACAGCTCAGAGCCTGGAGACTACTTCAGATTCTGTGTCTCCTTCTCTCTCTGACCCTCCCCTGCTCATGCTGTCTCTCTATCAGAAATAAATAAAACATTAAAAAAATAATAATAATATTTCCCCATGCAAACCCTGAGTCTACACTAGCTAGGCTAAAATCTATTAATGCTCTAAAAAATGACTAAAAAAATACAAAGATAGCAAAGATGGATATAAATACATTTAACAGGAAATGTAACAGGCTTGAAGATCAAGTAAACACCTCTAGGAAGCAACCAACCAAATGCAGACTCCACAGGACAAATGACTAAATTTCTCATCAATGACATAAGTAAAGAGGAAGAGGAGAAGGGAAATTTCTACAAAATAAAGTAGATTTAAGAGACATAACAATGAAATGTCACCTGAAATCTGTATTCTGATTCCAACAAACCCATAGTAGAAAGGTATGTTTTTAAGAATAATGGGAAGGGGCCCCTAGCTGGGTCAGTTGATCTTGGGGTCATGAGTTCGAGCCCCACATTAGAAGTAGAGATTACTAAAGATAAATAAACTTAAAAAAGGAAAATGAATAATGGAGAGAAGTAAGCACAAACCAGGTATATCACAAAACTATTGTTTAAGTTAGGGGTAATAATGGCATGGTATGTATGTTTAAGACCTCAGATTTGCATGCTGAAGTATTTCGGGTGAAATGACATGATACTTGGGATTTGTTGCAACATGCTCCAGTCACCCCCGCCACCCAAAAATGGGGATGGGGGGTTGGGGAGGAAAATATAAATAAAATTGACAAAATACTCGTAATAGAGCTACACAATGGATACCACAAGGGTTCATTATTGTACTCTCTCCTTTTGTGTATGTTTGAAAAGTATATATATTTTTTAATTTTTTTAGTATTTATTTTTGAGAGAGAGAGTATGTCTGGGCAAGAGAGGGGCAGAGAGTGAGGGAGACACAGAATCCGAAGCAGGTTCCAGGCTCTGAGCTGTCAGCACAGAGCCTGATGTGGGGCTTGAACCCACCAACTGCGAGATCATGACCTAAGCCAAAGTCAGAGGCTTAACCGACTAAGCCACCCAGGTGCCACCCTGGAGCCACATAAAAAGGGCTACAGTCATCTATGGTGACTTATACCAACTATACTTTTTCAATTTTTTTTTTAACATTTATTCATTTTTAAGACTGAGAGATACAGAACATGCATGGGGGAGGGGCAGAGAGAGTAGGAGACACAGAATCAGAAACAGGCTCCAGGTTCTAAATTGTCAGCACAGAGCCCAACACGGGGCTCGAACTCATGGACCTCAAGATCATGACCTAAGCTGAAGTCAGATGCTTAACCGACTGAGCCACCCAGGCACCCCAATGGCAACAATATTAAACACAAGAAAAAAACATTCATCCCCCAAATTAATCTTGGTAAAAATCCTTTGAAATGACCAGTAAGTGAGATAAGTCCTGTTCTTCATTTCCATCTCCATCCTAGACTCCTTTTTATCCCAGTCCTAGGTAAATCTAATTTTTCAGATAAGGCAAGTTACATAGGGGTAGCTTCAAATTTACATATTTTTTCTTCTTTTAAAGATCTCACCCACACCCAATGTGGGGGTCAAACCTACAACCCAGAGATCAAGACTTGCATGCTCCACCAACTGAGCCAGCCAGGCACCGCCAGATTTACCTGTTTTCATTGGCTTCTCTCAGTTCAAGAGACACAAGAAGTGAGCTCTAATTGTCCACGTGGTAATACAGGTGTGGTACGGCCAATCTTAAAGCAAAACTTGTCCTTAATTAAAACTGTTGACTAACCAATAAACCCCATAGATCTCTCTTTGTTCTCACATCCTAGAAGTTTTTGTCTATAATTAAAATAAGGAAATATTAATTTGTTCACCCTCCAAAATATTAAAAATACCAAAAATTAGTCATAAATAATACAAAAGTTTTGGATTTTTAGAGGTGGGTTTGTTCTAATAGAGCAAAACTTCTTAAATAGTACAGTAATCTTACTTTTTAGAGGTGGGTTTATTCAATAAGGTACAGCATATCTGAGTAAAAATTAGCTTTGACTATAAGACTATGTTAGTTTGTTATTTTAATCCACTCCAGTGTTCTCAAATTGAGTTGTGCAGAGCCCTAGGAATTCCAGAAACATGTCTGAAAGGGACTCCTGGGGAGAAATAAGAGAGGGAACGAGAGAGAATAGAAATGTAAGCCCATACTCCACTTCAACCAGAGCAATACAGGCTTTATCTCTTACACAGTGAGCTTCTACGTAAGCTTTCTTTTGGAAGGAAACATAAAAGTTCAGCTTCCTGAACTGCTGGGTACAGGGGTGACAACTTTCAGTATTTTCTAAAGTTTTTTCAAATACATTATTTTTTTTTAATGTTTTATTTCTGAGAGAGACAGCGTGAGCAGGGGAGGATCAGAGAGAGAGGGAGGTACAGAATCTGAAGCAGGCTCCAGACTCTGAGCTAGCTGTCAGCACAGAGCCCGACACAGGGCTCGAACCCACAAACCGTGAGATCATGATCTGAGCTGGTCGGACACCCAACTGACTGAGCCACCCAGGCACCCCTCAAATACATTATTTAAACATCAAACAGAATCTTTGAGGTCTTCCAAACTGAAATTTTGCCAAACCCTCCCAAAAATACAATGTCCCATTGCAAAGACAGTGTGACATTAAAAAAGAAAGGACACAGGGCACCTGGGTGGTTCAGTCAGTTAAGCATCCGAATCTTGTTTTCGGCCCAGGTCATGATCTCATGGTTCATGGGTTCAAGCCCCATGCTGGGCTCCACGCTGACAGCATGGAATCTGCTTAGCATTCTCTCTCTCCCTCTCTTGCTGCCCTCTACCCCCTCTCCGCACCTAATGCACTTGCTCTCTCTCTCTCTTTCAAAAATAATTTCCAAAAAAAAAAAAAAAATAGAGGAGAAGGAAGACAAAGTACAGAAACCAATCCAAAAAAGAATCCAAAGGGGGCGCCTGGGTGGCTTAGTCGGTTAAGCGTCCGACTTTCGCTTAGGTCATGATCTCGCGGTTCGTGGGCTCAAGCCCCGCGTTGGGCTCTATGCTGACTGCCAGCTCAGAGCCTGGAGCCTATTTCGGAGTCTGTGTCTCCCTCTCTCTCTGACCCTCCCCTGCTCATGCTGTCTCTCTCTCTCCTAGAAATAAATAAAAATTTAAAAAATATATTTTTAAACAAAAAAGAATCCAAAGGAAGACTGAATCTTTCTGGGACCCAAGAAAGTTCAATCTAGCTATTTTCAATATGGCACTTAAGAGGGGAAAAAAAGACAGGGTGCCTAGGTGGCTCAGTTGGTTAAGCGTCCAACTCTTGATTTCGGCTCAGGTCATGATCTCACAGTTCAAGAGTTTGATCCCCACATTAGGCTCTGCACTGACAACACAAAGCCTGCTTAGAATTCTCTCTCTCCCTCTCTCTCTGCCCCTCCCCCGCACATGCACGTGTGTGCTCTCCCTCTACCTCTAAAAATAAACAAACTTCAAAAAAACCCTAAAATCTTTTAATCTTTTATAATTTATAAAGCATTACCATACATAAAATGAGTATGTTTTTGGTTTTAGGTTCTGTTTTTTTTTTTTTCTATCAGCACATTTTTTCTTCCTCCTTCTGATAACAGAACCTCTCTTTTGAATCAAGCCCCATTATATAATTCAGCGGAGCTTACCTCACCTCATTTGTTCCATTTCTACATGGCTACACTTGCGATCTTTTGCCAATCCAAGAATTCCATCCTAGAGGCCACTAGGATTATTTAACAACAAGCATATAAGACAAACAAGGTCACCTAGTCTTCTTTAAAATTAAATCTATGGGATCTGGGAAACGAGAAATCCTAGATGTATGTATGTATAATATATATATATATTATATATATATAATACTATAATATAACAATATAATTATATATACATAATACTATAATAATATAATATATATATATATTACTTCCTCTGTGACTATGAACTATAAGACCCATGTAAGACTAGAGGTGAGAATAGCCATATTTCCTGCCACACTGAAAGAAAAACGCCTAAACCAAACAAAGAGGAAAACAAAGTCTACAGATGAGAGGTAGGTAGAGTCTAAGAACATAATTTTAGCATCTGGGATCAGCTATGCTTGAAGCCATGTTCTCTCTAGTCTTTTCAGTTACATAAACCAATAATATCTTTTTTCTTTTTTTTTTTTGCTTAAACTAATATGGAAGTTTTTATCACTGCAACCAAAATAGCCCTGATTAATGCATGAGAAAATCAAAAGAAATGTTCTAATGCATCTACCAAATTTGTCTGTAATTCTCATTATCCACACTTACTTTGAGGAAACAGTCACTTGACGCAGTGGCTAAGAGAAGGTGATGACTGTTGTTAGTAAAGTGGCAGCAATTGACTTGCTCTGTGTGCTCATCATAGGTATGTACTAGTTCCCCAGTCATAGAATTCCAAATCTAAGGAGAACAGAGAAAATAAAATTTACAACTACCCCTTATTTTCAAAAGGAGAACAGAGGAGCAAACAAACATCAGCTGTTTTGTAGCAGATTTTCCCAGTTGGACATGAGACTAATGAATACTTCCCCCTTCTCTAAAATATGTATTTTTCCAGGTTTTTTTTTTAAAAAATTACTTGCAAGTCTATACATGTGACCTTCCTGTAGCATAAATAGAATCTCTTGAAAACATTACATTCTTCAGGGGCAAGATTGCATGCTTATATGAATGACAGCAAGCAGAGACATAAGTATTATAAAAACCATGGAAGGTCATCAACTGATGAATGGATCAAAAGATGTGGTTTATCTATACAATGGAATACTACATGGCAATGAGAAAGAATGAAATCTGACCATCTTTCTTTTTTTCTTTCTCTCTCTCTCTCTCAAAATAAATAAACTTTAAATAAATAAGAAGTATAGAATGATGAAATTTAGATCAGAAGGATTAAGTCCAAGACCTGGTTCTACCATTTATTATTTTTGTGTCCCTTGCTAAGTCCTTAATTTACTTGCATCACAGTTGCCTCTTCTATAAAATGAGGATACTTATACCTGTCCTACACAATTCAAGGTATCAAATGAGATAAAGAACATGCTAACATTTCTGACTTCAAGTTATCAATAAATAAGTAAAGACAGCTCACTGAAAAAAATAAAGAGTTTTGATTCTGAGGGAAACCTACCTTTCTACCCCGGCTCCATTAATTTTCAGCTGATGTGAGCCTGAGCAAATGACTTCTCTAAACCTGTTGCCTCATCTGTTAAATACTTAGTTTGCAGGTTGTAGTGAGAAATTGGTAATGCAATACAACAAAGTGTGTACTATAAAGCCTCACACAGTGTTAAATTCCCAAGAAAAAGAATCATCATTCTAGTTACTATGTAAGATAACTAAGCAGTGTGTTCTATTTAGCAACAAGCAAAAGAAATAAATTATCTAATCTTCACTGGGCTCTGGACTTTTTACAGGTACTAATGTCCTTCCTATAGCATTTTTTTAAATTTTTAAGTAAGCTCCATACCCAAACAGGGTTCAAACTCACAGCTCTGAGATGAAGAGTCATGTGCTCTACTGACTGAGCCAGCCAGGTGCCCCACATTTTATCTTGTCAAAGCACCACCAGAGGGTCAAAAAGCTTATTTTTAAGTTCTTTAATAGACATTTCTCTGTCTCTTGCTTTATTTTTGAGTACTTAGAAAGCAGAAACAGTGTTATTTCCTTTTACTCCATTTAGTTCTAACTTTGGAACTACATGGAATGGCCAACTCCAAATCTGACTCAGAGTAGAAGCTATGGAGTGAATTAACTGGTTGGTTGTAAAGCCACCTGGAGAGTCCAATCTATCAAGAAGTAGATTTTTCCAAGGCCTTAATTTAGTCTAGACACTCCAAAGTTTCTTCAAGTGGGTCCAGACACCAGGAAAACTTCCAAGCCAATTTTCTTGCTCCCAGGCCCACTAAGACCCCCCACACCTAGCCAGTTACAACATTCTTTAAAATAAAGAAAGAGAGAAAAGAAAAAAGAAAAAGAAGAAGAAAAAAGCTTGGGGTGCCTAGGTGACTCAGTCAGTTAAGTGTCAGACTTCAGTTCAGGACATGATCTCACAGTTTGTGGGTTTGAGCCCTGTGTTGGGCCCTGTGCAGACGGCTCAGAGCCTGGAGCCTGCTTCCGATTCTGAGTCTCCTTCTCTGTCCCTCCCCAGCTCATGCGCTGTCTCTGTCTCTGTCTCTCTCTCTCAAAAATAAACATTTAAAAAAAAGGTTTTTAGGGGCGCCTGGGTGGCTTAGTCGGTTAAGCGTCCGACTTTCACTTAGGTCATGATCTCGCGGTTCGTGGGTTCGAGCCCCGCATCGGGCTCTGTGCTGACTGCCAGCTCAGAGCCTGGAGCCTGTTTCAGAGTCTGTGACTCCCTCTCTCTCTGACCCTCCCCTGCTCACACTGTCTCTCTCTCTCTCCTAGAAATAAATAAAACATTAAAAAAAATAAAATAAAATAAAAATAAAAATAAAAAAAGGTTTTTAGACAGTGTTAATTTATAGCTAAAACTGGTTTGCCTCAAGTCTGTAATCAACAGGCAAGAGTCCTTTATCCCTACTTATCCTATTCCCTGTACTACGGAAAAAGAAAATGAATTCTATGGTAATTACAACTCAAGAGAAAAATACTTCTCTACCTTCACTTTTTTATCCACTGAGCAGGTTGCTATGAATCTGTCATCTGCAGAGAATGCACAACAAAGCACTTCATCCTCATGAGCCTTGATTTCCAGAAGTTTCTCTCCTGTTTCAGCTTTGAACACCTGCATAAGCAACAATAAAAATCTTTTTACCATAAACCACTAGCCACCATTCAATAAAAATCTTTCTTTTAAAGATCTTAATCAGTATTATTTTGCAATAGGAATGAACCTTGGCAACACCACTCCAAAAATCAGAAATATCTCTCTTTATATGCTTGAACATAGAGAACTATCCCTTGTTAAATGTTTGTAATATCAATAAAAAGAGTTAGCAGCATATAGCTTCAGTTCTTGAGATCAGTTTGGCAAATTCTTTTTTCTTTTTTTAAGTAATGAAGTACATATATAAAAATACTCTAAATATCAAAGTTTTAACTAATTTGATCCTGTTTCCTTCAAAACCAAAAGGTAGAGGACAGATTTAAAGAAAAACATTCATTCATGTATTCTAAAAATAAATGAGAACTTAAGAAATTCCTTCAAGCACTTTGGAAATAATCTAGTCCAAATCCTGTTTACAGTCAGGATTTGTAAAAAATCTTTGTCTGAGCCTATACTAAAATAGGTTATTTTATTTAATAACTGTTTTTTAATCAGAGCCTAGTTCACTGTGCTCTGGACTCTTAGGTCTTTTAACAATTTTCCTTCCTCATTACCCCTAGCTGGCACACAGATGACAGAAACTGATTGCTAGGGTAAAAGGTACTTTCATGTCACTTGGCAAATTTAAAATAACAAAAACGCACAACCACATCTTTTAAATCTCCAGAGAAAGTTTTCATAAAATATTTCAGAGAGCTGGATTTCTCTATTTCTAATGTGTAATTTTCTTCAATTTTAGGAGTTAAATATATTCTAATATGCATAGTATTGGGTACATGCCTCTTTCAATTTTTCTCAAGAGATTTGTTTTACCTGTAAGGTTTTATCAACTCCACAAGAAGCTATTCTTTGACCATCCTCAGAAAAGCAAGCATGGTAAACAGCATCTGTATGGGGGCGGACAACTAAGCGGGAAAGATTCTTGTTGTTTTTTTTGTTTCTACATACAAGGAGAAAATGAATAGAAACCCAGTAAGTAAAAGTAATTTTTTTCAGTAATAAAGTAAACTGTCTTTTAACATTGTTTTGTTGCCAAAAATACAAATTCTTAAAATTAAGTTACCAACATGTAAATGATAGCATATATCTCCTGAAGGGAAAAAAGCAGAACAAAAGTGGCTTTTTAAGAGAAATGCTACCCTCTATCAAGCAACCTGTCATGTACTGCAAATGACACTGAGTTGGGAGAAATCTAACTAATCAAATACATGTCGCTATTTTCCTTTGATACATTAATGATACATCCTTTTGAAACATGTGCAAACATTACATAAGAATACTCTCAAAAAAATCTCCATTTTTAAAAGGAAAGAAGCCATACTAAAGTATGACACTACACCCACTGTTAGGATGATGTACCTTAAAACTGTTCTCTAACCACAATTAGGCACAAAGAAAAAAAAAATCAAGTAATGTCATTTTATTTATATCTTAATCTACTGAATACTAACTATTCCACTAATATAGTTAATACGTTATTTCTCATGGACTAAAGGGGTAAAAGAGCAGTGCCAGAATTTCCTATACATATGCCCCAGTCATTCTGAGTAAAAGTAAATATGTTAAATGGCATCACGCTTATTTTAGTAGTCAGATAAACCTAATGAGTAACCCTAATCACAGTCAGCACACAGCTCATTTCGGATTTTCTGTTCCTCCCTCTTCCTGCCCCCTCCCTCTCGAATTCCCTCTCTCTCAAAAATAAACAAACATTTTTTTAAAAGTATTATAATTTACTAGAAACAACAAAACAAGTAACTGTAATATAAGAACTAAAGTAGTAAGAACCTTGAAGAAAACCAGGTAGGGGCGCCTGGGTGGCTTAGTCGGTTAAGCGTCCGACTTTCACTTAGGTCATGATCTCGCGGTTCGTGGGTTCGAGCCCCGCATCGGGCTCTGTGCTGACTGCCGGCTCAGAGCCTGGAGCCTGTTTCGGAGTCTGTATCTCCCTCTCTCTCTGACCCTCCCCTGCTCACACTGTCTCTCTCTCTCTCTCTCTCCTAGAAATAAATAAAAAAATATTTAAAAAAAGAAAAAAAGAAAGTTTAAAAAAAAAAAAAAGAAAACCAGGTAAGTTACTTTCCCCTTGATCTAACTATTCAATTCCCCCAAAAAAGGTCAGAAAGTGACCTGTCCCATTAATGGCCATATAATGGATGGCCAAAAAGTATTAAAGAAATAACAAATGAATGCATAAACAAATGATTTCTTTGAAAACTAAAATTAAATTTGCTGATACCAACTTGTGGGGAATAAGCTTAGGAATTCCCCAGGGTTACACCAATGGGTTAACGGCATAAAGTACAAAGCCTGCTCACACCCAAGTTTGAGTAAACTAGATTAGGCATATAAGGAGAGAGAAGGGGAGCTAAGGCCCCCAGGATAAAGTAGGGAGGAGCAAAGGCCCCAATATAGAAGATAGGTATATGAAATAAACAAGATTAGGTATTCAGGGTGAAAGCACCCCCAAATTTAGTACTACTATAGAAGAAAGCTGCTTTCTCAGGAAGAAGGAACCAAATTAAGTAAACAGGTAAATAGGGCTATAGACCTCTGCAATGTGGGTGAAGCTACCCAGGGCAAAGATGATTAACAATAGGAAAGGTGCCTTGTTAACCTTGAGGTTATTTGCTCTACCCGTCTTATCCCCTAGTTTTGATAAAGAGAGGTGGTACGTCATGTCCTCTGAGCCTGGCACCAGGATTTTGTTTTGTATTAACCCAAACCCCTAACCCCAAATATCTTCAAGACCCCCTTTCCCCCACATCCCCGAGTTAATGTTCACAGTTTCATTGTCTCTTTGTGCACATCCATCACCATGTTTGTAAGCCTTCTGATCCTAATAAAAATGGGGCAAGGACCCTTATTCGGGGCTCTTGTCTTTTCCCAGACATTAGCCATCTCACATTTAATCCTGCGCCCCCCCCCCTTTCTTGCTAGACAAGAAAGAACTCTAGACCGAGTCTACAACACTAACCTAAACCTTTCTACAGAAAAAGAAGTTTTCTAGTACTGAAATAAAGTATTCTTTGAATATGACCTGGCCAAACCCTGTTAAAAGATTCAGGTATGAATGACTAACCATTCTGTGAGAGAACATCATGGGTTGAAACAAAGTTGATGAATGGGGGAAAAAAAAACAGCAAGAAAAATTTAAAAAACAAACTCAACAACTCAAGAGAACAAGAACTAAACCTATGCCCGTTTGATTATCAGACCGTGTATTAAAATTCTATTTCAACTACTAACCAAAACATCAATTCAGTCAATCCTCCACAAATTTCTACTGCATACCAACTATATGGACCAGGCAAAATGATAAATGCTATTCTTAATAACTAATAGATATTAAACACTTTCTATGAACAAGGTATTGTTCTAAGTACTCTATGTGTGTTTGTGTATGTTTGTATACACACAGTCATTTAATCTTCTCAATAATGCTATGAAATAGCACCATTAATGAGAGAAGTTGAAAAAAATTTCCTGGTTATATACAACTAATAAAGAAGAACTGCATTTCAAGCCCAGGCAGTCTAAAGCCAAACAAAGTCTGTTATTTTAACCTCCAAACTATTCTAGACTACAGAACATATGGACTAGTAACAGAGAAAAATAGGCAATCACCATAAAGTGAGACAAATGCTATGATATAAAGTGGGCAAGTATTCTAGAATACAGACAGGTCTACCCTAGCCTCAATGAGTTAAGAGACTGCTTCTAAGGGAGTAAAATTATTGCCAGAAAAGAATCAAAAAGATAGTTAACTCTGGGAAATGAGAATGTGAGAAAAGATGGAGTCTCTGACTTTTTTTTAAGTTGATTTATTTATTTTGAGAGAAAGAGCATGTGTGCAGGTAGGGGAGGGGCAGAGAAAGAGCGGGAGAGAGAATCCCAAGCAGGCTCCACACTGCCAGCACAGAGCCCAATGCAGGGCTTAAACTCATAAACTGTGAGATCATGACTGGAGCTGAAATCAGACATTTAACCAACTGAGCCACCCAGGCACCCCTAACTTTTCATTTTATATCCCTCTAGTATTATTTGATTTAAAAAAAAAAAAAATCAGAAACAGAGGGGCCTGTTTCAGATTCCGTGTCTCCCTCTCTCTCTGACCCTACCCTGCTCATGCTCGCTCGCTCTCAGAAAAAATTAAACATTTAAAAAAAATTTTTTAATGAGAAACATAGATTACTTTACATAAAACCAACAAAAAACTAATATTTAATTTTAAATTAAAAAACATTTTTTAACTGTTTCATGGAAACTTCCCAGAATTCCTCACCAATCCAAATTAATCACCCACTTCTCAGATCTATATTATACGTAACAGAACAAACTTCTGTTGTTGCACTCATCACATTATGTTTAATTATTTGCTTAAACTTTTTTCTTCATTAATATATTATAAGCTCGTTCAAGAGAGCCTTAGCACCTGGTAACAGTGCTTAATTATTAGCACATTAGAGAAATTCAAATATTTGTTAACCTAAGCTGAATTAAGGGAATCACCCATGGCAACCTGACTTATTTGGAAAGAGGGTCCAGGACTAGTAAATATTGCAAATAACCTAGAGTTCTATTCAGATATAAATTATACATGTGAAAAGTCAACCATTCACAATCTTTATCTCTAGCTGTAAGAGAAACATGGCATATAGAAGGTGAATAGAAAACAAAGCTAGACAAGGGCACTGGGTGGCTCGGTCAGTTAAGTGTCCGACTCCTGATTTCAGCTCAGGTCATGGTCTCACCATGATGAGATAGAGCCCCAAGCTAGACTCTGTAGTGAGTATGGAGTCTACTTGGAATTCTCTCTCCCCCTCCTCTCTCTCTCTCTCTCTCTCTGACCCTCCCACACTTATGCTCATGCTCTCTCTTACTCTCTAAAATAAATAAATATTTTAAGAAAAAAAAGACAAAGAAAAAGAAAAAAGAAAAGAAATGAAAGCTAAACAGAGCCAGGGGTTTTTCTTTATTAAATTTTTTAATGTTTATTTTTGAGAGAGAGACACAAAGTATGAACGAGGGAGGGGCAGAGAGAGAGAGCAAAAAAGAGAGAGAGAGAGAGAGAGAGGGAAAGAAAATTTGAAGCAGGCTCCAGGCTCTGAGCTGTCAGCACAGAACCCAAAATGGGGCTCCAACCCACGAATCGCAAGATCATGACCTGAACCAAAGTAAGACACTTAACCAACTGAGCCATCCAGACGCCCCTAAACAGATCCAGGGTTTAAATCCCATTCAACAAGCTACATGAGCTTAGTCTCAACATCTCTGTCTCAATTTTCTCATTTGCAAAATAAATAATATTTATCTTATAAGGTTTGAAGATAAAACAAATAATATGCACATATGTTATATAACAGGCATTAAAAAGATGATAGCTTACCCTTTCATTTTTCTAATTGGTAAGATTAAGGCAAGAGTAAAACTGAACAGCCTCTTATAGGAATAAGAATCAAAATTCAGTGGAAGTTTAATTAGTGCTATGTGGAAAACAAAGTGTTAATCACTTTATATCCAATTATCTCATTTCAATCTTCACAAAAATACCTCAAAAAACTATTATCTCTATTTTATATGTGAAAAAGAAAAGCAACCTGTAACTTATTAAAAATCACAAAACCAGATCAGGTTTTAGAACTCAGTCACTGTCTGTGGCTTCAAAGTCCATGTTCTTCACTAACATACTATGTTATAGTAAGTAAACCATTTATTATTAATATTTAGTATGAATGGTCAAAATGCCTACAGACAAGCATCTATTTCCATGAGCTCTTTGAAAATATGATTTTTCCAATGCTTACTTCTCCAGAACTTTTCAATAAGGAAGAATGCTTATTAAAAGTTCCAGCCCTTTCCAAAGTAGTTAAATCTTCCTGGAGTGAACTTATTCACTACCTGAAAAATAATGACACAGTTAGCACTCCGCTCCCCTTTGGTTTTTCTCCTAACCTACTTACATCCACTCCAGGTAAAGCATTCCGTTATCGACCTCCTGCTTGGCCTGCAGCTTAGCTTGCTGATAAACTTCTGAAGTTTCTGGTTCACAGAGACCCAGCTGAACAATATTAGGAAATGGCTGTCGTCCAAGAAGATGTCCATTTAAAGATAAAAACTCTTGGAAATTTTCACAGACTCCACAATCCTATGAACAAACTGAAATCTCTTAGAAATACAACCAGAGCCAAGATCTGACATTTTCTATTTTTGTGATCTTGTCACTTTAAAGGCTTAAATGAGATATTCTCTATATAAGCTAAAATTAAATAGCCAACCATTAGGTAATAAATATCTGGTGACCCTCTCCAAACTTTTAAACAAAGTGTAAAAATCTCATTATCCAACTATTACTTTTTAATACATTGTTTTGTAAAAAAAAAAAAATACTTCTGAACACTTCCCCAACTTTCAAACCTCAATCCCATCCACATTCGTAGGCTAGGAAGCATAATAATTCAAATAATCAAGGATCAAAGAAAGGAAATTATCTCTCCTTGCCCCTTTTGTTCTATTCATCCCCACTACTATACCTAGAATTAAATGACAAAATGAGATGCCCTTTAGGGACTTATTTTTCATACCAATTTATACCTTTTCATCCAATATATGCCTGTATTCCACAAATTCATGAATCAGATGAGCAGGGCCTACAAGTTCAGTTTTTGCTTTAATCCAATCCAGGGAAAACATTAAAGCACAAAGTTCCTTTTAAAAAAACAGTAAGATAAGGACACTGTTAAAGACATCAAAGAATTTTAACTCTACCATTTTTAACTCTATCCTAATATTACTACTGAAAGAAATCTAGCAGATAACTAGAATTTAAGGACAAAAATGGAAGCTATTAAAGGAACCAATGAAATATTAAAGACTTAAATATAAAATAGAAAACTTCAAAAAATACTACAAAATACAGGCAACTATTTTTGTAACCCCAGGATGAAGGAAATGGTTGTAAACACAACACCAAAGCAAAAATACAAAAAAAAAAAAAAAAAAAAAGAAAGAGAAAGAAAGTGCTCTTACCTACCATAAAAATTCAAACCTTCAATACAGGTGAAACNAATGAAATATTAAAGACTTAAATATAAAATAGAAAACTTCAAAAAATACTACAAAATACAGGCAACTATTTTTGTAACCCCAGGATGAAGGAAATGAAAAAAAAAAAAAAAAAAAAAAAAAAATACAAAAAAAAAAAAAAAAAAAGAGAGAGAGAGAGAAAGTGCTCTTACCTACCATAAAAATTCAAACCTTCAATACAGGTGAAACCAATATAAATAAAATTTGACCAAAAATTAAAAAATTTATTTAGAACACCTATGAGGGCTTAATATTATTGTTTTATGGAAAATTCTAATAAAATAAGATAAACAGCTTGACCAAAAAATCTAGTAAAGGAAATGCACAAAATAAAAGGTCAAATGGCCAAAAACCTCACCAATAATGTAAATGAAACAACAAAGATTCAGCATTTTTTAATATTATATTTCTAAAGACTAAAAGCAGTAATAAGAGGATTAGCTGGAATCAGAGAAAATAAACACTCTCACATACTGTTGGCAGTGATGTAACTCAGAGCACCCTTCTGGAGGACAGTTTGGTAATCTATATTAAAATTCAGGGACACTTGGGTGGCTCAGTCAGTTGAGCGTCCAGCTTCAGCTCAGGTCATAATCTCGCAGTTCATGGGTTCGAGCCCCGCATCGGACTCTGTGCTGACAGCTCAGAACCTGAAGCCTGTCTTCGGATTCTGTGTCTCCCTTTCTCTGACCCTCCCCTGCTCACACTGTCTCTCTCTCTCTCTCTCTCTCTCAAAAATAAATAAAACATTTAAAAAAATTTTTTTTTAATTCAAACTGCAGGGGCACCTGGCTGGTTCAGTCAGTTAACTGTCTGACTTTTCAGCTCAGGTCATGATCTCACATATGAGTTCAAGGCCTGAATTGGGCTCTATGCTGACACTGCAAATCTTGCTTGGGATTCTTTCTCTCCCTGTCTCTGCTCCTCCCCTACTTGCACTTTCTCTCTCAAAATAAATAAATAAACTTCGAAAGAATTCAAACTATATGTACCCTTTGACCCAGAAACTATGCTCATAAAAATAAGTCCTGGGTCACCTGGGTAGCTCAGTCAGTTAAGCATTCGATCATGATCTCAGGGTTCATGGGCGTGAGCTCTGCCTCAGGCCCTGCGCTGACTGCTTAGAGCCTAGAGCCTGCTTCAGATTCTGTGTCTCCATCTCTCTCTGCCCCCATCCCGCTCGCGCACTTGCACGCACACTTTCTGTCTCTCTCTCAAAAATAAACAAACATTAAAATAAAAACATTTTTAAATATGTCCTAAGAAAATAATCAGACAAGAGTGCTTAAGCAATCTTATTATCTATAAGCCAACTGGTCACCACTATACAATCAAATAGTATGAAGTTTTAAAAATTTTGTCACTCTATATAAATTGACATAAAAAGATGACCATGAAAGTAGTTTAATGGAAAAAACAAGATAGGACTATTTCATTTTTTTTTAATGCATATTTATTTTGAAAGAGGGAGGGAGAGACAGAATACCAAGCAAGCCCCACATTGTCAGAGCAGAGCCTGATGCAGGGCTCGATCCCACAAACTTTAAGATCGTGGCCTGAGCTAAAATCAAGAGTCAGACATTAAATTGACTAAGCCACCCAGGCACCCCAAGACTATTTCTATTATGATCCTATTTTAATTTTAAAGAATAAGTATGTGTAGAACATAAGTATTAGCAGAACAACGTAGAAAACTATATACAGTTACAGAAACTGAATCCTGTCACACTATCAAACATGCCAAGTTTTAAAAAGATGCACTGACCCAATAATCCCACTTCAAAAAATGTTCTAAGGAAATAATGTAGGTACAAAGATAAATAAGATTGTTCACTACAGCATCGTAAAGGCAAAAATCTGAAAATCTAAATGTGCAACAATTACAGTTAAAGCAAATTTAGCACAGATATTTATTGCAATATCTTCACTCAAATGCACATTATTAAATGTAAACTATGTTTTGCTAGGTTAAAAAGAATAGGGTCCAACAATACACCCTTTTTTCAACCAAGAGATAACATACCGAAGCACAGACAAATTACTCAAAGTACATATGTTTTTCCAAAATGTTAACATTTTGAATAGTTAGTTTGACTTTGAATAGTCAAACTAACTTTGAACATTGAAGTAATGACTTCAAATATCATCTATGTGGTAATAATTCCCAAATGTTATCCATAATGTTATGGATATGTTAAGTTAAATTAAATTAAATTATGTTATATTAATATTATAAAAATTTAGATCTGGAGTAGTCTTATAATACACACCAAATCCATCAACAAATCATGATGATTCTATATCATCACTTTCTCTTTCCATGCGTTTTTCTTTTTCTGAGCATTACCACTCCCAACATAGTATAAATTTATTTGTCCTCTATTAGTCTCCCTGGAGAATGTAACCTCAACAAGAGCAGGGACTTGTGCCATTGGCATATCTTCACAATGAAGAACAATACCAGTACTTAACAGGCACTCAATAAATATTTGCTGAATGAATGAATATACTTTCCCATTGTCCATTCCTCTCAAAGTTTAAAAATAAATCCATACTGCCAAAAAAAGAAAGCTACTGATAAGAAAAGAGTGAATTTTTAGATGGTTCATTTACTACAGTTACTAAGCCACCTTTTTAAATCACTGTCAGTAAAAAGAGTAACAAAAACAAAACACTTACATACAGCATAATCTTATTTTTACTAGTAAAAGAAAATTCTAAACATAGGATGAAATAAAAGTGAGACAAAATAGTTTTTAAATAAGTCATCTTACTTTGTGCATATTAGCACTAGCCATGTGGTAGGCCAGAAAACTGTACCAATACATACAGTCCTCTTGATCTGGTGAAAGAGTATGTGGCTGATGATATCTTTGGAACTGAGTGATTAACTTCTTATGTAGATCCTGAAACCCAAATGAAACATTTTAGAAGACAGAAACAATTTCATAACCTAAGCATCACTATAGCTTACCAAAGCTATTTAAAAATGTGCTGAGATCAACCTAGAAAATACTTATTAATTACAAAAGGAAAAGATAGTAGCTTTACAGTGGAGAAACCAGCAGGTACCATTTTAACTAAGTGATCAACATTAACATCACTGACATATCAACTTCCTACTATGATGCACTGAAGACAGAACATAACTTTTGTGGTATTCTTGACAAAAATATTTAACCTTAATCTAGTCAGAAGAAACCATCAGACAAACCAAACTAAGGGACTCTATACAAAATAACTAACTGGTACTCTTCAAAAGTGACCATGACAGATAAAGAAAGCCAAGAAATTTTCATAGATTTAAGGAAACCAGAGACACATGACAATTATATGCAATATGGGACCTTGATCTCAACCACAAGAAGGGCATAAGTGGGAAAGCTGGTGAAATTCAAATAAAATCTGTAGGTTAGCTAACAATATTTTATCATTGTTAATTTTCTGGTTTTGATAACTTTATCATAGTTAAGTAAGATGTTAACATTGAGGGAAGCTAGATTAAGGTACATGCATAAAACTCTCTTTACTGTTTTGCAACTTCTATAACCCTAAAATTTCAAAATTAAAACTTAAAAAAATTCACAGAGAAGCCAGTACCTGAAGTTGGTTGCGATTCTTTTCTATAAGGAAATCTACTTGAAGATCATGTAAATAATAACAAAATGATTTTCCATTCCGATCACAGAATAAGAGAGACTTATTGACAAACTCCTGCAGTATGTCTTCAACTTCTTCAGTTTCCATGTCCCAAAGAATACATAACACCTGGGAATCATTTTAAGTATTTAATTTACCACAAAATTATAATTACTAGAATTGCAGATAAGGTGTTAACACATATGAACATACACACAAACTATATCATAAAGCCCTGAATAACAGCATCTCTATTTCATATGAAGAAGCTCAACTATTTGTCAAGATAGAGAAGAGAGATAACAAGTCATATTCTTCTCCAGCTTCACTAGAACTGAGAAATAGGAAACTAATCTAAGTTCAACACCAAGCTCTTGATGGAGACTAAGAGCAGTAGGATTTTTATACCCCCAACGACTCCTCAGTGGCACAGGTCTTAACCTTCCAATATCCTCTGTAACAACATCTTCGGTATTATATCAAAAGTTACATGTCAAAAATACCCAATAATGAGGATTGCTAGTCCTTCTATTACCTTTGTAGGCACCTTAACATCCTTCTGAAGGATGGAAAGATCTGTATAATAATCTTTGATGTCCTCTCTGAGCATTTCAACACTTATAGAC
This sequence comes from Hyaena hyaena, assembly GCF_003009895.1. Lineage (NCBI taxonomy): Eukaryota > Metazoa > Chordata > Mammalia > Carnivora > Hyaenidae > Hyaena > Hyaena hyaena. Next base: position 214,040 of record NW_024081941.1, on the reverse strand, counting down.
ATGGCTTCATCCAGAGCCTCATAATCATAAGATGAAGATTTCCTTATTCTCTTAAATTGCTTATTCTGAAGTTGCCTGAGGTAGTAATCCCAACGGTTGGGAAAATCACGTAAAAGTGCACCAATTAAAGACACTACAAGAGGAGAACCTAAAAATAAAACAAAACAAAAAAACAAAGTTACTGGGTTAATACTGTCTCATTTCAAAAATTACCAATAAGAGTCACATTATTCTTAAGAAACAATTTCTGCTGCATGTTATCCAAAGCCTTAAAATATTTATACATCTTGGGGCACCCTGGTGGCTCAGTCGGTTAAGCATCTGACATCAGCTTAGGTCCAGATCTCGTGGTTCGTGGGTTTGAGCCCCACATTGGGCTCTGTGCTGACAGCTCAGAGCCTAGAGCCTGCTTCGGATTTTGTGTCTCCCTCTCTCTCTCTCTCTGTCCCTCCCCCACTCACACTGTCTCTCAAAAATAAACTAAAAAAAAATCTTTAAAAAAATTTATAAATTTTGGATTCACTTTATGTATTTATTCTAAAGAAGTCATTAGACTCTTAAATACGGAGAACAAACTGAGGGTTGATGGGGGTGAGGGAGAGGGGAAAATGAGTGATGGGCATCAAGGAGGGCATGTGTTGGAATGAGCACTGGGTATTATAAGGAAACCAACTTGACAATAAACTATAATAAAAACGAAAGAAAGAGAGAGAGAGAGAGAGAGAGAGAGAGAAAGAAAGAAAGAAAGAAAGAAAGAAAGAAAGAAAGAAAGAAAGAAAGAAAGAAAGAAACCTGCACTGTTTGTTGGTGTGGTGTTACAAAAAAAAATTTTTTTAATAAAGAAAGAAGTCTTTAGAAATAAGAAATATTTTTTAAGGATATCCATCACAGCATTATTTATTTATATTTATTTTTTTAATGTTTATTTTTGAGAGAGACAGAGTGTGAGCAGGACCGGGGGAGGACAGAGACAGAGGGAGATATAGAACTCAAAGCAGGTTCCAGGCTTCTTGCTGTCAACACAGAGCCCAATGTGGGGCTCAAATTCACGAACAGTGAGATCAAAACGTGAGCCAAAGTCAGACATTTAACTAACTGAGCCACCCAGGCGCCTCTCATTACAGAATTTTTTATAATAGTGAAAAATATTTTTTATGTTTATTTATTTTGTGGGGGAGAGGGAAGAAAGAGAGAATCCCAAGCTGGCTCCCTCCACACAATCAGCATACGGAGCCAGTTGTGGGCTTGAACTCAAAAACAATGAGATAATGACCTGAACCTATATCAAGAGGCAGTCACCTACCTGACTGAGCCACCCAGATGCCCTAAGATAGTAAAATATTTAAAAACAAAGAAATGACTGAATAAGTTGAAGTTATCACAATATTATGTCATTACTAACTTTTTTCAAAAGATATTAATGACATAAAACAATATTCAAGATTTATTGTATGAAAAGGCCAAGATTCAAACTATAAATTATACCATTATAATCTCAGCATTTTTTTCAGTTTTATATGTCCTAAAAGATTGAAATATTCTCATGATACTAATAATTATCAAGGTTATGGGTAATTTCACTTTTTTATCATTTCACACATATTTTAAATGTTTCAAAATGGACATCTATCCCCTTTACAATCAGAATACAAATGAAGTATCCTTTCCTAAGATAGTTTTTAAAAGTCAGTTAGCTCAAAACCAAGTATCTATTTGATGGCAGAATGAAAAAACAAAGGTCTATTGATGCATTAACAACAGTGGAAAAAATAATCTTAAGAGCTGATGTGACTATATAAAATTTTAAAACTTTAAATTTGTGACATAAAATTAGTATGTCAAATAAAACACTACAAATGAAATTAAAAAGCAGACAAGAAACTGGGTAAAGTATTTACAAAAAAAAAAAAATGTCAAAGAGTTAATAGCTTCAATAGTTACAGTGCCCAAAAGTCAATTACAAACACTTATATCACAAAGAAAAGTGAGTCACGGATAATTTCTTAAAATGCAATATTCAATAAACAAGTAAAAATTTTAACTTCACTTGACTTCATAAAAAATGCAAATTAAGAGAACACCAGTTTTTAGGTACAAAATTAGAATACTATTTTTATAAAATCTACCAAAAAAATTTAAAACTCTCATTCTCACTGTGTTTTTTCTTCTTTGGCTAAAGTCATAACTATATCTAATGTCTCCCACTAACATATGCTGGTGTTCATTAAATATTATTTTAATGAATACCAAAATATGATTATCTATTGAGGGTATCAGAAACAAACCTAAAATACTAAATATTCTAGTAAAGTTTCTAGATGTTCATGTGCTAAACTGCCATACTTATTAGCTTAATTTACAAAAGGATAAAATTAGTATCTCTATAATCCCATCATACACAAAATAAATAACCATACCTTTACATTCTTTTATAATACTGTGAGCTTGTTCTGGCAAATCTGCTTTCTTCATATTAACAAAAAGGGATAAAATTTCAAGTCCTTTTTCTTTTCCTAAGCCACTCTCCACAGAGACTACATATTTAGGACCTGTAACAAAATCACAAGATATAGTAAGTAATTTGGTTAAAATATATATAAATCTAATTGAATTAAAACATAAAGGTAGTAAAAAGCAAATTAACCCTTACCCATTACTGAATCTGTAACACTCTTATCTCTGGTTGTAATAAGAATCTGACACTGATTGTCAAAAGCTTTTAGTACCCAAGGATCCCAAACATCATCCAAGATCAACAGAGACCTAATTTTAAAAAACAACAAAAACTTGTATTAAGTGACTAATGACATTTGTTTCAAGCTTGCTTTCTTTAAAAAAAGATATCACCAATGTCTTTTAAAATTTACAAAATAAAAGATATCTATTTCATGGCTCTTCCTCTTTGCTATATTCCTTTCACAATATACTGATTCAAATAAGGGAAAAAAAATTAGAGACTTTCCTCCCTTCCAACTCCAAAACAATGAATGCATTTTATTATTTTTTAAGTTTCTGTATTTTGAGAAAGGAAGAGAGAAAGAAAGAGAGAGAGAGAGAGAGAATGCAGGGGAGAGGGAGTAGGAGAGGCAGAGGGGGAGAGGCGGGAGAGAGAGAATCCCAAGCAGGCCTCACATTGGTGGAACTCAATCTCACAAACTGGAAGATCATGACCTGAGCCAAAATCAAGAGTTGGAAGCTTAACTGACTGAGCCACACAGGCACCCCAATGAATGCATTTTAAAGTTAAAGAATCTAGAGGCGCCTGGGTGGCTTAGTTGGTTGAGCGTCTGATTTTCGCTTAGGTCATGATCTCGCAGTTCGTGGGTTCAAGCCCCGCGTCGGGCTCTGTGCTGACTGCCAGCTCAGAGCCTGGAGCTTGTTTCAGAGTCTGTGACTCCCTCTCTCTCTGACCCTACCCTGCTCAGGCGATCTCTCTCTCTCTCCTAGAAATAAAGTTAAAGAACCTATAAAAACAGAACTGTGTATACTATGTAGGTGTTAAAAAGTGGTTACCAAGTGCCTTAAAATAAGTTTCTAAGTAATAAGATTTTTCTAATTCAGTCTTTAAGCACCAAAACCAAATGAGAAATGGGCTCACAATTAGCATTAGAATCAACCATATAACAATGACCATATTTAGCCATTTTTTTACCTACAAAACTAGCAATTTCTGTGTTCTAACATAATGCACTGGCAAGAATATTATACCTTTCATTTGGTACACTAGTGGAGGTTTTTTCCATCTATAAATCAGTTTGTTTATTTCTAATGAACTTCTGTGCCAATTCTTAATTGGTTTCTCCAAAAACTTTTTTGATCTCAGCAGAACATATGGAGAAAAAATACAACTAAAAGCTGATAGGGTAATAATACACTATAATTTTTATCCTAATGGCACATCACTTCTGTACATTACCAAAAAAAGACTGGGTAAACATACAGCCTGGAAAATTGCAGAAGTATAAACCAAATGCTGCTTATAAACAAAATGAATGACAGGGTGCCTGGGTGGCTCAGTCAGTGAAGTATCCAACACTTGATTTCAACTTAGACCATGATTTCTCAGTTCATGAGACTGAGCCTCATGTCAGGCTCTATACTCACAGCGCAGATCTTGCTTGGGAATCTCTCTCTTTCTCTGCCCCTCCCCCAGGCATGTGCACCCACATACACACTTTCTAAAACTTAAATTAAAAAATAAAAATAACTACTCTCACTCAATATTCTGATAATAATCCACTTACCAATTTAAGAATCACTGCCATACTCAGCCACTATGACATATGAAAGTGTACTGCATCATCAGCTATACTGCAGCATTAAAAAAAGTTTAGAGGGGCACCTGGGTGGCTCAGTCGGTTAGGCTTCCGACTTCAGCTCAAGCCATGATTTCACAGTTTGTGGGTTTGAGCTACGCATCGGGCTCTGTGCGGACAGCTAGCTCAGAGGCTGGGACCTGTCTTCGGATTCTGTGTCTCCCTCTCTCTCTGACCTTCCCCTGTTCACATTGTCTCTCTCTCTCTCTCAAAAATAAAAATAAAACATTAAAATTTTTTTTTAAAAACTTTAGAGCCATCACCTAATTCTCATCCAATTTACTGAACTCCCAAGGAAGGCTTTATTCATCATTGTACTTGCAACACTTGACCCAGAACCTGGCATAACTCTCAATGTTAGTTAAATGAACCAATGAAAGAATGATTGTTAGGTAAGGGAAATCAAAGTGATGACTGAATCCCAGTTGATTAACTATTGATAGTTATATTATTAGACAAGCAGGAACCAAGCTATTGTCTCCCTTCTGGCTAATGAAAATTACAAAATAGTTGATAACAGTGCCTGGCACATAATTACAATCTTATTTATTGAATGAATTATTTAAATAAACAAACAAAACACACTCTTGAAGTACATGGAAGTAGAAAAGTTAGATATACATACATCCAAAAATTAATACCACACAACAGAAGGGTCCCATTAAATAATAATCCTTTTACCAAGTGCCTATAGTCATTCGTCTCTTGTTCAATGTTATCCATCAGAAATAACAGATTCAGGGGCACCTGGGTAGCTCAGCTGATTAAGCTTCCGATTCTTGATTTCAGCTCAGGTAATGATATAACAGTCATGAGACTGAGCTCTGCATCTGGCTCTACGCTGGGCATGGAGCCTGCCTGAGATATTTTCTCTCTCTCTATTCCCCCTTCTCTTTGCCCCTCCCCTGCTTGTACTTGTATACATGCACACTTGCTCTCTAAAAATAAGAAAACGTAGAAAAATAAAAAGAACAGATTCAAGGTAAGAAGCTTGCATTTTCTAGCAAAGACCACTCACCAACTCACCTCCTTAGGAAATACTTCTTGAGCAACCCAGTGGTAGATAAGAGACATAGTAGGTAGGATGCAAAGAAAAGTAGTAATTTTTGGCCAGTGACAGCCACTTTTGTTTAATACAAGATAAAGAACAGCAGAAAAGCAATCATTTATTCTGAGATCTCTACTGAACAGCAAGAAAAGGGTATGATGTTCTCAAACTGTCAGCAGTTAAGTCTCATTTGGGACTTCATATACCAACTAAATTTGTCTATCTGTACCGGGGGTGTTTACGCAGCATCAGAATGCGAAGGCGGTCTTTAGCCTCTTCGATGTTGAGTGGAAGCCTCTGGGAGAAACTCTCATCATGATCCAACCGCGCGCAAAGATTCTGCAGTTTCATCAGAAGCCCAGACTTGTCCTGTTTCCCAAATGAAACCCAGTGCACACCCCCTGGGAAACAACCTAGTGAAGAAAATAATAATAATAAACTTAAGGCATTTGAACAGGTGTCCTTTGAAAGATTTTGGTGATAAATAGTAGATCTGCTCCTATTTCAATTTCATCCTATCTTCAATTTCTCTTGATTCAGTATGTACATTTTGCTTGTATTGTCGAGCTTTATAACCTGAATCTAAGAAAAGCTGAAGATGTGAAGAAACTGAAGTTTGAAATAAATCTGTTTATCAGTAAAATCTTACCAAGCAAAAATTTAATCTTTGTCATCAGTGATCACTGTAAAACATAGTTTCTCAACCTCAGTACTCTTGACATTTTGGGCCCGATAATTCTTTACTGTAAGGAACTTTCCTGTGCATTGCGGGATGTTTAACAGTCTCCCTGGCCTCTACCCACTGTATGCTAGTAGCATTCCTCCTCCCTGGTTAGGACAACCAAGGATATCTCTAAACATTGTCAAAAGTCTCCTTGGGGGCAAAATCACCTCTGACTAAGAACCACAGATATCCAGGAACACATAACTCACTTACAGTTTTCATGTAGAAACTTAAAGTAAGAAGTTAGGTTCAAGTCTGGCTCTAGGGCTTAATAGCTATGTGATCTTTAGCAAATCACTTAACCTCACTTTCATTTGTTATACTGAAATAGTATTATTTACCTTACCTATTTCAGAGTTACTGCGAGAAATTAATGATATAACATGTGAAGTTGCTATGTTAACTGTAAGGGATTACAACAGACAGGATTACTAGTGATATGGATCTGAGAGTACCTTGCAAATATTAAGTTTTGAACTAGTAGGGACCAGATAAGAATGAAAATTATTATTACTGTTACTTTCAACTGTTAATAGCATCATCATTATTAAGTCATAGTGTATCTTACAATACATATTTTTACTCACATAGGTATCAGGAGCCAAAAATCTTAAGCCTTCATAGACTATACTTAATCAGCTACCCACATAGATTAAAAAAAAAATGCAACAGGGGTCCCTATGTGTGAAATATGGTGAGCAGTAGCATTAGATCATACCAGTGGCATTACCATAAAGATTTATATTAGGTAATCATAAATAGTATAAGAAAAAACAAAAAATAAAGATAAATGAGTTATAATATGCAAAAGGACAATTTATTTACTGTTATTTACAAATAATTAAGCACAAAAATCACTATTATAAAAACTTAATCACCTAAAAGACAGATCTGTATATATGTAAAGACTTACTTTTGACAGATATTCTATTCTAAGAGTTCTACATATTAATCTATTTTTAATCCACATAGTAAACTATCAGGCAGATACTTATTTTCCCCATTTTACAGATGAGGAAACAGAAGTATAGGAAGGTTGAGTATTTTTTCCAAGGTTACACAGGTTAACAAAGCAGAGTTGGGATTCAAACCTCCAGGACCACTGCTCATTCTAAACTATTCTGTTCCTCAAGGATATTTACTACAGCACTGTTTTCAACAGGAAAAAGCTGGAAACAACCTGCAATGTCCATCTTAACCACCTCTTCCCAAGACTGAGGCAGGACCAACTGAGCAAGGAGAAAATCTTACATATAAATGAAGTTTGGATTATTAAATAGGACTTGACATTTTAATTATTGAAATTAGATTGATAGAATGCAAAATGGTGCAGCCACTGTGGAAAACAGTATGGGGGTTCCTCAAAAAGTTAAAAATAGAACTACTCTATGGTCTAGCAATGACACTGAGTATTTACTCAAAGAAAACAGAAACACTAATTCAAAACAACAAAGTAAAGAAACACTAACTCAAAGGGATATAAGCACCCCTATATTTATAGTAGCATTATCTACAATACCCAAATTATGGAAGCAGCTCAAGTATCCATCGATTAATTAATGGACAAAGAAGCTGTGGTATATATACAGAATGGAATATTTTTCTACCACAAAAAAGAACGAAATCTTGTCATATGCAATGACACGGATGAAGCTAGAGAGTATAATGCTAAGAGAAATAAATCAGAGAAAGACACATACCATTGGATTTCACTCATGTGGAATTTAAGAAACAAATTAACATAGTGGGTGGGAAAAAAAAAGAGAAAGAGAGATAAACCAAGAAACGGATTTTTAACTATACAGACCAAACTGATGGTTACCAGAGGAGAGGTGGGAGGGGGAAATGGGCTAAACAGGTAATAGGATTAAGGAGTGCACTTGTTCTGGTGGATGTGTGGAACTGTTGAATCACTATCTTGCATACCTGAAATTAAAACCTTGTAAAGAATAAAGTTACACTTACACCAAAAAAAAATAACTAAAAACAATAATACGTACACTTGTTGTGATGAGCACTAGATGATGCAGAATTGTTGAATAACTGTATCATGCACCTGAAACTAATCCACCACTGTATGTTACACAATTGGAATTAAAATAAAAACTTAAAAAAAAGTTAGATGGTTTTTAAAACTTCAAATGACTTAGGGACTCTGAACCTGTACAAGGTGAAGGAAAGAATCAGTCCCAGGAAGTTTTGAACAGGCAACAAGGGAAAAAAGTTGTTTTCTGATTATACTCTACAAATTTCAATGCAATAATTACACCTCCACTAACTAAACCTAGTAAAACTGCCAAGGTTTATGATCATGAATTTACACTGAAATTCAGTTGGATGATTTTCTTCAGCAAAGAGGAAGCAAGTAATGGTATGGATGAAGCAATGGGGAATAAGCAAGTAACTGGATGAAGCAACGGGGAGTAACCATTTAGATGCCATCTCTTAGCACAGAGAAGGAGTCAGCTTCTACCCAAATAAGGAGGAACTAAAGAGCCAAGAGTATGTGCTGAGGAGCAACTGATTAATGGACAATATAAACCTAGGCCTGAGCCTAAGAGGAGGCTGATGAGATAAATAGTAAGGATATTATGAAATCAAGGAATAATTCTTGAAAGGTCAGCAAACTGTAGTAGTGAACTTGAAGAACAGAATAGGTGGAGGTGGGTAGAGCAGAAGGTTTAACATTAAGATTTCAAAAGTAGTACCCTTTCCGGTATTGGCAAGGACAAGGGTCCAGTCTGTCATCAGGAAAGTAAGTAGCTATAGGGAAATAAAGACAATGGTCACTGCAGGTAAAGAAATCAAGAAACTGAGAGGCCAAGATTTTGGATGACTCATCTATATAAACGTCAATATCCTACTAAGAGTATCAACAGAAAAAGAGCTTAAATTTATAATTAAGAACTCTAATCATCAATGGGGAACTTGGAAGGATTAGAGAAATGAACCTCAAAGGACAAAGACTTTCGTTGGAAAAGGGAGTATTAATGGTCTGGATGAGGCAATATAAAGCAAGGACAACATCAACATCCACTCACTCCCTAGTGCTTAAGTATGTAGGCTGTAAAGGGAAAAAAGTTGCCAAACCATGAAAGGCAGCTATGAAGAACGTGGTATGGGGGGGGCGGGGGGAGACAGTGGGGGAATGCCCAACTTTAGATAAGGAGATAAACATTCTCAGAACAGGTTGATAAGATAGAGGAGTTTCCTGATCACAGAGGAGAAAACCTAGAGGGTAAGACAGAAAAGCTTGGGAATAAAAGGAGGAAACTTAGATCAGAAATGGCAATGAACTAACTATAACAGCATGAGAATCTAAAAGATATCAAATGACCAGGAGACAGAAAATTCTGCTGGGAACTAGGGTAAAGATAGTGCTGTGAAGTGAAAGCTTCTGCAAATTCCCTTAGACTTCCCTCAATCTAAGTCTACATTTATGAAATGGTAAATCCCTGAGATTTCCCTTAGTGTTACAGCTACATTCAGTGTGTGCACAGGTTTATAAATGCACAGGAAAAAAGTTTGGAAAAATTCACTGTAAACTGTTAACCACAATTACCTCTGCTAAAGGATGTACAATTTAGGAGAAAGGAAAGAAGAGTAAGTGAAGTTTTACTTCTTTTTAAATGAATATACCACTTTTGTAATTTTTTAAAAGACTTTATCTGTAAATAATCTCTATACCCAACGTGGAGCTCGATCTTACAACCCCAAGATCAAGCCTTGCATGCTCTACTGATAGAGCCAGCCAGGCACCCCTACTTTTATAATATTTAAATCAGATTTTAAACTACCTGTTGCTTTTATGTTTTATGTTTTGCTTTTTTTAAATGTGTGCATTCTATTTAAATTTCTTAAAAATCAAGGCACCTGTGTGGTTTAGTTGATTAAGCAGCCAACTCTTTATTTCAGCTCAAGTCATGATCTCACAATCCATACTGTCCACACAGAGCCTACTTGGGATTCATGTTCATTCTCTCTCACTCTCTCCCCCTCCCTCCCTCCCTCCGTTTCTCTCTCTCCCTAACCCCCACATTATGTACATGCCCATTCACTCTTTCCTTCTATCTCTCTCAAAATAAATAAACTTAAAAAAAAAACATCCCAGAGTAAAAGACAAGGAAAAGCAAGTGTCCTGATGTAGTAGTTAATAAATCCTTCAGACTTAAATCTACGTACCTATTACCTAGACCAAAGTTCTTTCTCTCCTAAAAACAAATACAATATGACTTCACGTAAATGTAGAACCTTAAAAACAAATAAACAAAAAGCAGAATCAGATCCATAAATACAGAGAACAAACTTAAGTTGCTAGAAGGAAGGGGAGTGGGGAGAATGAGCAAAATGGATGAAAGGGAGTGGGAGGTTCAGGCTTCCAGTTATGGAATGAATAAGTCAAGGGGATGAAAGGTACAGCATAGGGAATATAGGAAATGGTATTATAATAGCACTGTATGGTGAGAGATGGTAGCTATAATTTGGGTGGGTATAGCATAATATGTACAGTTCTCAAATCACTATGCTGTAGACCTGAACCCAATGTAACACTGTGTCAACTATACTTGAATTAAAGACAAATTTTTTAAAAAATAAAGGAACAATAGTATGTTCAAAAGTAAAAAAAAAAAAAAAAAAAAAGGGCTTTCTCTCCTAAATTTAAAACTAAAAATTTAGGGCATTAGAAACATACGGAAGGCACCCCTGGCTGGCTTAGTCAGTAAAGCATGTGACTCCTGATTTCAGGGTCATGAATTCAAGACCCATGCTGGGTACAGAGTTTAGCTTAAAAAGAGACAGAGACAGCTTAAAAAAAAAAAAGAAAAGAAAGAAAGAAACATATGCAAGAAAAAATTAAACACTGCTAGTTTTACAAAGAAAGACAAATAGACCAGATGACCAACTGATCTGCAAATCTCCTACCATCACAGTATGATAGTTAAATACTGAAGTATTAATTCCACATTCCAGAAGGAATGTAAACGTCTTGACTATGGGCACAAGAGGGAGCAATTCAGCTTTGAATGAAGCTTACACCTGTAATTCATTCAAGGGACGGTATTCCTTTAATCAGAGGAAAGTAACCCCATTCTACTTTCACATGTGATTTGTCCTGGTAGCAATTAAAAATCTAATAGCATCAGAGAAATCTTGGGAAGGACAGAACAAACAGTAGACAGCCTCTGGAGAAAGCTTCCATGCTTTAAAAACTCAGCATATATACACAATGATATCAATGGTTTATAAACAGGTGAACTTTTCTGGGCACCTGAGTGGCTCAGTAGGTTACATCCGACTCCTGATTTCAGCTCAGGTCATGATCTCGCAGTCTGAGTTTGAGCCCCATGGAGCCGCTCTGTATCATACTTGCTCTCTCTCTCTCTCTCTCTACCTCTGTCTCTCAGAATAAACAAACATTTAAACGAAAAAAAAAAGGGCACCTCGGTGGCTCAGTTGGTTGGGCATTCAACTTTAACTCAGGTCATGATATCACAGCTCCTGAGTTCAAGCCCCACATCGGACTCTGTGCTGACAGCTCAGAGCCTAGAGCCTGCTTTGGATTCTGCGTCTCCCTCTCTCTCTCAAAAATAAACAAACACTTTAAAAAAATGTTTTTTAAAACCTGTAAACTCATTATTTCCCTAATCACCCCCAAAATAAATAAAGGGATGAACATTCAAAAGACAACTGGGTTACTTGGGGCACCTTGGGTGGCTTAACTGACTGACTGGTTTTGGCTCAGTTCGTGAGTTTAAGCCCTGTGTCAAGCTCTGTACTGACAGTGCGGAAGCCTGCTTGGGATTCATTCATTCTCTCTCTCTCTCTCTGTCCCTTACCTACTCAAGCTCTCTCAAAATAAATAAAAATAAACTTAAAAAAAAAGAAATTGGGTTACCTAAAAATGTACAGGCATAGTTAAAAATCTAATATTCTGTTATTTGTAATAGTTTATTTCTTTAAACACCACCCTAAGACAACAAAAATTCTATAAGAACCAGCTTTTTAAAAATTTTTTAAATGTTTATTTATTTCTTAAAGAGACAGAGCATGAGCAGGTGATAGGCAGAGAGGGAGACACAGAATCCAAAGCAGGCTCTCAGCTCTGAGGTGTCGGCATAGAGCCCAACATGGGGCTCAAACCCACAAACTTTGAGATCATGATCTGAGCCAAAGTCAGACACTTAACCAACTGAGCCACCCAGGCACCCCCAGAACCACAATGTTAATAAAGTTTGTAAACCTTACAGCTATCAACACTTTCAAAAGGAAAAAAAAAAAATTCATACTTTTAACATACAATTAAATGGCAAAAATCCAAGGTTCCTATATTTTAGAATGGAAATGAACTCCAGTGACTAAAACTTATCTTTAGTAAAGTACCTACTCTTGAATTAGTGGATATACTAAAGCAGACTCCAAAAACACCAAGGAACTAAATCTAAATGGTAATACTAGATTAGAACTACTTAAGCAAAATTCAAGAAGCACAAGTTAGAAGACACAAAAATTCATTAATTGGACTATATCAGAGTTAAACATTTCTGTTAAAGACATCCAGGACAAAGTTAATACAGACAAATAAAAAGATATTTACATAGTCTAAAACCAATGCGGCCAAGGGCGCCTGGGTGGCTCAGTTGATTAAGCATCTGACTTTGGCTCAAGTCATGATCTCACAGTTCATAGGTTCAAGCCCTCCATCAGGCTCTGTGCTGACAGCTCAGAGCCTGCAGCCTGCTTCAGATTCTACGTCTCCCTCTCTCTCTGCCTCTCCCTCTCCTCTCTCCCTCTCTCCTCCCCCTCAAAAATAAATGTTAAAAAACACAGAAATAGTCAAACTCAAGTTATCAGAAAAATGCAAATCAAAAGATAACACGTTATATCTGCTGACCTAGCAAAAAATTATTTATCTAAATGATACGTAGTGTCAATAAAGAAGTGAGAATATAAGATCCCTCTTACACTACTGGTGGGAATGCACAGATTAGAGGGCAATCAAATTTGGGGTCACCATTTCCTGTAATTTAGTGCTTCTGCTCCTAGATATATATACTCAAAAAGTCTCACTTCTGTAAAAGTTCAACCCAGCTTTGGTGGGGCCACAAAGAGTTGAAGACCATCTATGTATCTATTAACTAGGGAACTGAACAATAAAATGTGCTAGATGCATTCCATGTAGGATAGCAATCAGGTGTAACAAATAAGATGTATACCCAGCAACAAGGATAAGTCTTAAAAACAGTGTCAAAAGAGATAAGAAATAGAGTAACACTGTAACATTTAAGCAAATTTAAAATATCTGCCTACAAACAACACATTTTATAAGAAAACATACATTACAAATACACTTACAAAGAACATACATTAAATACATTGGAAGGATCACTTATGGGGTGGTATGATACACTGATCAATATATTTGTTCTTCAACACTGTTCCTAATATATAGCTGTAAACCCTTGTAATTTCCCAAATAAGAGCCATAGGGACACCTTTTACAATATTTAGTTTTGTTTCCAGTTCCTGAAATAGTGCCAGAGGTATAAAAGTGAAATTATTCATATAATAAGTCACTTTCAACCACACCTGAGTTTATGTTAATAAAGTTATTTTTGTAAAGGCTCAATATAACCAAAAAATGAGGACTGCTGCCAGGGCAACAACCATATAAAAGGTTGGAACTTCCAGTCCCATGCCCCAGATCTCCCAGACCTCTAGAGAGGAAGAGAGGCTGGAAACTGAACTCAACAGCCAATGGCCAATGATTTAATCAGCTATGTCTTTATAATGAAGCCTCCCAAAAAGGGGGTACAAAGAGCTTGTGCAATGAAGGTGTAGAGAGGGTGGTATACTAGAGTCAACAGGGAAGCTCAACACTCCTTTCCACATACCTTGCCCTACTGCATCTCTTCCATCTGACTGTTCTTCTTTTATACCCTAATAAATATTATAGTATTATAATATTATAATAAACCAGAAATCTAGTACGTAAAATGTTTTCCTTTGAAAGTCACTCTAGGGGTGCTTGGGTGGCTCAGTCAATCATCTGACTATGGCTCAGGTCATGATCTCACAGTTCATGGGTTCGAGCCCTGCGTGGGTTTCTGTGCTGATAGCTCAGAGCCTGGAGTCTGCTTCGGATCTGTGTCTCTCTCTTTCTCTGCCCCCCGCTTCTCTCTCAGAAATAAACATTAAAAATATATATATATATTGGGGTGCCTGGGTGGCTCAGTCGGTAGAGCATCCGACTTAGGCACAGGGCATGATCACACAGTTTGTGGGTTCAAGCCCCATGTTGGGCTCTGTGCTGACGGCTAGCTCAGAGCCTGGAGCCTGTTTCAGATTTCAGATTCTGTATCTCCCTCTCTCTCTGACCCTCCCCTGCTCATGCTCGCTCGCTCTCTCTCTCTCAGAAATAAATAAAAAACATTAAAATATATGTGTGTGTGTATACATACATATATATATGTATACACACACACATATATATATAAAGCTGCTCTAGCAAATTCATCAAATCCAAGAAGAGGGAAACTCCAATCCATAGCCATTTGGTCAAATGCACAGGTAACAACCTGGACCTGTGATTAGCATCTGAAAGATGGGAGGGATGGCAGAAGGGCAGTATTGCAAGACTAAACCCTTAACCTGTGGAATCTGCCACTAGCTCCAGGTATCCTAGTGTCCGAATTGAGTTAAACTGTAGAACACCCAGCTGGTCTTGAAGAACTACCGAGGAGATGAAACAGAGGAGTGAGACACAATGGAAAGGTGTATCTTAAAGGAGTGGAAGGAAAATGAGAATGGGAAATTTTTAAAAGGAAACAAACAGCAAGAACCTAAGAGCTAAGTCTTATACAAAGGAAGGAAGGAAGGAAGGGAGGGAGGGAGGGAGGGAGGAAGGAAGGAAGGAAGGAAAAGAAAGAAGCTAAGTCTTACACAGACTCGGGAGGAAGGGAGGGAGGGAGAAAGAAGCTAAGTCTTACACAGACCCAATATGAAAACAGGTGTGAACTAAAGAATGATTAATTCAATCCTCTATACATGAACATGAAATCTCACAAAAGCATATGAAAGATATTAAGCTCACTATACACTGGACTACTGCCAGTGTCTCTGACGTTTTCTCAAAACAAGGTAGTTATAAATCTATTCTGAGACCACAAATATATACAATATGATTCCTGGGTAATTAATTCCATAAGTTATTGGTCAATTTTAATCCCTAAAATTAAAAATTCACTTCAGTAATCTAAAGTGATTTAAACTGAATTGAGGGGCATACTTTTAATCTTTTAATTAGTATGCTAAAAATATTTTTTAAAGGAAATTCATCACAATATTGAAATATATCAATAATATATCATAATATTCTTAAACCAATTTTTATTCTGAAATACTCTTAGTGATCAACTTTGCAGTAGAGTGAATGAATAAACAAATAAGTAAGTAAGTATGCAAATAAATCCTAAACCCTGAGACTTGGATGGAACTGAATCCCACAAAATTTCTCTCTAACGACAAGGGGGAAAAACCAAGGAATTGGGCATATTTCTAACAAAAGAAAATCAATACTGCTGACAAGGGCTGGGAAGTATACACCAAAGCAGGGTGAGTACAACAGATGTGCCCTAGCCTTCATCTTTCTAAATCTCTTAAAGGCTTGTTATTTCCATCATAATTTTGTCATCTCGTCATAAACTCTCTTAACTGCTGATTATGTATCATAAACAAAAACTTATTAACTAGAAGTCAGGAACTATCTTTAAATTCCACTTGAAGTCACTAATGAATGGAGGAACCAAAGACTGATGGAGCCGTTTAACTATGAATACACTGAGAACCCATCAGATTCATTAAGGTCAGTAGTACACTTGCCACATGTCCTAAA
The DNA here is from genome assembly GCF_003009895.1 of Hyaena hyaena. Classification (NCBI taxonomy): domain Eukaryota; kingdom Metazoa; phylum Chordata; class Mammalia; order Carnivora; family Hyaenidae; genus Hyaena; species Hyaena hyaena. Next base: position 198,060 of record NW_024081941.1, on the reverse strand, counting down.
CACTCTTCTGCACAGTACGCCCTTCTCCAGTACAGTAACTATTCAATACCTTCCCTACTCTCCCAACCCTACCTAGTCCACCTAGCAAACTTCTATTATTCCTCCAAATGCCAGCTAAAATGTTATGTCATTAGAGGAGACTGTTCTGCTCATCCTCTTCCACCAGAGAGATAAAACTTCCTTCCTTTGTCCTAACTTTGTACCATATACTTGTTTCTACTGCTCAGTTTGTCACATATAATTTGTTTACATGTCTGTCTCCCTTACTTGACTGTGAATAAATTTCTTAGATGCACAGACTGGGCCTTCTTTTTTGCCAAGATCCATAGTAGACTCTTAAACATGAAAACATGAAAAAGTCAGTCACTAGATGTTGAATGAATCTATAAAGCCTATCTGCAGGGGCGCCTGGCTGGCTCAGTGCGTCGAGCATGGGACTCTGGATCTCCAGGTTGTGAGTTCAAGCCCCATACTGACTGTAGAGATTCCTTAAAAAATAAAAAAAGTAGGGGCACGTGGGTGGCTCAGTCTGACATCAGCTCAGGTCATTATCTCACAGTGTATGAGTTCAAGCCCCACATTGGTGCTTGAATAACATTTTTAAATATAAAAAACATTTTTAAAAATAAAAAAAATCATTTTTTTTAAAAAGGCCTATCTGCAAAAACCCATTGGTTGCCATAGTCAATTCCCATTTTTTTCTTTTTCATGAGATTACATATAAGGTACACAAGCTACTAAAGATTTTTTTTTTTTTTTTTTTAAAGAAAAGCCAGGACTTTTTTTTCCTCAAGATTTTTTTAAGTAATCTCTATATCCAAAATCCAACATGGGGCTCAAACTCCCAACCCTGAGATCAAGAGCTGCATGCTCTACTGACTGAGCCAGCCAGGTAAACCTAAAGATTTTTAAAGATAGACAACTGACAGAATTACAGAAATGGAATTAATAGTTCAATGTAGGATGCCAAATACATGGAAGAATCACCCATTGGGAGAATCATTAATGAAAGGAGTTTCCAAAAATCTCCTCTACAGCACTCAACTGACAAGAAGGTATAAGTCCAATACTCCCTAAAAGGCAGGGATATAAGGTGGATAATCTTTCAAAATCCTTTTTCAACTCTATAATCCCCTCAATTATTAAGACACAAGGGAACTAGATTCAATCCAGTAATAGTAAGTGCCATCTGATAACATGAATTTTATTAGCCTGTTTAGCCAAGCCTCTTTGTGATGGACTAGGTACAAAATAAATTTCAAATTTAATCATGCCTGGAATTGGAGATTAATAGCCCCTCCAAGATGTTCACATCCTAACCTACCAAACTTGTAATTATGTTACCTTACATGGCAAAAAAGGACTTTGCAGATGCAATTAAATTATGGATTTGGCGATGAGATTATTCTGGATCATCCAAGGGTCCTTAGAAGAGGGAGGCAAAAAGGTGAGAGTCAGAGAAAGAGAGGTAGTGACAGATGCAAAGATCATAAAGACAGAAAAAGATCTGAAGATGCTATGCACCGCCAGCTTTGAAAATGGAAGAAGGATCCATGAATCCAGGAGTGCAGGCCACCTTTAGAAGCTGGAAAATGCCAGGGAAAGGACTTTCTCTAGAGCCTCCAAAAGAAACTCAGCCCTGCTGATACCATGACTTTAGCCCAGTAAAAACTACTTTGGACTTCTGACTTCCAGAACCACATGATAATAAATTTGTGTTGTTATTTGCCACCAAAATTTTGGTAATTTGCTACAGCAGCAACAGAAAACTAATACCCTGTCTTTCTTAGCCAGCAACACATGGTAATCAAACTTACCATCTAAGAAAGAATGATCTCGGACAGTTTCTGCAGCTAAAACAGACTTCCCACAACCTGCCATTCCATATATGATGACCCATCCTGGTTCACCATTTAGTTTGAAGAGGTTCTGCTGAATTGCATTCACCAGCTTCTTCCTAGTAACAAAGACCACCGGCCTCTGTGGTACTCCACCTTCACACAGGACTGTCCTTACTGAAATCCAAAACAAAACAAGTATATATGAATGAACAGAACTTTGAAATAGTTACTCAAGTCATACCATAAAAACCAAAGAAAGCAAGGCTGGGGCTTTAACCTCAGAACTTCCAAGAGAAGAAAATGTGGCTAGCATAGTAACCTTAATGTTCTGATTTTTCAAACATAACAAAAACATAGGCCTTTGAAGATGACTACAGACAATGGAAAGCTCCATCTGCATTTGCCCTTATACATCCTATTCCTCCTTGACTCTTCAATCTCTTTTTCTCATACTGAAGACTGGAAAGGAGGGTGTAAAGGTAAGAATATGGAAATCCTTTCAAGAACACAGATTTCTAAAGATTCTTATTCTTTCCTAAGCATGAATTCAATAAACACAGAACTGGAGAAGAGTTTAAATAAAAGCCGAAAATTTTTAATCTCTAAAAGTTAGAGTATGTGTATTGTTCCCTCAGCAGTAGACAGCTTCCTGGGCAAGAGGAAAATGTAAGTTAACATAGGTACAAACAAAAATACTTAAATTGGAAAACATAATGATAATTTTTTCAGATGCATTTTCAGAGAACCAAACAGTCTCTTCAACAGATTCCATTTACAATAAGATGAAACTGTAGCAATGTAGCACTGTCATAGCAATGTGATAGAAGATATGAATACAAACCATATGAAGTTATTCCACCAACCGAATCTTTGCCACCATTGGAAGAAGAGATAACAGGAATGCCACCATGGAGAAGGGAAGCAAGATCTTTATACCCTTCATGTATTAGAGCATTGTAGAATGATATGTAGGAATAATTATCTTTTTTAAGTATCATTTTAATTAGGAGAGCTGCTCGTTGCCGTTGAGTGGGCTAAAAAAAATAAATAAGCAGTTTAGTATACTAAAAGAGTATGTTTGCAACCTAAATTAGTGGAGACCAGTTCAAGTTCTAAAATAAATTTTTTAAAAAAATTTTGTCATTAAATAATAATATTATTTTAAATAAAAATTGAAAAAAAAAACTTTATAGTAAAGACTGCTTCAAAGGGCTTTACCTCATTTCTTACTTTTTCCTCCTCCAATACTGTTAAAACTCCATCATTAATCATACGATCCATGATGTAGGATGTTTTGATGTCCTTTTCCAGAGCTTCTCTATGTTGAAGCAAACAGTTTCGAGCTTTTGCATCCATCCTCCTTCAAATTCTTTCCTAAGCTATCAACCATCAGCTATGAGCAAAATATCAAAATATTTGTCAAGCCAATAAAGATATGAAAAGATGTACATAACCTTACTGGTAATCAAGAAATAAAGAAAAGATTTTATTTTTTGGCAAAGATTTTTAAAAATGGACAAAACCCAATGCCTTCAAAAGTGGGAGAAAATGAGTATTCATATGTATCACTTGAGGAGAGTACAAAATGGATGTAACTTTTCTGGAAGGCAATAAGATATAAAAGCATTTAAGGTGAGTATTCTTTCTAACCCAAAAATCTCACTTCTAGAAATTTACCTTAAGGAGACATTTACATACGTATGCAGAAATATCAAACACACACACACACACACACACACACACACACACACAGAGTTAACAGGGCCCTGAGTGCAAGCCTCACATGGAACGTAGAGCCTACTTAAAAAAAAAAAAAAAAAAAAAAAAGTTAATAGAGAATGTTTAGGTGAGAAAAAAAGATGAAAACAAAACAAAACTAAAAACAAAAAAGATGAGGGGCACCTGACTGGCCCAGTCAGTTAGGTGTCCGACTCTTGATTTCCACTCAGGTCATGATCTCACAGTTGGTGAGATAGAGCCCTGTGTTGGGTTCTATGCTGACAGCGAGAAGCCTACTTGGTATTCTCTGTCCCCCTTTCTCTCTATCACTCAACTCATACTCTCCCTCTCTCTCAAAATAAATAAACATTTTAATAGGCCCACAAAAAAAGATGAAAGCAACCTAAATGCCCGCATTCTGAGTATCGATTTAAAAAATTAGAGTATGAATGCAATGGAATATAATACAACTATTTAAAACAAACTATACTTCTATGGAGTACCTAGGTGGCTGAGTCAGTTAAGAATCCGACTCTTGATTTTGGCTCAGATCATGATCTCACAGCTTTTGAGTTTGACCCCAGCCACTGGCTCTACGTTGACAACACAGACGCTTGCTTGGGACTCTGTTTCCCTCTCTCTCTGCCCTTCCCCTGCTCTTTGCTTCAAAATAAATAAATAAACATTTAAAAACAAAAAACAAAATATATCTCCATGCACTGACATGTAAAGAGGTTCACCACAAACTGATTTAAAAAATTAGAAATATGATTCCCAAAACAGCACAAAATGTGTGTTGGTATCATATAAATACGTACGGAGGTATCAGGAAGTCTATTCAACAAAAAAGACTTTGGGTTACTTCCAAGTAGCAAGATTTTGTGAGTTTCCCCTTTTTCTTTTTTGTACTTTTCTAAATAGTCTTAAGTTTTCAATACACATTATCATTTTTACAATTTAAAAAACTTATTAAAGGGCACCTAGGTGGCTCAGGTCATGGTCTTGCAGTTCATGGGTTTGAGACCCACATCAGGTTCTGTGCTGACAGCTCAGAGCCTGAAGGCTGCTTTGGATTCTGTCTCCCTCTCTCTCTGCCCTTCCCCCGCTCACACTTTGTCTCAAAAATAACATTTTTAAAAAGTTTTAAAAAATTACAATTTTTATAAACAGTGATCATACTGAAACTCTAACATTTAGAAACTTGTCTTTATCAAACATTAAGACTAAACAAAGTATTCTTGGTATTGAGCTTTAGTTTTCACTCAAGGTAAATGTCAGCTCTAGGTCTTCATCTAATACACATTTCTCCAAAACATGGAAAGAGCCTAAGTGTCCATCAACAGACGAATGGATCAAGAAGATGTGGTTCATCTATACGATGGAATACTACATGGCAATGAGAAAGAATGAAATCTGGCCATGTGTAGCAACATGGATGGACCTTGAGGGTGTTATGCTTAGCAAAATAAGTCAGGCAGAGAAGGACAAATATCATATGTTTGCACGTATAGGAGGATTAGTAGGAACTTAACGGAGGACCGTGGGGGAGAAGAAGTGGGGAAACAGTGGGGGAGAGGGAGAGAGGCAAACCATGAGAGACTCTTGAATACTGAGAACAAACTGAGGACTGATGGGTGTTGGGGGTTGGGGGGATGATGGGCATGGAGGAGGGCACTTGTGGGGATGAGCACTGGGTGTTATATGAAACCAACTTGACAATAAACTATTTGTAAAAAAAAAATAAATAAATAAAAATAAAACACATTTCTCACATGCTGACTCCACTAATGTTTTGGCTGTGCTAAGTATGACAAACCAACAGGAAATACTCTTTGGTGTCATTCCTTGGATTAAGAGGACACAAAAAAACAATTAATATTCTTTACAGTATAATACTCTTAAGTTCCTACCAACTTTATTTCAAATACAACACAAATTGTTCCATGGGCATAAAATCCAGATCAGAATGTTTGCAAGTTTTTAAAACATTAACAGAACTCTATCCAATGTAGTACAGTAAGTGTCTAAATATATTTATTAATTTATTGATTCAATAAACATTTGGCACCCTATGTGTCTGGCCCTGAAGGCTACAGAGATTAAATCATATCCTTGAAGGAATTCATAATCTAGTGGGAGAGAAAAATTTAAAGAGATAATTAGAATGTGATGTCCTAAGTGCAAAAATACAGATAAGTACAAATCATCTGAGGTGCAGAGAAGAGCAGGGATAACCACTAAGTGTCAACAATGACTATATACTTTTAAAGTCACAGCTGTGGTACTTGCAACGTAAGGAAATAGAGCACTTACTTGCATATACTTGTCAAGTTTCACCAAATGTCCAGCATTAGCACGAAACTGAACGATAATAGAAAAAGTTATGATTGGAATCAAGCTATGGCATTTTTTTTAAGCATTAACATTTTATGATCTCAATTGAAACATAAATGTCCCCTCAGGTGCCTGGGTGGCTTAGTTGGTTAAGCCTCCGACTCATGGTTTCGCCTCATATCATGATTTCCTGGTTAGTTGGAGCCTTCATCCAGCTGCTCCTGACTGACAGCACAGAGCCTGCTTGGGATTCCCTCTCTCCCTCTCTCTCTCTCTTTTTCTGTCTGCACTCCCCTGTTCATTCTCTCTCTCAAAATAAATAAACTTTAAAAAAATTTTAAACATAAAACGTCCCTTAATTTTCAGTTAATTGTTTAGGTTATTTCGAATTGCTAAGCAAACAGGCACCTCTGACAACCTGAAACTAATTTCCAACTTTCCCCATCCCTATTAAGTATGTAAATTTTAAACGCGTTTTTAAACTGCACAAATGGGAATAGTCTGAAAAAATTCCCAGTGTCCAATTTTTGTAACCGCATCAAAATGTAAAACCAAACTCGTCAAAGATATGAAAGAGGAAGAAAGTAAAGGGCAATTTCATCCAGGAAACCTGCAACAGTTGGCTATTTCCTCTCTCGGTCATTTCTCTTCCTGGTGCAGGAGCAGGATGGTTACCAATTACTCCTTGTCCCAGAATTCTGCGCCCCTGAAACCGGCTTCTGAACCTCCAAGGAACCCAGCTCGGGCAGAATGGCGTGGCGCAAATTTACCCAAACCTGTGCACCAAGGTCTTACTGGAAAGAGCGGTCGGGCGGGGACACACTGGGAACTCAAGGTGGGGGTGGGGGCCTGGGGAGGTAAGCAATGGGGGTTCTTAAAAGGAATGTGGGGCCCTCCGCGTAGCCCGGGGACAAGTCTGGGCCTCACAGGTGGCTCACCAGAGCGTCCGTAGCCCGGGGCGCCTGAATAAATCCCCCCCCCAGGGGACCTCTGACTGGCTGAGAGGTAGACGTCACCCCCGCCCGGGGCGCCAAGCTGAGCCCAGTCTGAGGGCCGCCCTCTGGGTAGACCTCACCCTAGACACAAAGGGGACAGGCCACTCGGGCTGTCGTTCTTTCCCTTCGGCGGCAGCTGCACCTCGGCGGGAGCCTGGCGCCCCTCTGGACGCCGCCGCGGCTTCAAGTCCTCTCGGGTCTCTGGTGGCCCAGACTCCTCACCTTCCGCTCCCTCGCCCCTTCACGCCAGAAATAAAGCATCAGCGTCCACTCGGTATCTCCTACTCTTCGCCCCGGAACCGGGGAGCAGTCAAAACCCGCTCGGCCCGCCCAGTCCGGGCAGCGCGCGCCCGCGCAAGCAAATAAATCCAGCCGGAGCGCCCAGGGTGGGACGCCTTCGGGCGCGCTCCCGCTACTGCTAGTACCCGCGCGCGCCTAAGGCTGAGCCCTCCGCCCCACCCGATGGCGGGGGCGTGGCCAAGCCACGGGGGCGCGCCACCCTCCGTGGACAGGGGGCGCAGGCGGCGGCGCGCTCCACGTGGCGCGCGCTGCCCCGCCCCGCCCCCACGCTGCGCGGCGCGCCGCGCGCGCCGGGAATCCACGATTTCCTCAGATTTGTAGCGCTAATGCTGAGGAAAGGTGAAATAGGGTACCAAGGTGCCTCAGCTGGAGGAACTAAAGGGTGGGAGGCTGAGGGACGCTGTGAAACAGAACTGCCGGGAGAGGAGGGGGCAGGTTTCTGGGCGGCGCTAAGTCCAGGAGGGGGCGCGGTCACCGCTGAGGCGTCCCCCTCACCCAGGGTGAAGAAGCTCCCCTGGATTTGTTGTCCTCAGGACCTCCAGACATGTCCGAGGTGAAGAGCCGGAAGAAGTCGGGACCCAAGGGAGCCCCCTCGGAGCCCGGGAGGCGGAGTGAGGGCGGAAAGACCCCCGAGGCCCGGGGCGGTGGAGGCGGGAGCTGGGCGGACCCCCGGACCGGCATGACCCTGCTGTCGCTGGGAACGTGCCTGGGCCTGGCCTGGTAAGTGGACGCGAGGCCGCCCGGGCCCTGGGTCCGGCCTCGCGCGGTCGCCCCGCTCTCCTCGGGGCGCGGCGCGGATCCGCATCCCGCTGACCTCCAACCCCAGACCTGCGGCTTCGGTTCCTCTGCTTCAAAAAAAAGACAATCCAACTTTTTTTTTTTTCTTCTCTCTCGTTTCTTCCATCTCATTTTTCCTTTGTATTAGTAGTGTGCCCGGATCACTCAACTGGAGTTGAGACTAAAATCTGGGAACGAGTCGGCCATTTCTTAAGAGATGCGGATTTGGCCAAACTTTATTAAGCGCCTGCTACACGTCGGAAGCTTTGCGTTCGTGTAACTCACCATTTCCTGTCCGCTGTGTATTTATTTGTCTGGGACGCCGTTGCCCCACCTTCACCTCAGAAATGCCTATTGACAGGGTTTGCAACCATTAAAGAAGTCATTATGATCTCACGGCAACAAGCGGTTAATGATAACTAACGAGAGTTTGGAGCATTTCTCATGTGATTATTGTTAATGCGTTACCAATTAACTCCATGTCATTACCTAAGTTACGAACTTAAGGTATATTCCTGAGTTCCAGATTGAATTTTTGTACCGTGAAATGACGGAAGTGTCGCTCTGGTGTTCACCGAAAACTGAACATCTATGGTTTTTAAACCAAGCAAATAGTCACATGTTGTTGTCATAGGAAAGATGTATAGAAAGAATCATAAAACCAACTCATTAATTGTATTTTCCCCAATCATTTTATTTAGGAATAACCTATTTCATCTTAATAACAACACTGTTGCTTTAAATTAAAATTTCCCGGGGCGCTGTTGTTGTCATAGGAAAGATGTATAGAAAGAATCATAAAACCAACTCATTAATTGTATTTTCCCCAATCATTTTATTTAGGAATAACCTATTTCATCTTAATAACAACACTGTTGCTTTAAATTAAAATTTCCCGGGGCGCCTGGGTGGCTTAGTCGATTAAGCGTCTGACTTTCGCTCAGGTCATGATCTCGCGGTTCGTGGGTTCGAGCCCCGCGTCGGGCTCTGTGCTGACTGCCAGTTCAGAGCCTGGAGCCTGTTTCAGTCTGTGACTCCCTCTCTCTCTGACCCTCCCCTGCTCACGCTGTCTCTCTCTCTCTCTCCTAGAAATAAATAAAACATTTTTTAAAAAATTAAAATTTCCCTCCACTTTTAACCGATTTTTAAAGTATTTAGAAGATATTCATTTTCAAGAGTAATAGAATTCCAGAAGGGACTCTGGATGTCTTTTAGGCCGTTTTTGCTGGTAGTAAATTTTGAATTGTACTCTACTGGTGACTGAGTGGAAGTCAATAAAAGATTTGTTACAATAAAGTGAATGTTATTAAATGTTCTCTTCAAAAAAAAAGACATTGTTCATCTTAGCAATATGGTATTTTGTTTATGTAATATTTTTATTTTGATTTTAAAGAATAAACTTGCTCTTGTAAATAAACTGCTCTTATGTCTTAAAATGCATGACTTTTGAGAGGCCTAGGTGGCTCAGTCGGTTAAGCATTAGACTTCAGCTCAGGTCCTAATCTCACAGTCCGTGGGTTCCAGCCTGCAGCTCCGAGCCTGGAGCCTGCTTCCAATTCTGTGTCTCCTTTCCTCTCTGCTTCTCCCCTACTCACACACTCTCTCTCTCTCTTTTTCAAAAACAATAAACATTTTAAAAAATAGTCTTTAATAGAAATAAAATGCATGACTTTCTTTAGGTAAGTAAGAACCCTTTTTTACTCCGAAATTTATTCAGTAATAGGCTAAAAGATACAGACCTTTCTTGACTTAAGATGGGATTACTTCCCAGTAAGCTCATCATAAGCTGAAACTATCATAATACGAAAGTGCATTTAATACACCTCACCTACTGAGCATTATAGTTTAGCCTAGCCTGCCTTAAATGTGTTCTGAACACTTAACATTAGCAGACACTTGAGCAAAATCATCTAACAAGCCTATTTTATAAGGAAATACTCAATATCTTATATAACTTACTGAATACTGACAGTGAAAAAACAGAATAGTTGTATGGGTACAGAATGGTTGTATGTGAATCAGTTGTATACTCTCTTGGTCATATGGCAGACAGGGAGCTCCTGCTGCCAATGCCTAGCATCAGGAGAGAGGATTCTACCAAGTAGAGAATTAGGATCACATTGCTAGCCCAGGAAAAGGTCAAAATTCAAAGTACAGTTCCTATTGAATGCATATCACTTCCATATCATCATAAAGTCAACGAAATTTAAGTCAAACCGTTTTAAGTTGAGGATCATTTGTACATGTTGCTTCTCTCGAACCTGTTACAATTGGTTTGTTACTGAATTTATTCTCATTAATTATCCAAAGACTCATATGAGATAAATTACATCATAAAATGCTTAGCTTTTCAATAATTTAGTTAATGTTCTGGGAAAACACTGACAAATCTATAAGGGAAAAGTTGAAAGGTAGACACTTCAGTGCAGGAATTTCCTGTTCATGGTTACAATAAAGACACAAGTTACATTCAAAATTTTCACTAACCTCATTTTTCATCTTTTTTACGTTGTTTTGTTAGTGAAGTTTTATCTGGAAGAGAGGCTTATGCTTTAAATGACTTGATGTTTAAAAATGGAATATGGTTACTGTTTTCCTGAATGTTCAGTATTGTGCCTGAAAATGAAGCTGTAGTATGACATACAGGGCTAAATGGATACTAACCTTAGTGGCCCTGGATCTCCCTTTCTTGCAGAAGGTCCATAATAATAGCTTCCTTTGTTATTTGCCCCTTTTTCATTATTAAATTGAAACAAAGCCAGAAAAACCCTGTAAGTCCTTAATCAGCTATCTGCCACCATCTAAGATTACTAAAGGAGCTATGTAGAGTCAACACCCTAAAGAAATGAATACTTTTTAATGCTACAAGGCCCTGAATCTGTATGAGTTTTCTGTAGACTGCAATGGATGATGAAGGAGTTGAAGAATCCTTTTGTAAGGCCAACACTATCCAATTAACCTGGGTCCCTTTCTTCTATATCTTTTCCTATATGGTAACGAGAAGAGGCCCAAAAACAGAGTAAGAGTGTTCTTTTCTTCCTGTAAGTGGTCTAATCCATCCATTCCATCTTTCATTTACTGTAAAGCCAACCCTGGTTTCAATGGTGAGCAGGTGTGGGACTTCCGTCAAGTGTAAGCAGTAGAGAAAGCTGATCCTTTATACCACTACAGGCTTGTCACAGGGATGAAAAGCAGCTGCACAAAGCAGTCTGAAAGAAAGGGCCAACATAGAACAGCTGATGTGTAGTGTCCTAACTGCATAAATTTGAACCATTTTAATCTCTACAACAATCCTATGAAGTATTATTTCCACTTCACAGATGAGGAAACTATAACAGATAAATAACTTGCCCAAGATGATTATACAGCTAGTAAATGGCAGAACCAAAGTAGCTCAGCTCCATACATTTTTTTTTTTTTTGAGAGAGAGAGCATGTGTGACCGGGGGAGGGGCAGAGGAAAGAGAGAAACCCAAGCAGGCTCTGCGGAGCCTTATGTGGGGTTTGAACTCATGAGTTGTGAGATCATGACCTGATCCCCAAATGTTGGACAACCAACTGAGCCACTGAGCCAGCTAGGTGCCCCTCAGCTCCATACTCTTAACCAGTGTGATATGCTGCCTACTTTTGATACTAATCCTTAAGAAGAGGCCAAGACCCTAGAAATAAAAGTCCCTACTCCAGAACTATGTATAGTCCTTTTCTAACTAGAAGCTATAGCCCTTAGTAGACCCTGTCTGTCTCATCTAACTGAGGGCAACTGGGAATAAGGGGGCCTTGAGCTTCTGTTAGAATATGCCTCTGACTTGTAGAAAGGAAACAAAGCCCTTTGGATGCTACTCTGGATACCAATTTCAAAAAGTTAGTTTTTCAGGATTGAAGCTGCTTTCTGTCAGCAATGACTTCTAGAAAGTCATTCTTCTCCTTAATGTTAAATGAGTTAATATTTATAAATCATTTTAAATTTTTAAATTTATTTTTCAGAGAGAGAGAGAGACAGAGTACAAGTTGGGGAGGGGCAGATAGAGAGGGAGACACAGAATCTGAAGCAGGCTTCAGGCTCTGAGCTGTCAACACAGAGCCGGATGCATGGCTCAAACTCACCAACCGTGAAATTGTGACCTGAGCCGAAGTTGGATGCTTAACCGACTGAACCACCCTGGCACCCCTATAAATCATTTTAGAATAGGGCCTGGTACATCAAAGTGAAAAATAAAATAAATGTATTTTAACTCAGCACCATACAAACCACTTTTCACTTTTTTCATTACTAGCACAAAGTCAACTTTATGCTTGTTTTTTTATATACATTATTATTCATATGTAGCAATGGTGAGTCTTTGTTTTAATCTGTTGAAAAGCTAACCATGAAAAAAAACTGCAAATTATCATCAGAGATGATATTTGCACTAACATGATATAGTTTTCTTCAAGGTTTTGCTTAATATTTGAATTTTAAAGAGAACTCCAGAAATAGGCAGCATGAGAAGTTTTAATAAAATGAAAACTGTTATAATATGTTATAGTAGTGGATCAACCTTCACAAAAGTCTCTTATAATAACGATTTTATTCTGAATAAACACATGGATCTAGGATAAATTCCTGCAGTAACAGTGGAGTAATGGATGATAATACCAGTCTCTGAAATTAGACTTACTTCTTTAGGGTGTTCTCCATCCTCGGTTTCTTTGTCTGATGATCTCAGATAAGCCTATACTCTGAACAGAATCTCTTAAAATCCAAGAATAAAACAGCCAATATAAAAAAGTCTATACATTCATCTTTGAAAATTAGAATAATAGCATTTTCTAATAGCCAGAAATGTGTTTTTTTTTTTAATGTTTTATTTATTTCTAGGATAGAGAGAGAGAGACAGCGTGAGCAGGGTAGGGTCAGAGAGAGTTTGTGTCATATTCTGAAACAGGCTCCAGGCTCTGAGCTGGCAGTCAGCACAGAGCCCGACGCGGGGCTCGAACCCACGAACCGCGAGATCATGACCTAAGCGAAAGTCGGACGCTTAACCGACTAAGCCAGCCAGGCGCCCCCAGAAATGTTATTTAAAAGTCATAGTAGGGGGCTGCGTAAGCAGCTTCAGCTCAGGTCATCTCATGGTTTGTGAGTTAGAGCCCTGCATCAGGCTTTCTGCTGTCCGAGTCTGCTTTGGATCCTCTGCCCCCTTCTCTCTGCCCCTCCTCCCAAAATAAACATTTTAATAAATTAATTAATTAATATCATATTAAGGACACTTGGATGGCTCAGTTGGTTGAGCGACCTACTCTTGATTTCAGCTTTGGTCAGGATATCGTTTCATGGGTTCCAGCCCTGTGTCAGGCTCTGCACTGACAGCATGGAGCCTACTTGGGATTCTTCCTCTCTGCCTCTCCCCTGCTCATGCTCTCTCTGTCTCTCTCAAGATAAATAAAAACTTTTAAAAAATAAAAATAAAAGTCATATTAGCACATAGGAGAAAAGTCAATCTATGTTAATTATGTAACCCAGACTTACTCAACTCACTGTTATCTCATAGGACAGAGATTAGCCATCATCAAAAGAAACTTATTTCATCCAATATTGTAAACATTTGTTCAAAAAGCAAAAAGTCCGTTTTAGTTGTGGACAGTTTTATAGCAAGTTAGCCTAATAATGACATTTATGAGTTTGAAACATCACCCAAGCAATGATACACAAACCTCTGAAGTCTTTCACTTTTCCTTTGAGTTTTGGGATCTTTAAATGTTTATCTTCCAATGGAAGTCAATGTCATAAAGCACTATCAATTAGTGGTTCTCAGCTTTATTGAATACTCAGATAATCTGGGGAGCTTTGAAGATTTCTGATATCCAAGTCACATCCTAGACCACATAAGTCAGAATTTCTGTGGGTGGGATCCAGGCATGAGACTTTTTAAAAGCAGACAAGTGATTCCAATAAGTAGCAAAGCTTTTGAACCACTGGTCTATGTACTATGATTTAAGCACTCTTTTCATATGGTTCTGCTCCACTGCTTTTTGATGACTCAATAAATAACACAAAGAATTTTAACTGCTGCTTTTTCAGAGCCCACAGAATTGAATCAAAGTAAATGAACCAAAATGGTATTAGACCCAAAGCATTTATTTTGTCTTTGCTTATTTCAAGTCCTATACAAACAAAATTATATTTATTGTTTTAAGATCTGGATAACTTCTTTATACTTCTACCCTTTGCTATTTACCAGATGAAGAAAACAAACCAATTTTAAAATGGCACCTAAAATACACCTATACAAAAAATAAAATAAAGGACACCTATATGACTCGTACTGTTGAGTATAATTGTAGAGATTATACACCCTGTGTTGTGTTCTGTCACCACTTTGACAATGACTCCTGTTTTCATATTTTTGACTATTGTTATTTTGCAACTTCTAATCATCATCTCTCTGTCCTATTCCAGTTTTTTTTTTCTTTTTTACATTTTAATTTAAAAATACCTTTTTTATAGAGGTGTCTGGGTGGCTCAGTCTGTTAAGCGTCCAACTTTGGCTCAGGTCATGATCTCATAGTACATGAGTTCGAGCCCTGCATCAGGCTCTTTGCTGACAGCTCAGAGCCTGGAGCCTGCTTTGGATTCTGCGTCTGCCTCTCTCTCTGCCCCTCCCCTGCTTACACTGTGTCTCCTTCTCTCTAAAAATTAAATAAACATTAAAAAATTTTAGTACTTTTTTTATATAGGTAACTCTTCTACATTCTGTATGAAAATACTTATTTTCTAGATATTACCCAAATATGGTCTTGAGAAAAATAGTAGAGATCCCATATCATGTTCTAGATAATTTCATCGTTTCTTCCTCCAAAATATTTCTTGTGCATACAACTATCACACCATCTCACTCCTGAACTGGGACTTGAACAGGGATAGTTTTCACTTTCTATTAATTTGTTCAAATAAACTTAACTCTAAGCTTTCACCACTCATACTAGAATTTATGTTGTCCTTACCAGAAGTATAAAATGTTCCTTTAAAATTCAAACTTGGGGGCCTGGGTAGCTCAGTCAGTTAAGCATACGACTCTTAATTTCAGCTTAAATCATGATCTCAGCGTTCATAGGATTAAGCCCCAAGTCAGGCTCTGTGCTAACAGCACGGAGCCTACTTGAGTTTCTCTCTCACCCTCTCTCTATCTGCTCTTCCCCCACTTATGCACTCACTCTCTCAAAATAAATAAATAAACTTTTTTAAAAAAAATTCTAACTTAAATGGATATGAATTAGAAGTTAATGAATTTTTATTCTTTTCCAGGTTTGTATTTCAGCAGTCAGAAAAGTTTGCAAAGGTGGAAAGCCAATACCAGTTACTGAAAATAGAAACCAACAAGTTCCAAGGACTGCAAAGTAAAATCAGTTTAATTTCAGAAAAGGTAATTATTAATTGGCTTATTTGGGAATATTTTCCCATTTTTCTTCCTTACTATTACCCTTCTACTCCAGTTCATAACTTCCTTTTTCCTGCCTTTAAACCATTACTGTCTTAACTCTCACTGGTTTTCCTTTATCTTTATATTCTCCCCTCCAATCGAATTTAGACTCAGATTATTCTGAAAGGAAACGTTTTTTTTTTTAAATATATCAATGTTACTGTTTAAAAAGACCAATATTCTCATATTAATATGACTCCAACTTTCTATCTAAATATTAAGTGTCTAGAGCACTGAAAATATAATTGTTCTTTAGGTACAAAATTAGAATAAGAATGGCACTTTTTGGGCAAAAATCCATCCATTATTTTTTCCTTACTTTCCAGCTGGTAAATTTATATACACCTGCGTATAAGAATGACTAATATAAAAATAAATATTGATTTTGTAGCCAAATGAAAATTAAAATCCATGTGTCTGTTGTGTTTCTTGAAGCTGCAAATGCAGATGCATTATTACTGGAATTCTTAGAAATGTGAGACAGATAAAAAAATTTTAACTACCATGCTTCCCAGGAGGGGTCAGCTGCAATCAATAAAGTATCGTGCAGGACTTGTCTGGCTAACAGAAATCAAGCTATCATTGGGACATTTATTCATTCACTAAACCTTTACTCATGTCGTAAGGTAGACAAGGACTTGTGCTTGGCACCAAGGTGGGCAAGGTTTTACAAAAACAGACAAATGAAATAGGAGGGTCTGAGTTCCTGCAGCCTCGTGCACAGAATTAGTATTTAATCCTCCAGAAGAAAAAAGCCATGGATGAAAATTATGCACCTCTGACATATGCCAGGGATTCCATAGTGGGGGGAGCTAAGGGACCTGAGAAAGAAGCTGCATAGGGCTGCAAGAATGGGTATTTTGACATAGGGCTCAAGTTGGAATCTGGTTGTCCTTGTTGGGGACTACAAAATTATAAATATATATATATATATATATCATTTATATAAAAAAATTGTAGAAAAAAAATCCCAGGAGATAGAAACTCCGTATTTAAAAGCTATTGAAAATAAATTTTGAAGAAAGACTTCCTTTTTTTTTTTTTTTTTTTACAAATAGTTTATTGTCAAGTTGGTTTCCATATAACACTCAGTGCTCATCCCCACAAGTGCCCTCCTCCATGCTCATCTCCCTCCTCCCCCCTACATCCATCAGTCCTCAGTTTGTTTCTCAGCATTCAAGAGTCTCTCGTGGTTTGCCTCTCTCCCTTTCCCCCACTGTTTCCCCCCTTCTTCTCCCCCATGGTCCTCCGTTAAGTTCCTCCTAATCTTCCTATATGTGCAAACATATGATATTTGTCCTTCTCTGCCTGACTTAGTTCGCTCAGCATAACACCCTCAAGGTCCATCCATGTTGCTACACATGGCCAGATTTCATTGTTTCTCATTGCCATGTAGTATTCCATGGTATAGATAAACCACATCTTCTTGATCCATTCATCTGTTGATGGACACTTAGGCTCTTTCCATGTTTTAGCTATTGTGGAGAGTGCTGCTATGAACATTGGGGTACATGTGCTCCTGTGCCTCAGCATTTCTGTATCCCTTGGGTAAATTCCTAGCAGTGCTATTGCTGGGTCATAGGGGAGTTCTATTGTTAGTTTCCTTAGGAACCTCCACACTGTTTTCTAGAGGGGCTGCACCAGTTTACATTCCCACCAACAGTGTAGGAGGGTGCCCATTTCTCCACATCCTCACCAGCATCTAGAGTTCTCTGATTTGCTCATTTTAGCCACTCTGACTGGTGTGAGGTGGTATCTCAGTGTGGTTTTGATTTGTATTTCCCTGATGAGGAGGGATGCTGAGCATCGTTGAGGCATATTTTTTAAATATCATCATGGGATCCAAGAAATATTCAGACTTTGCAAAGCTCTTCCTCTCCTATTCTTCCCTAGGAGCAATTCAACAATAGCTGCCTTTTCACAAAGCTGGTCCTAATGGCCGGCATAATCAGTAGGAAGGGAAAACAACTAGATGTGGGCTCTCATCACAGCTGTGTGACTTGGAAAAATCACTTTAACTTTTCTTGGCCTATATTTCATCATTTACTAAATGAGAATAACAAGATTTTTATAAGGATCTGATGTGATTTAATTAAAACTTTTTGAAAACTTTAAACAGTAATAAATTTAAGGTATTAAGCCCTTTTTCAAAAAATATGAAAAAACTGTTGGGATATATTGACAGCCCCTAAATGCAAATTATTGTAGCATACTAATCATGTATTTTCCAATTAAATCTTGAGACCTTTACTATGGTGAAAAGTTGATCTTGTACTTGGGTCTACTAGGATATATTGCGTCCAGACAGTGATGATCTAAATAGTAAACAGCCTAAATAGGAAATTACCTTAGATGAAGATAAGCTTACCTCTTCAAAATGCTGATACTAAGAAAACAGTGTTACTGATGTACAAATATTTCTCAGAATTGAATTTTAAAGGATCTTGTATTATAGCTACATGTGTACGTTAAAAACAATTTTTTAAAGATTTTATTTTTAAAGTATTTATTTTGGGGTGCTTGGGTGGCCCCAGGCAGTTAAGCTGCCGACTTCAGCTCAGGGCATGATCTCATGGTCAGGGAGTTCGAGCCCCGTGTCAGGCTCTGTGCTGACAACTTAGAACCTGGAGCCTGCTTTAGATGCTGTGTGTCTCTCTTTCTCTGCCTTTTCCCCACTTGAATCTGTCTGTCTCTGTCTCTCAAAAATAAATAAACACTAAAAATAATTTTTTTTAAAAAAGTTTATTTATTTTGAGAGAGAGAGCGTTTGAGCAGGGGAGGGACAGGGAGAGAGGATCCTAAATAGGCTCTGCGCTGACAGTACAGAGTCCAACGTGGGGCTCAAACCCACGAATCGTGGTATCATGACCTGATCCGAAACCAATTAGAACTCAACCAACTGAGCCACCCAGGCGCCCCTAAATATTTAATTTTTAAGTAATGTCTACACCCAATGTGAGACTTGAACTTTTATAACTCCAGGATCAAGAGTTGCATGCTCTTGGGGCGTCTGGGTGGCTCAGTCGGTTAAGCGTCCGACTTCAGCTCAGGTCATGATCTCACGGTTTGTGGGCTGGAGCCCCGAATCCGGCTCTGTGCTGACAGCTAGCTCAGAGCCTGGAGCCTGCTTCAGATTCTGTGTCTCCCTCTCTCTCTCTGACCCTCCCCTGCTCACGCTGTGTGTGTGTGTGTGTGTGTGTGTGTGTGTGTGTGTGTCTGTCTGTCTGTCTTGCTCTCTCAGAAATAAATATATAAATAAGTAAATAAATAAGAGTTGCATACTCTATTGACTGAAACAGCCAGGCACCACTAAAACTAATTTTAAGCAAGGTTTCAGAGTGGTTTTATTATATTAGTCAGTACTGTTATACATTGTTCCTAGCTATTACCTGGGATTGCTTCTGGTCTTGACTGGGGTGGCCCTAGAAGGTTTATGGCCATTCTTCTTCCTAAATGTCAACAAACATGTTTTTTATACCGTAAGATATGAGGGCTACAAAAAGGCATAAGACATGGTCTCTTCCCCAAAGAATTTAGAAGCTTTCATATCTTCACCTGACTAATATCATCAGTCTGTTAAAGAGTCAGATTTCAGAGTGACTTCTAAGGCTTTCCTCATTTCAAACTACCAATCTTTCCTCCTAGCATCCATTCTCCCTGTGCCAATTCTGTCATGACACAAATCATAATCTATTGTGAGTTTTTGTTGTTATTAATTTGCCTCCTTTACTGCTCTTTAGAGCAAACACTGTGTTTTTATCTCTATACCTCTAGTGCCTAATAATGAAACAGGATAATCAAGAAATCTTTTTTTTAAGTTTATTTATTTATTTTCAGAGAGACAGACAGCATGACCTGCGGAGGGGTAGAGAGGGAGAGAGAATCCCAAGCACTGTCAGCGCAGCACCCAACATGGGGCTTGAACTCCCTAAACTGTGAGATCATGAGAGCCAAAACTGAGATTGGAAGCTTAACTGACTGAGCTGCCCGGGCACCCCGATAATCAATAAATCTTAATGGGACTCCAGAATGTGATGTAAAAGACCCAAAGTGCTGTCTCCTCTGTCATATTATAAAGTCAGAACTATATTATGTCTTAATTTTCATATCTAGTGTGTAGCACAAGGTCTGGCACAGAGTGAACACTAAAAACTTCCTTAAAATGTGTGCTAAGTGCCAAACAGGTGTCAAATACACAGCACAATAGGTGTATTGGGGTTTGGGCTGTCAGGGCTAGGGCTGTGAAGGAATGCTGCACAGAGGGGCAAAGATCTGGTCTGAGCCTTGAAGGAAAGACAGAACTTAGCTAAGCAACAAGGAGGGAATAGCATATAGAGATAAATTTAGGACTTTATCTTAGAAACATTAGGAAACATTGTGGGTTTTTTAATGTTGTACCATGATGAGCATGACAGTTTTTAAAGGCTTAATTTGGCTCTAGTGTGTAGGATGACTTAAAGAAGTAACTAGAAGCAGACATTAGATAATACTTCTAGAATATTTTTCTTGACCATGGAAGTCTGGTTTAGGTGCCTCATGTAAGTGCTTTCATAACTCTTCCCCTGGCATAACACATGTAGACTTGGCTTTCTCTTCAATTAAACTAAGCTGCTTAAGGGCAGAACCATGACTTCTACAGTATTATGTCTTTAACACAATGTTGCAAACATTTAATAAGTTAATGATCATTCTAGGCCTTCCTATAGTCTCCAAGGCTGTTATCTATATGTGAGTTTAGACTAAAAGAAGTCCATACCCTGACCCTTCTATAATATGAGGAGATGCCAGAAGCTTTAACACAATATACAGATACTTATTAGCACAGATTACTATTTGATGTGAGTTGTCTCACTAAACATGATTTTTATTCATTTTTGTTATATCTATAAGATCTGATTCTAGTACCTTCTCTGTAAGAGGTCAGTCAAGAAATTTTCAGGCACAAACTCTTCCAGAATCATAGAACTTAAGAAACTTAACAAATTTATTAACTAGGTTACAGTTTCTTAAAAAGGCAAGTAACTATAAAAATGACAAGACTGATCTCCATTAAAGTAAGAAAAGAAGGATGTGTGATACACTTCAAGCTTCTTTGACATTATTTCTCTCTTGATTATCCTTCCATGAAAATGTGCAAATATTTAGGTTTATAAATCCAGCTGTATGCTTTTCTACCATAGTGCTAATCTATTACATTTATTTAAAATATGGTAAAACAACTACTAAGGTAGTTAATGTTTTTGTCATTACGCTTCTCATATAATTAGGTATCTTAGACATATTCAGAATTTGAATGGGGGTGTGATTGTTAAAGTGTGTTTCCCTAATATAAAAGTTATTAAGTAGCCTTGGGAATTTTTTGTGTTATAAATGCAGCTTGAGTCTACTGAAAGTATCCTACAGGAAGCAACATCATCCATGTCCTTGGTGACCCAGTTTGAGCAGGAAGTATCCAGCCTCCAAAGTATCGTGCATGACATTCAAAATAGTGAAGAGTTGCTCACCCAAAAGATGCAAAGCCTTAATGAGAAGTTTCAGAATGTTTCAGATCTCTGGAAAAGAAGCCTAGAAGAAATGAATGTTAATACAGACACTTTCAAATCAGAATCAAAATACATACATTCTCAAGTTACTGTCCAAATTAACTCAGCTGAACAAGAAATAAAATTGCTCACTGAAAGGCTAAAAGATTTGGAAGATAGCACACTAAGAAATATTAGAACAGTAAAAAGACAAGAAGAAGAGGATCTTCTGCGAGTAGAAGAGCAGCTTGGCTCTGATACAAAGGCAGTTGAAAAGTTAGAAGAGGAACAGCATGCTTTCTTTGCCAGAGATGAAGACCTGACTCATAAAATTTCCAGTTATGAACCCAAAGTTGAAGAATGCAAGACACATTTGCCAGCAATTGAAAGTGCTGTTCGCTCTGTTCTCAGGGTATCTCAGGATCTGATAGGGACAGAAAAAAAAGTAGAAGACTTGACTACTCAGATGTTTAACATGGAAGATGATATGCTGAAAGCAGTATCTGAAATAATGGAGATGCAGAAAACCCTTGAAGGAATTCAGTATGATAATAGCATATTAAAGATGCAAAATGAACTGGATGTTCTAAAAGGAAAAGTCCATGATTTTATGGTATATTCAAATATGAGAGAAAAGGGAACTTCAGAAGAATATAATCTAGAAAATGAAGGAATTGATAGTGATTTTTAAATGCACTGCATTTATTCTGATGACGATATTGTTATACATGAACTTATTAGTTCCATGCTTTTGTGTTATTTTGATATGCCTCACTTTATCCTACATTACTGGAAAATAAGTGAGATATTTACACACTTGGATTATCCAAATAAACAAAGCCTACCCTTTTAAGCAACAAAATTTATTTCATATTAGCCTTTTTAAATAGAAATATTTCCAAAATAATTTCTCCACTTTTTTAAAGCAATATACTTAATATTTTTTAATGTTTTTCTAATAATTAATGGGCATTACTATGAATTTCACCTATTATATGGGACCCAAATATATTAACATTGCTAGAAGCTATTGAGAAGTATTTCCCTTCTCACTAAATGACCCTAGTTTGCTGTATTTTCAAATCTTATGTCTATTTCTTAGACCTTTTTTGTCACCAAAAGATGCAACCCATTGGCCCATTGTTAATATCAGGTTGGGTTATAATGTGCCTGCCCTAACCAGTTCTGCATTTCATTTGTAATTTACTGCAGGCCAACATCCAGACCACCAAGTTCATAGGGAATTTGTCTAAAAGCAAAACTAAGATGCCCGAGGGGGAACTTAAGGTGCTTTGCTATGAGTTAATATGTGCTCTTTGAAAACTATAGAGCCTGGGAAACAGTTTTACTTTTTATTAAGGTTCTAAAGTGTGTTACAGATACTTGTAAGAATTTTTAAATAAGAGTAAATATGGGGGTGCTTGACTGGCTCAGTCCATAGAGTATGCAACTCTTGATCTCAGGGTCATGAGTTTGAGCCCCATGTTGGGCATAGGGATTACTTTAATTTTTTTTAATTAAAAAAAGTATGTTTTTATTGAAGGTTTTAACCTATGTATTAAGTGCATTTGCTTTGAAGTATGGACTTTTGGAATATCTTTGTACACCTGGGCTTTTTTTTTTTTTTTTTAAGGGTTCTATCTGTGTTCCAGACTCTCTTGAGTTTGCTAGATACATGATCTCTAGATAACTTATTCTGTCTACAGTAAAAATATACCAATACACCTGTGGCCTATTTTAAAGAGGAAAAAGCAACATAATGAGAAATTATGGTAACTATATGGTAATTAAACATATGTCATTGTTTTTAAAGAGCTCCGAAGCTACCAATTTGTTTTACATAGTGATTTTATTTTATTCTAAATCATATAATGGGTTTAGATAAGGAATAAGATGTGGACAACATACTTAGATGTGACTAAGGGGAGATCTAGTCAGATTTTTCCAATAATGATAATCGGAAATGTTCAGGGTTGGGAGATCGCATAAGACTTTTATTGGTGACTGATGTAGCAAAGTGTCCAAGCTTGGTATTGAAAACTGAGTCAGTTGCATATGGGAGGAAGTACTATTCTTACTTGTGTCTTCTTGCCAATAACCAAGTATAGTCCCAGTTTTACAATGTAATATCAGTGGAATTAAACATTAAGAACTTGAAGGGCACCTGGCTGGCTCACTTGGAAGAGCATGTGACTATTGATCTCAGAATTTTGAGTTTGAGTCCCATGTTCGATGTAGAGATTTTTTTAATAAATTAAAAACTTAAAAAAAATAAGTTAAAATGAGTGATCATAGTTATAAAAAATAAACACAAAGAACTTGAAAGCAGCCAATTATAAAAAGTAGTTGTGGTCAGGTAATTTTATTATGTAAATTTGCACATTTTTTGAAAAATCCCAAACAAGTTCTGTTTTGGGTTTAGGAGATCCTATGGTAGACAGCCATGGGTCATAAAGAAAAGCCTGAAAGAATGCTATCATTAGTGGGCATAGCATTAATTTCTGGAATCTTAACATTAAATCCCTTGACTTATGGATGTCTAAGTTCTTACCTACGTGCACTGACAAAATTGTTTTTGTTTGCTTTTATTTTAATGCTAATAAAATAGATTCTGAACTTCAATAGAACTTTGTTATTTCAACCTCCAACCCAACATGGCATATGTGATCTCTTGTAGTCTTCAGTTTTATTTATTTGTTTATTTATTTGGCCTATCACCAGATTTGATATATCATTATTAACTTGTATCTACCATAGTAGTGGTTACAGAAAATGAATGGAAACAAAGTGGCCACTCTATTCTATAGTGACAGTTACAAGGGAAACAAAAAATGCCTTTCTACAAGTATTTCATGAGAAAACTATTGTGTCATATATGTGCATATTATGTACATGTGTATATATATATTTTCCTTTACTCAGAGTTTTTCCTATAAAAAACTGTCAGATTTAGATGTATCTGATTTGTCTTCTTCTGTTTCTTCCATTCATTTATATAACACAGATCCTTAAAATTTCAACAACTTCCTTGTGTATCAAATATTACACTGTTAGTCTTCCCTTTAAGAAAGATTACCATATTCTAAAACACATTTTTCTATCTTTGTAATTGATAATAAATTTTATATTAATTTCTGATAGAGAGTACTGGGTCCATTTTTTAAATTTAGTGTAAATAAATCACTTTTATAAAACAAACACCTAATTTTTTTAACATTTGGATGCAAAGTTTAAAAATGTATTTATGGAGTGCCTGAGTGGTTCAGTCAGTTAAGCGTCTGACTCTTGGTTTCAGCTTAAGTCATAATCTCATGATTCATGAGTTCGAGCCCTGTATCCAGTTCTACTGACAGTGCAGAGCCTGCTTGGGATTCTCTCTCTCCCTCTCTCTCTCTCTGCCCCTCCCTCATTTGTGTGTTGCTGTCTCT
This sequence comes from Hyaena hyaena, assembly GCF_003009895.1. NCBI lineage: Eukaryota > Metazoa > Chordata > Mammalia > Carnivora > Hyaenidae > Hyaena > Hyaena hyaena. The sequence continues at coordinate 173,688 of NW_024081941.1, read as the reverse complement.
TTTTCTCTCAAAATAAATAAACAAACTTTAAAAAATCTATTTATAGTATTTCCTTAAATTTTGTCTAATGACTAAAAGCTGTTGACTAAGTGTATTTTTATATTTTATAATGAAAAATTAAAATGTTGATTTATTATCTATGTAGTTTCATAAAAAACTAGTAAGATACAAAGTTAATGCCAATTCACCAATTCACATGGAAAAAAACTCATTTCTCTATATACTTCATATTTGCACAGTTGGCAAAACTCTGCAAATTTTCCCAGCATCTTTTTTGTTTTTTTATTTTTTTAGTTCAGTGATGAACTATTAATTTAATACAAATCAAAATGGTCCATCCCAACTTTCACAGCAAGGGAGGAAAGAACTAGCATTTTGAGCCTATTATGTGTCAAACACTGCTAGGAAGTCTACATTCATCATTGTCAACAGTAACAGCTCTGTGTATTTGGTACCTACTGTGACCATATTATCACTACTTCTACTACAACTTTGCTAGCCATGACACCCATTTTTAAAATGAGGAAATTGGGGCTTAGCAAGGTTAGGAAACTTGTAGTCACACTGCTAGGTCTGTCCAACTCCAGAGGCTACTGACTTCCCAACTATACAATGCAACCAGCTACTGTTCAATCAGGGGGAGAAAATCACAAGAAATCTGCTATCAATAGAACCATCTTGGGAGGTCGAAAAAGTGTAATTCAGCCAAAGTGTCTGTTCCATGTCGCCATTAAACAAGATTGTAAGTCACCCAAAAATTGTAACTATGACCTAAAATTGTTTGCGCCTTAGGCATAAGAAGAAACTGATAAATGTTTAGACAAGAGTGGGAAAGCGAAGTGGAGAAAGAGCCATAGACCAGAATCTTCTAATCTAGGCTCTGCCACTATGTTTTCTTGGGCACTTTATTTGAAGGCTCAGCTTTTTAATTTGTAAAATGAGGGACTTCTATCAAAAAATCTCAAAGACTCCTTCTGGCTTTATGTGGTTTTAAATTTTAGAGATTAATAAAATTTCCAGGTCCTTTAGTTACAGTTCAAAGATCCTTTAGCAAGGTTTTTGGAAAACCAGTTGGACTCAGATCATCCCCTTGAACCATGTTGCTCTACTTGCAGATTAAGACAATATCTAACATTATAGGACAGCATCTAGCTTAGTACCTTGCATATATGATAGGAATTTGGTAAATATTTAAATTACTGGCTGAATCTTTTGAGCTATTGGTAGATTCTCCAACTCTTCTGTCCATTCTAGGCAAATAGTTTAAACAAGCCCTAAGTAATTTTAAAAATAATTTGGTGAAACAATTTCAAGGCAATTCCTACACTGTATTCAGTTAATATTTTAGTAAAGATCAATAGAAGTTCATGATAAATTGCTTTTATAAGCTATCAAGTGAAACAGAGACTTACTAGCAGTTTCTTAATGATCTGATCCTTGTAAAAAGAATAAAGTTCTGGGGCGTCAAGGTGGCTCAGTGGCTTAAGCATTCAATTCTTGATTTTAAATCTCACAGGTTCCTGAGTTCAAGCCCCATGTGGAGCCCCCAGACAGGCTCTTCCCTGACAGGGTAGAGACTGCTTGGAATTCTCTCGCCCCCCCGACCTCAAAAATAAATAAATAAGCATTTTAAAAAATAAAATAAAAAATAATTTAAAAAATAAAGTAAGCTCTTTCTGAGGAGTGTTAACTGTGTAATGCTGTTAGGCTACATTTACTCTACCAGAATAGATACATTAATAAATAATAACCTAATAATAAAATAGAAGAAATAAGCCATCTACTCCTTTCATCCTTTGGAGTCTCTGTTTCAACAAGTACTCTTGCAAAACCTTTCCCTTAAAAAAGTTATTACAGTGTTAAAAAAAATAATAATACAGTGTTTTTGTAATCACTACTTGATTTCCTTCTGATTTGTAGTTATTCTTTAATAATAACCAATAATAACATTTTTACAGCCTAACTTCTCTACCAAAAAACATTTTGAGCCCCCTCTCCCCACCATTAATTAACATAGCATAAACCTACTGAGGAGAAAATTCCTAAAATATATTTTGAAATCAAACGTAATATGGGCAAGGAGGGGGGATCACTACTATGAGTTCACTATTCTGCTCCATTTCAGCTTATCATTTTTTTTGCAACGATACTGTTACTCCTGTTTTAAACTGCCATAAAATAATATTCTGAACATACTAAATTTTTACTTTCATTATATAATATCAAGTTAATGTTATCAAAATAATATCAAAAGATTAGCTGAGTATACCAGGCAAATGCAATTTTGTAAAGGTAATTCATAAAATAAAATCGAAATACACAATTATTTTGGAAATAAAACTAGACGTCTTTAGATCAAACTGTTTATCTTATTTTGTAAAATTGCTTTTCAGCCTGAATGTCTAATTCCTTTTTTGTTGATTTTAAATAATCTATTTATTGACATTTTCTTTCCCAAACTACAAACTCCTTAAAAGCAGAGACTATTCTTGATCATACTAGCACACACTAGCCCAGTAAACAATGTTGGGTCCAATTAGTTGTTTGGGATTTTCTTAAAAAATATGTTTTTTGGGAGCATCTGGGTGACTCAGTCGGTTAAGCGTCCGACTTTAGCTTAGGTCATGATCTCATGGTTCATGGGTTCGAGCCCCGTGTCAGGCTCTGTGCTGACTGCCAGCTCAGAGCCTGGAGCCTGTTTCAGATTCTGTTTCTCCCTCTCTCTCTAACCCTCCCCTGGTCACACTGTCTCTCTCTCTCTCTCTCTCTCAGAAATAATAAAACATTAAAACAATTTTTTTTAAAAAAAATAAACACCCTACTCTTGATTTCAGTTCAGATCATGATCTCACAATCTTGAGACTGAGACAGCATCAGGCTCACTGCTAGGTGTGGAGACTGCTTAAGATTCTCTCTCTCTCTCTCTCTCTCTCTCTCTGCTCCTCCCCAACTCATGCAGGTGAGCTCATGTGCGTGTGCACGTGCTCCCTCAATAAAATAAAAATAATGGGAGCTCCCTCTTTCAATGTAATCACATTGTATATCTGTCTTTGGACAAAGACTTTGACAATATATTTTACATATGTCCTTCAATTTCTTTTTCCTCCATAGTTGATCATACAATCAAGTCTTCAGTTAATTTTCTGATTGAAGTTTACTAGTTTCACTGGACAATTCCTATCTGTTCTAATTTTTAGTTTTGTATTATGAGACTATATCTTATAATCCACACTTTAATATTTCCCTTTCCCTCTTAATTTTATTAACTGATGACACAATGTAGTAAAATTTCAAATATTCAAAAACAACAAAATATTCAACTTCTCCAATACTGCTATATAAACACACATACACACACACTCACTCACATGTACACACAAACACAAACCAACAATGAAAATAACAACCTGAAATACTGCCTGGCAGTTATGTGGCTCAAAATGTTCATCAACTAGGGGTAGGATGGTGTGGGGGAAAAAATGTTCATCAACTATATATCCAAGTTAAACCAAAATGACAATTTACAGATATCAGTGTTACAATGGACAGTGGGGAAGGAAGATGGCATGGAAATATACAAAATTTGAGAACCACTTGTATTTGAAATCATAGGATTTTAGAAATTTGGAGATAGTTTTTTTATTCACTGGTTGTTTTGCTTTTTGCATATCTATCCTCTACTAAACTGAGTTGAGGTCACACCCCAAACTGTACTCATCTTTATGTCCTTCACACTTGGTATGCCTAACATCCTAGGAATTTAAGAATTAGTTAATTGACATATTCATGGATAGATATCGCAGGAAATTATTCATAAAAGTAATACGAGAGGGGCGCCTGGCTGTCTCAGTTGGTAGAGCATTTGACTTGATCTCTGGGTTATAAATTCAAGCCCCATGTTGGGTGTGGAGATTACTTAAAAATAAAATCTTTAAACATAATAGGACAATAAAGAAATGGATATGGAGTCTTGGACATTGGTCCCTTCATTCTAGCACTTGAAAGAGCTGCAAATTTATGTTTCAAAAATTATGGGGGCGCCTGGATGGCTCATTCAGTTAAGCATCTGACTTCAGTTCAGGTCATGATCTTGCAGTTTGTGAGTTCAAGTCCTGCATTGGACTCTGTGCTGAGCGTGGAGTCTGCTTCGAATTCTGTGTCTCTCTCTCTGTCTCTGCCCATCCTCAGCTCACGCTCTGTCTCTGTCTCTCAAAAATGAATAAATGTTAAAAAAATAAAATAAATAGCATAGAAAATTCAAGTTGAATTTTAAATATTAAGCTTTTAATCAAGTTAATTACTGTGGTGTTATATTTTATAGTGTCAGAAGTCTGAAGCTATCGTGGAACAGTGGAAGTCTTTTCAAATAATTGCCCATCTAAAGCATCTACAGGAGGAAATTTATGAAGTGAAAACTTGGTCCAACAGGATAACTGAAAAGCAAAATTCACTGAACAACAATTTGACAACTGTTTCTCAAGATGTAACAAAAGTAGACCAAAGTACAACTTCCTTAGCAAAAGATGTTGGTCTCAAGATTACAGCTGTAAAAACAGATATACGACGTATTTCAGGTTTAGTAACTGATGTAACATCATTGACAGATTCTGTGCAAGAATTAGAAAATAAAATAGAAAAAGTAGAAAAAGATACAGTAAGACACATAGGTGATCTTCTTTCAAGTAGCATCGATCGAACAGCAATGCTCCGGAAGACAGCATCTGAAAATTCACAAAAAATTAACTCTCTTAAGAAGATACTTTCAGAGCTAAAAAATGATTTCAACAAGCACACAGATAGGTTTTTAAGCTTAGAAAGTGACAGAGCTAAAGTTATGAAGACTGTGACTTTTGCAAATGATCTAAAACCAAAGGTGTATAATCTAAAGAAGGACTTTTCCCGTTTGGAACCATTGGTAAATGATTTAACACTACGCATTGGAAGATTGGTTACTGACTTACTACAACGAGAGAAAGAAATTGCTTTCTTAAAAGAAAAAATATTTAATTTAACAATAGTCCGAGCTGAGATTAAGGATATGAAAGATGAAATAACACACTTTTCAGATATGGATTAGTTTGAAATTATTTAGATTAAACTGAGATAATGTTTTTAATGACATGACCTCTGTCATGTTATAAAATGACTGATGACTCAGAAATAATGAAATTTTGGAGCAAATATCATTTTGTATTTGATTTGTGAAACTCAATAAAGGAAACCTCATTTAAATGGAGTTGAGAGGCCAGAAGGGGGAGTTCTCATGCCATACCACTCCTTGCAGCCCTTTGCCAAACAGGAAGAAGCCTATACTTAGCTACACCAGCAGGAGGAAGGAACATTTTCTACCTGAGGCAGCAGCCCAACCAATGAGAGACTGTCACAACTCAATCAATGAGAGGCCACTACATTTCAAACTCCCAATTTACTCCAATGGACTATTTGTTTATAACAACCCCTACCAATGCCCCCACTTCCTCTAAAAAAAAAAAAAGGTGTACTCTTCTTTGTTCTCCAGGCTTGCCTATGGTTTTGCCATAGCTTACATGTCCTGAATTGCAATTCTGTTATTCCGGAATAAACCCATTTTGCTGGTGAAATAACTGGCTGTTTTATTTTTAATTTTTTTTAATGTTTTATTTATTTCTAGGAGAGAGAGAGAGAGAGAGACAGCGTGAGCAGGGGAGGGTCAGAGAGAGAGGGAGTCACAGACTCTGAAACAGGCTCCAGGCTCTGAGCTGGCAGTCAGCACAGAGCCCGACGTGGGGCTCGAACCCACGAACCGCGAGATCATGACCTAAGCGAAAGTCGGACGCTTAACCGACTAAGCCACCCAGGCGCCCCCTGGCTGTTTTATTCTTAAGGTTAACAGATTCTATTTTGTACAGTAAAAACAAAATATTTTAAAGGGTTGAGCACTTGATTTTCCAAAACTAACATGCTAATATGTATACTTGCAACTTTATATAGCAAAAACTCTATGCATACCTGACATGCATGTGCACACACACACACATATTCAGACAAGTGGGAAGAAACAAGATCTGTCAAAATACCACTGAGAAAGCTAGATGGGACAGAATCTGACCCCTACTTGCCCTCATTGACCATTGACTGCCAAGGAGCATAGTATGTATAGTTGGGGCCCTAACCAGAGAACTGCCTATCGGGATCAGGGCTGTAACATTCATCATCCATTTAGAAGAAGGGAAACTAGAAAGGTCATAGCCAGGGAGCTCTAGGAAAAGAATCATGTAAGCCTTCCTGGGTCTTTCATTGCTTTAAGAAACAGGTAAAGATTACCTAAGATAGAGTAGGAAAGTGGTAGCTAGAGCAGTTTAAGGGAGAGGGCATCATAGATTGCAGGGGCCCTGGCAAGCCTCAGATGGAGACTGCCCCAAAGCAACACAACTCATGTATGGTGATGATGTGACTAGAGCAGCCTAATCAGAGAAGGAAGTTATAACATTTAAAACAGCATTATATAACTCTACTTACATGAAATTCTAGAAAATGCAAACTATAAAGGCAGAAAATAGATCAGTGGTTGCTTAGGGATGGTGAGAGGTACAGATTACAAAGAGGCATAAAGAAATCTTGAAAGGTCAAGAGGATTTATTATCTTATGATGATGGTTTCACAGGTATGTATATATGTCAAAATTCATCAAATTGTATTCTTTAAATATGTTTATTCCACATTATTACACACACACACACACACACCATTAGTCCCAGTTTCAAATGCCTGGCATGAAAGGTATCCAGATGCATATAACTAGTCAGAGTATGTAGCTAACTAACTACCATGACAAAAAGCCCAAGGCGCGGGGATGAGCCGCTCTAGGGTAAGAATTTATAAACTCTTTGAGGTGACTAGCTGTTTGATTCGTGTCTGATTTAATATAGTAGAAACAACAGGAGACTTTAAAATCAGAGCTATCTAGGATCCAATATTGGCTCTATCATTACAGAGTTCTGTGGCTTTATTTTTTTTAATTTTTAAAAAATGTTTTATTTATTTCTGAGAGAGAGAAAGAGAGACAGTGTGAACAGGGGAGGGTCAGAGAGAGAGGGAGACACAGAATCTGAAGCAGGCTCCATGCTCTGAGCTAGCTGTCAGCACAGAGCCCGACACAGGGCTCAAACCCACAAACCGTGAGATCATGACCTGAGCCGAAGTCGGAGGCTTAACCAAGTGAGCCACCCAGGCGCCCCCAGAGTTCTGTGGCTTTAAACAAATTTAGTGTATATGAACTTTAATTTCTTCATCTGTAAGTAAAGACAACAGTTTCTGCCTCACAAGACTGCTGTGAATATTATCATTAACATATCTTTTTAAAAAAGATGTTATTCCTTTATTTTATTTTGAGAGGGAGAGATAAAAACATACAGAGGAGGGGGAGAGGGAGAAAGAGAACCCCAAGCAGGCTCCACACTCAGCACAGAGCCTCATGCAGGGCTCGATCCCATGACATGACTCCAAGATCATGACCTGAGCCGATTATCAAAAGTCATATGCTTAATCAACTGAGCCACGCAAGGAGCCCCACCATTAATATATCTATAGCACCTGACACATCTAATAAAGGGCAAAGCCATTAACCAATACAACAAAAGTTATATGGTATGGAACCATTTTTTTGTAAATAGCTCTACACCCCACAGGGTATCACAATAGTACATACTAATGCAGTATAATACATATAATTTGCAAAATATACGTTGACTGTTTCAGTAAGGCTTCCTGTCAACAGTAGGGTACTACTAGTTAAGTTTCGGGGAAGTCAAAGTTGTATATGGGTTTTGCCAGTGTGTGTGTAGTGGGTGGGAGGCTGGACATCAGCATCCCTAATCCCCACACCCTGAGTTGTTCAATGGTCAACTGTATATAATATTTTATGCTAAAGAAACAGTATGCAATTCCTCATTTAGCAGCAAGACTGCTATGCACCATGAACATTTTGGACATTTTTTCTATCCCAAAAATGGTATCACAGAAATGTTAAACTCATTTTTTTGTTTTTTTAATTTTCAAAAATTTATTTGAATCCAAGTAAGTTAATACAGTGTAATAGTGATTTCAGGAGTAGAATTTAGTGATTCATCATTTACATATTAACACCCAGTGCTCATCCCAAGTGCTCTCCTCAATGCCCATCACCCATTTAGCCTGTCCCTCCACCCAACACCCCTACAACAACCATTTATTCTCTGTATTTAAGAGCCTCTGGTTTGCCTCCCTCTCTCTTTTTATCTTGTTTTTCCTTCCCTCCCCCAAAGTTCATTTGTTTAATTCCATGAGTGAAATCATGTATTTATCTTTCTCTGACTTATTTCACTTAGTATAATATGCTCTAGTTCCATCCACATTGTTGCAATGGCAAGATTTCATTCTTTTTGATCTTCAAGTAATATTCCATTGTATACATATACATCTTCTTTATCCATTCACCGGTTGATAGACATCTTGGCTCTTTCCATAATTTGTCTATTGTTGATAGTGCTGCTATACATATCAGGGTGCATGTGCCCCTTTGAATCAGCATTTTTTAATTTTCTGGATAAATACCCGGTAGTACAATTGCTGGATCATAAAATTTTTTAATTTTTTGAAGAACCTCCATACTGTTTTCCATAGTGACTGCACCAGTTTGCATCCCCATCAGCAGTGCAAAAGTGTTCCCCTTTCTCCACGTCCTAGCCAACACCTATTGTGGCCTGAGTTGTTAATTTTAGCCATTCTGACAGGCATGACATGGTACCTCATTGTAGTTTTGATTTGTATTTCCCTGATGATGAGTAATGTTGAGCATCTTTTCATGCGTTAGCCACCTGGATGTCTTCTTTGGAAAAGCATCCATGCCTTTTGCCCATTTATTTGCTGGGTTATTTGGTTTTTGCATGTTGAGACTTTGATAATTTCTTTATCAATTTTGGATATTAACCTTTTATCAGATGTCATTTGCAAATATCTTCTCCCATTCTGTCATTTGCATTTTAGTTTTGATTGTTTCCTTCACTGTGCAGAAACTTTGTATATTGATGAGGTCCCAATAGTTCATTTTTGCTTTTGTTTCCCTTGTTTCCGGAGACATGTCTAGTAAGAAGGTGCTGCGGGTGAGGTCAAAGAGGTTGTTTTTTTCTCCACTAGGATTTTGATGGTTTCCTGACTTACATTTAGGTCTCCCATTCATTTTAAGTTCATTTTGTGTATGGTATAAGTGGTCCAGTTTTCCCAATACCATTTGCTGAAGAGGCTTTATGCCATTGCAGTCTTTCCGGTTTTGTAAAAGATTAGTTGGCCATACATCTGTGGGTCCATTTCTGGATTCTCTATTGTTCCATTGATCTGTGTGTCTGGTTTTGTGCCAGTACCATACCATCGTGATGATTACAGCTTTGTAATACAGCTTGAAGTCTGGAATTGTGATGCCTCCAGCTTTGGTTTTCTTTTTTAACATTTGGGGTCTTTTCTGGCTCCATACAGATTTTAGAACTGTTTGTTCTAGCTTTGTGAAACCTGCTGGTGTTATTTTGATAGAGACTACTAAACTTCTTTTAAAACATGGTGAAAACGTTTCAGGATTTCACACAAAGATTTGATTCAGCTGTTACTTCTGTTCAATTTTTTTGTGTGTCATAAGGTATTCATAATTTAGCAAAAATCAAGTCTTCTCAGTTTTAAATGCTTTTAAAGACAATTTTAATCATGTTTGACTCTCCTGGAAACTACTAGGCAATCTTATCTTGTCCTAGCATTACAACAGAATTCAACTAAACTAATCACATACACTTATTCCACTGGGTTCTGCTTTATGGAGTTGAGATTTTCCTAAACCAAATGTGAAAAAACAATGCTATTAAAATGTCATTATATTCTTTAATTTCAGTACGAATAAATTGTAAAATGTATAGTGAGAATCACAAAACTTTAAGTGGACATTTTTCTTTAATTGCTAGGCTGAAATGGCTTTCTCTCAGAAAGAGCTTTGAAATACATCGCTAACCATACAGGTAACAAGGGACTCTTGACAACTTGAACACAGTATGTTTGTCAATACCCACAATTAAATATACTGTCTTTCTTGAAAATAAAATTCTTGGGGTGCCTGAGTGGCTGTCAGTGAAGCGCCCAACTTTGGTTCAGCTCATGATCTCACAGTTCGTTTGAGCCCCATGTCAGGCTTTCGGCTGTCATTGTGGTGCCTTTTTTTTTTTTTTTAATTTATTTCTGAGAGAGAGAGAGGTTGCGTGAGCAGGGGAGGATCAGAGAGAGGGAGACAAAGAATCCGAAGCAGGCTCCAGACTCTGAGGTAGCTGTCAGCACAGAGCCTGACGCGGGGCTTGAACCCACGAACTGTGAGATCATGACCTGAGCCAAAGTTGGATGCTTAACCGACTGAGCCACTCAGGCACCCTATGTGGTGCCCACTTTGGATCCTGTCTCCTTCTCTGCTCCTCCCCTGCTCGCACTCTCTCCCTCTCTCTCAAAGATAAACATAAAAAAAATAAATAAAAGTAAGAGGTGCCTGGGTGGCTCAGTCAATAAGCATCCAACTTTAGCCCAGGTCATGATCTCAGTTGGTGAGTTTAGGCACCCCGTTGGGCTCTGAGTTCAGAGCTTGGAGCTGCTTCAGATTCTGTCACCCTCTCTGCCCCTGCCCACCTCATGCTCTAACTCTCAAAATAATCTAACATTGAAAAAATAACTTTTAATAAATAAAAAACAAAACTCTTACAGGGAGAGCTGGCTGAACTGCACATCCTGTTTTCAAATCCAGTCTATCTTTGGGTTGGTTTAATGTATGTGTATTTCCATTCCTGCAGGTTCTTCTTACATGACGGACACTGGTTCCAACAGGAGGAAGTTCCTTTCCCCTGAAGCTGGGATTTAGTCTTCTGAGACTTCTGCATGACAAAGAATATAGTGGAAGTGATTCTTCCTGATTCCACTTAAAAGTCCTGAAATTATGTCCAACTGCCCTAATGCCACCATGCTGTAGATCTTACAGAAAGATTGGGCCAGTAACAGAGAGATGCTTAGAGTATCTAGCACATATGAGTTGAAAGCCTTTTTTTTAATGCTCTACATCCAATGTGGGGTTTGAACTCACAACCCTGGGATCAAGAGTTGTATGCTTTACCAACTGAGCCAGCATGAAAGTCTCAAGCCATTAGATTCAGTTGATTTGTAACATGGCAATACTAATGTACATTGGAGATGCCAGTTACCATAGCCATTATTTATATGGTTTCAGACTACTGACAGCTGTACCTTTTAAGTCTGGCTCGAACTGCACCCACAACCCTTTCTCCCTGTGACACAGGTTAAGTTTGTAATCTTAAACAAGTGGTGATATAGAGAACAGGCAACTCAATATATCTGGTTCCTAAATTTAGTTCACTCACCTTATAACATGGGTTTGTAATGAATACATCTCTCCCTTAAGACTCCTTAAGTTTTTCCCTAAAGCCCCATCTATAAACTATATACAATGCTTGTCAACCCAATCAACATACTGGAAGTCCCAAGGTAAACTATAATCAGACTTGAAAAATATTACAGATTGGGCTTTTATACTTCCTAACCAAACATAAGCAGAACCTGAACAGTGGCTCTTTCTAGGTACCTTTTTCTAGGTACTTTTATGTCTACACTTTTGGTAATTTAGGAAGTCAGGTTTGTATGAAGAGAACTGTTAGCTAAAGTAGTTTTGGATTTCAAGTGCTTTGGTCCTTTTAAAAAATCATTTTAGGGGCGCCTGGCGGCTCAGTTAGTAGAGCATGTGACTCTTGATCTTGCAGTTATAAAGTTGAGCCCCACATTGGGTGTGGGACTAGAGATTACCTCAAAAAAATAAAATGTTTAAATAAAATTACAAAAAAACAAAAACTATCATTCTAAGAATTAGTCTAATTTAGATAACTTTCTACACCCAATGTAGGGCTCAAGCTCACAACCACTCCTCCAACTGAGCCAGCCAGGCACCCCTAGATTTACAAATGAGAATCAGTCGGGGTGCCTGAGTGGCTCTGTCAGCTAAGCTTCCAAACCCTTGATTTTGGCTCAGGTCATGATCTCAGTCATGAGACTTAGCCCCGTGAAAGACTCAGAGGCTGAATTTAGAGCCTGCTTAAAATCCTCTCTTCCTCTCCCTTTGCCCCTTGCCCACTTGCACTCCCTCAAATAAATACATAATAAAATGAAAACGAGATTAGCAAACTCATTAGGATGTTTAAAAGTATAGTACATGTTGCAAAAATCTGATTATATGCTGAAATTTACCTCTCAAAATATAATCACAATTATTTATCCATATTTCAATTTAAACTAAATCAATTTTTTGAAAATTCAGGTATATATATTTTTTTTAATATTTTTATTTATTTCTAGGAGAGAGAGAGAGAGAGCATGAGCAGGGGAGGGTCAGAGAGAGAGGGAGTCACAGACTGAAACAGGCTCCAGGCTCTGAGCTGGCAATCAGCACAGAGCCCGACGCGGGGCCCAAACCCACAAACCGCGAGATCATGACCTAAGCGAAAGTCGGACGCTTAACCGACTAAGCCACCCAGGCGCCCCTAGAGTGAAATCTTATGGCATTTGCCTTTCTCTGACTGACTTATTGCACACAGCTTAATACTTTCTAGCTCCTAGTACTCAGCCATAAAAAAGAACATAATTTTGCCATTTGCAGTGAGGTGGATGGAGCTAGAGAGTATTATGCTGAGTGCAATAAGNCGAGATCATGACCTAAGCGAAAGTCGGACGCTTAACCGACTAAGCCACCCAGGCACCCCAAATTCAGGTATATTTCTTAACACAGGAACTCTCTTGTGTGACAGAACTTGAAACATATGACAATTTATGAGTAGACATCAGAGTATTAAACCAACAGTGATTAGTTTCCATTTTTTCTTTGATATTTTAACACTTAATCCTTCCCATTTTAATATTAAATCTTTAGAAACTAGTTTTAAAAATAACCATCAAGTCACAGACAAATCATGAATAGCTGGGTTTATTTCAATAGTAAGTTTGAAACTCTAGCCTTAGGCAAGAGTACTACAGTAATTTTATCAGGAATAGACAACTTCCTACACTGTCAAATATATAAAAGTTTCTCTTGCACTTTCCTCAACACTGATCAACAAGCAGATTCAGTCCACATTTGCTTTGATTCATCTACTGAGTTAACCCGAGCTTCTTCTTCAGAGACTCTGGCATCTCAGGTGGAGGGGGGCGAGGGAGTCTGAAGTAGACCTTCACAGAGTCATAGATGAACCACTGTAGCGCAGTCAGAGTGCCAATCATGATGATACGGGCAAACAGTCCCTTCCATACACCTGGTTGAAATATGAAACATGAATGAAAAATGCAATGTGCCTAAGCATTACTTTTTGTTTAGAGGAGCAAAAATGAGTCCTACCTTTAAATCCAAGTCTCTGGAGGACTTGAGAAGCACTGCTACCTTTCTCTTTATTCAACACAGATACCACAGAATCAGCAGGGTGAGAAACAATTGCACAGAAGACTCCAGCTGAAAAAAGTTAAGATAGATAATCCAGTATGGGATCAGTTTAAAAAAGTCACAAGACAGCCAACAAACTTTTCCTAATTTTTAGTTATTAAAAAAAAAAAATCAGATTTAGAGTGAGACTGACAATGTAATGCAATTCTTCAAAAGTTTTTATATTCACATTTTAATCAACACTTTGTGTTAAAAATGTATTCTTAAGGGGCAGTTGATTGTCTGACTCTAGATTTCAACTCAGGTCACGATCTCATGGTTTGTGAGATCAAGACCCAGGTGGGGCTCTGCACTGAAAGTGTGAAGCCTGCTTGAGATTCTCTCTCTCCTTTGCCCTCTGCCCTTCCCCCACTCACACTCTCGCTCTCAAACTAAAAAAAAAAAAGTATTCTTGAAAACCTAGACCAAAAACCCAAATGAGGCAGTAAAATCAATAAATGCTGAAACTTAATGAAGACATGCAAACCAGAAAATAATTCTTTCAGAAGCTAACAAGTATTTATGAATCCTAGAAGGTATATAAAATGCCGTGCAAAGATAAAACTTCTTTGTAATCCTTTTTCCTCACAAGAGGCCAATAATGAAAATGATTGTTTGCCCTTAATTTCATAAATATGCTCTAAATAATTCTTACCTATGTAACCTGCCACAAATGTTACAACCAGTTGCTCTGGCTTTGAACATTCACTTCGGGGCTTGGGAACCACAAACTTGTACAATGCTTCAACAGTACGTTCAAAGCACGCAAATTTCATCATGGTGTATGGTATCTGTCTCATCCAGAGAGGAGCAACTCCCTTGTAGAATCTAGGAAATCAGGAGACTTATTTTACTCAGCTGTATTTATTCACCTGGCAGAGATTTTCATAATTAACAGAGGTGTCCGCATACCAGTCGAGTCCTGATAGCAAAAAATGGCAGCACAATTGCATGTCATTTCTATCAGAACCTAAGACTAACATGCAGGTATATTTATCTCACATGCCAATGACTCAAGCACCTTTGACTATACAACCGAAAAAGTTGCTGGATGTTTCTTTGACTGGAACTACAAGAAACAAGAAGTTTACAAGTAGAACTCAGTTCAAGATTAGCATCCACAAAGGTGGATCTAAGGAAGCATGTTGTGGCCAGACTATATGCCAATTCTTACCTGTGAACACAAATGATAATTCTAACAAGCTCTTCCCAGAAGCTAATAGTTAATGTCAAATACCAAGTTATATGCAGACTGACAAATGTTTTTACTTAAGAAAAAAAACTTTAATTCGGGGCTCATGCCATGTATCTACTTGTCCTGGCCTGTTATGTTCTAAGTTAAGGGGAAAAGACATTAAATAACATAATAGTTTAAAAAAGGTTTGGTATGGGGCGCCTGGGTGGCTTAGTCGGTTAAGCGTCCGACTTTCGCTTGGGTCATGATCTCGCGGTTCGTGGGTTCGAGCCCCGCGTCGGGCTCTGTGCTGACTGCCAGCTCAGAGCCTGGAGCCTGTTTCAGTCTGTGACTCCCTCTCTCTCTGACCCTCCCCTGCTCATGCTGTCTCTCTCTCTCTCCTAGAAATAAATAAAACATTAAAAAAATAATAATAATAATAATAATAAAAAAGGTTTGGTAGATTTAATGGTAACAACTGCAGTTCCCTTACATGAGTATTTTTATACTGTAACTTAGGACAAATGTTTACTTACGCTTTTAAGCCTTCTTCCTTATACATTTTGGGAGCTGCATCCCTCAAAGTGTTGGCATAACCTGGTTGGGTTTGAATGCGAACCTTAGCAGCTTCCATAGGAGCCAGGGCAATGTCAGCAAAGAATTCAGCACTGGCAGAGGCAGCCAAATACAGTGATGTGCGCCAGAGATAGGCATTCTCCTAATTGAAAAACATAAGAAGGAATATGTACTCCTGCTGGATTGACTGTTTTCAATTAAGGGACAATTCAAGGAAATAGTTACAGTTCAGGATGAGACTGAAATTATATCATCTCTCATAACCTTACCAACCACAGTCCAAGGTGAATTATTCTTTGAATATCTAGGTGCCAAATATAGTTGGCCTTTGAACTACACAAGGAATCTCAGACCTCTTTCTTTTAAAAAACTCAAAACCCAATTTACTTGGAAAACAGCACAGTGTAATAAAAACAGCACTGAAATCTAATAAAATGTATTTTTCTTATCCAGTCTCTGCTAAAAAAGCCTTATGATTTAAAGCATGTTGCTTACCCTTTTTGAGACCATTTTTTCAGTTCTAAAATAAGGTAAGGAGACAAAAAAGATCCTTTTTGGTCTTAAACTTTAAGTTAAAGCTTAGGACTTCCAATTTCAAAGTTAAATTACATACCTCTCCAAGCATGTTGCTATATAAGACTTTGAAAACTTCATAAAAGCCAAACTTGCAGAGCCCCTGCAGAGAGTAGCCAATGAAAGTCGGAGCCCATCCTTTAGCCAAACCACGAACACCATCCTCTTTAAGTGTAACTGAGAAGCCATTAAATATGCCCTTGTACTTCTGGGGGTCCACCTGTATTTAAAACAAGAAGAAAAAATTAATTTAACATACTAAAGAGCTATCACTTCTTGTAAATATTTAATTTTGCTATTAGTCTTTCCTTCTGGTTCTAAGATAAACTTCAGTGACTACACAAAAGGTAGATAAATACAAGTTCACTGCATGATATCAACTTAATTATCTATAATTATCCTGTAAATATAAAAACTTTATACATTAAGGTCTTTCAGTCAGAATTCATTTGGAGAGTTGTTAAGATGGTAACATTCCTAGAAAAATACATAAAACTGACTCAAATTTTTCACCATCCATCTCTAACACTTTTAAAAACTTAAGTTTTAAAGCTACTGCCTAGGTAATAAGTCTATAGCCCTAATATATGTTAGCCCATTAAGGAGTTTATACTATAAAGTTTTATGAACTTAAGACAAATTAAAAAAAAAAAAAGCTGAGGAGTTAGATGGACATAGTGAGAATTTGTCTTTTGACTTAAGAAATTAAATTCACTTAGAGATGTGCAGAAGTTCCAGCAAAAGTATACTTCATATCCATTCTATTAACTAATGGGGGAAAAAAACCAAAATCTTATTTCGCTATTATCTGCCAGTACTAGAATGGCTGGTATACGTCACCTTCCTCTCCCTGCTAACACTTCACCTTCCTCTCTCTTATGTAAGTAGACTTCTAGTCCTGTTTGGGACAAATAAATTTTTGACGTTGATTATTTTTGTTTCACTAATCCTAATTTAAAATATTCTAATTGCAAAACAACTTTTGTTTTGCCCTGATCTCATCAGTAAATGATTAACATGAAATCACTTCAAAAAATACACAAATACACTCTGTCATGTTACTGCTTATAAAATGACAATTTGGGAACATAAAGAACCAGTAGACCTTTCAGAGGAACTCTAGTCAAAATTGAGCCCAGCAGGGTGATGGGGGAGAGGGGAAAATGGGTGATGGGCATGGAGGAGGGCACTTGATGGGAGGAGCACTGGGTGTTATATATGGAAACCAACTTGATAATAAACTATAATTAAAGAAAAAAAAAAGTAAAAAAAAAAATTGAACCCAGCAACAAAAAAACATTTATAGCTAGGGTCTGGGATCCAAAAACTTGCCCACAATCTTATTTTTTTAAAAAGGCATTTCACGACACCTGGCTGGCTCAGCCAATGGAGCATGCGACTAACTCTTCATCACAGGGTTAAGTTTGAACCCCACATTGGGTACACAGATTACTTAAAAATAAAATCTTGCAGCACCTCAGTGTCTCAGTCAGCTAAGTGTCTGACTCCTGGTTTCAGCTCAGGTCATGATTTGTTTCATGGATTCAAACCCCATGTCAGGCTCTGTGCTGGCAGTGCGGAGCCTGCTTGGGATTCTCTCTGCACACCAACACCCCGCCCCACAACCGTCTCTCTCAAAATATAAACTTTAAAAAATTTTTAAATGTTTTCTATTTACTTCTGAGACAGAGACACAGCGTGAGCAGGGAGGGTGAGAGAGAAAGAGGCACAAAATCTGAAACAGGCTCCAGGCTCTGAGCCAGCTGTCAGCACAGGGCCCGACCCAAGGCTCGAACCCACGAACCATGAGATCATGACCTGAGTCGAAGTCACAGACGCTTAACCGACTGAGCCAACCAGGCACCCCTCAAAATATAAATAAACTTTGAAAACAAAACAAAAAACCCTAATTAAAATAAAGATCATGAGTTAAGAACATTTGGGTTTGGTTTCCTACTAAAGTTTCTAGCAGTTGTAATGTCTTCAAATATTCTCATTTGGAAAGTCCTTTAAAATTATTTGGAATTAAGTCACATATGAAAAGATACATTCAACGTTGCCATCTCAATACAAACCTGCATACGGCATTTCACTAAATCCAGAGGAACGACAGCAGTGTGTGTCAGACCACAACTTAAGACCCCACCAAAGCCACACAGTGCATAAAACTTCATGGAGCCATATTCGCAACTGTACTCTGTAGTAAGACAAGACACACCATGCATTTTAATATAAAACTCATGTTACTGGTTATCAACTTACCTCTTGGATGATTAGGTTTCCACACAGCTTGTTAGATGCCTACGTTTTACAACTTAAAAGCCATGCTTCAAATATACTTTTAATCCAGCATGCAAAACAAACCTGCATTCTGCATTTAACCAGATCTAGAGGAACCAATGCTGTATGTGTTGTGCCACAGCTAATAATTCCTCCAAGTCCACAAAGGATAAAGAATCTGCCAGATCCATAGGCACAGCTATACTGCTCTGTTTGATTGAAAAAAAAAAAAATCAAGTAAATATTTCTTCAGAGATGACTAAGGTCATGGGAATGAAAGAGAACTATGATTCCCTGTGAGAATATACTACCACAACTGAACAACTTTGGCCCGTTTACAATTAAGTTAAAAGATGATTTTCCACCTAGTTTAACAAGATATTCACTGCCAAAACTAAACAATCATTTTGATTATGAAGGTTCTATGACACATCACCGCTTATTTTTTCCATACTAAATGTTTTTGCGTTTTGTGTTTGCTTTTCCAATTAAAATTAAACTTCAAATTATTAAGTGCTGATAAAAACACAATTCAGAGTACAATCAAACTCAGAAAGAGCACTGGACAAGTAAAAGCCTGCAAACTGCTAAGTATACCCCAGCCACTAACCAATACTACTTACTATCCCCACTTATGGATTCATATACGCATAAAACAAAACAAATTCCTGCAATCAAATACATTTACTACTACCTAACAGTAGGAAGATCTACCGACACCAAAGACATAACACACTTTAAAAAGTTTAGATTTTACAGGCACACAATATAGATAATATCTACAGGACTCCTATAATTTGGTGTTCAGGTTTCTCTGTACATACACTCCACTGGGATTTAAAACACACAATTAAGCTAAAGTTGAGTCTAACCAAAAAGAATCCTGAGATAAGCCTAAAGGGATCCCTACCAATTACTATCTCCTTATTATAGTCTACCTGGGGCTGCTGTCGCCTCCTTTACCAATTACATTAAAATAAGAGGCCCAATTATCTCTTACACCTTGGGTCAAGGAATATTAGACTTTAGGAATATACTGGAGAGGAAGAAGTATTTTTAGTGAGAAAACTAACACCAAATCAAGTAACAGACAATACAATTAAAAAGAACTGCAGGTGGCCGGCAACTACCGAGGAGCTTTTACCCAGTACTCAGTCCGCTGACCAAGCGGGCTACTGCGGAGAAGGGCTAATCACGGCCTCTACTGCTCTACTTTCCTGAGGACGTGGAGGTCACAGAGGGAACTGTGCCTGGGCCGTTCCACGCCCTTGAGAGAGGGCCAAGGATCCGACACACGGCCTAGGGCAGAAAGGGCTGACATCCTAGGGCAAGCAACTGGGCGCCGTCCTGTGGTGCAGAAGACCAAGTGCGTTCTTCTCCGTCCTCTGGGCCATTAAGGCCGAGCGGGCCACGAGGGAACATAACGACCGAATCGGGGCAGGGTCTCAACTCACCTTCCACAGCGGCTGCTGCCAGATTGCGGGAGCGGCGGGGCGGACCCGGTGGCCCCGCGGGGCTGCTGCGAGGGCCCGCGAGACCATCATGTACCAGCTGCAGGTGGGGCGCGTTGAAAGGGTTCGCCCGAGCCAGATGTGCCACAGATGAGAACATCTTCCTAAGGGAAGAGGGAGCAGCGGTCAGAAGAAAGCCAAAGAGACCCGTCAGACCGCCAAAGTCACCGGCACCCTAGGACCCAGACACGGGCCTTCCTTCTTCCCTTCTACGCGCCCTTGAGGAGGTCATGGCGGCCTCCACAAAGGGGGAGGTCGACCAGGCCTGCAACCTAAACAGCTCCTCACTGGGGGTTCCATTCCCCGCACCCACCGCGGGAAAGGCCGGGCACACTCACGTTCTAAGATGGCGAACACACAACCGCTCCTTCGGAAAGGCTGCGGCTCACAGAGGCCGAACGTCCTCCTGGCCCTTAGATCTGTGCCCTTCGCGCGTCGTCAGCGTGACGCACATTACGCATCCTACAGCAAGGGCACCCATTGGCGGAGAAGAGTGCAGAGGCCGTAGAGTCATCACGTTCACCTAGCAACCGTATCCCCGCCCCCGCCTGCCCGGCCCTTCCGGCCCGGCTTCTGCGCAGGAGGGTTCGTTCTGCGCAGGCGCACATTCCGGGGCTGGGTTTTTGACTGGTGTGGGTTTGCGCTCGGTGACCTCCTTATTTTGTCCCTTCACCTTCAAGTGTCTTTCCTTGACGCCGGAGTTCCAGATTTTTACATCTAAAGGAGTCCCAGTATTGCAGTCTCTTTAACAAGCAGAGAAAAAAAAACCCTGAACGCTTGATGGTACATTATTTCGGTGTTGCAATTAGAATGTTACTGCAGTATTTTGTTCAACAAACTCTGCCATTAAGGTACTTTTTTTTTTTAAGTTCCATCCATTGACATTACACATACACATGTCTGCATTTTCCATTAGACTACAGGAAAGTATTTCAAAAGAGAATGTGCAACAAGAACTCTTTATACAAGACAGCTTGGGGGGTTCATCAGAATAGTTTATGACATATTAAAACATTCAATAAATGCATTTTAACACTACCTGATAAGCCAGATTGAAAGTGATTGGCAGAAGATTTTGTTCGATAAGTTTAGAAAATCATCATTAGACTCAGTTCAATACCAAAAGGCCTAGTTTAACTGGGAGAGTTTAGTAGTGTAGAGTCAAACTGTTAGAATTCTGGCTCTGACCTTCCTTGTCCTGGCTCTTGATAAAGTAACTTTGGGAATTCACTTGATCTCTATGAACCTGTTTCCTAAAAGCAGCATGGAAACAGGGAACAGCCTCATGGGATTGTACAGATGTACAGGGCCTGTGCTTGATTTAATGCTCTGTTGTCACCATTTTGGAATTCTTAATAATTTATGAACAAGGGGGCTTGCATTTTTTTATTTTGCACTGAAATTACAAATTACATACCTGGTTCTGGATGGCAGTAATATCATTCTTGCAGAGTTTATGAGTACTCAGTGAGACAATGTCTAAATGTGGGGATTTTAGCCAAGAAGCAGAATTGGTGAAGGGATCAGTGGATGTTAAGTTATTAAGAGGGTAGCTAAATGACGTAACAGGATTCTTACGGAAGTAAGGCCAAAGTAATTAGATATTACTTGGGGGATGAGGAATTTGATAAGGTATTGAGGATGTTCAGATATCATGCATAGGCGGGGTGCCTGGCTGGCTCAGTTGATGGAGCATGTGACTCTTGATCTCAGGGTTGTAAATTCAATCCCCATGTAGAGTGTAGAGATTACTAAAAGAATAAGTAAATTAAATAGATTACAAGATTGGGAGATTTTTGCTAAACTAAGTTACTAGAATGACAATTCTTTTTTTCCCATTTTATTATTATTTTTTCATCATGGTAAGTGTACTCTTTAAACCCAATCCCTATTTCACCCATCCCTACACACATTTCTCCTCTGGTTCTCTGATGTTAATAGTATGGTTGTCTCCCTCCCTTTGCTCATTTGTTTCTTTAATTCCACATATGAGTGAAATCGTATGGTATTTGTCTTTCTCTGACTGATTTTTCTTAATTTTTTAATTTTATTCATTTTTGAGAGACAGTGTTAGCGGAGGAAGGGGCAGAGAGAAAGGGAGACACAGAATCTGAAGCAGGCTGCAGGCTCTGAGCTGTCAGCACAGAGCCTGGCACAGGGCTCAAACTCACAAATGACGAGGTCGTGACCTAAGCCCTAGTCTGATGCCCAACCAACTGAGCTACCCAGGTGCCCCCTCTGACTGACTTATTTTGCTTATCATTATATTCTCCAGCTCCATTCATGTTGTCGCAAATGGAAAGATTTCATTCTTTTTGACAGAGTTCTTGCTATAGGTGGGCTCTTGGACAGCATATCCAAAGATGATCCTAGTTGAAAAGGAGGCTCAGAGGAGCCTAACTGAGGTCTGGTCAAGGAGACAATCTTCATCAGTGCTTTCCTATTCAGGGAGCACCTGCCTAACTCAGTTGGTAGAGCACGTGACTCTTGATGTCAAGGTCATGAGTTTAAACCCCACTCTGTGCAAGGAGCCTACTTATAAAAAAAATAATTTAAAAAACCTTTCTTATTCAGTGTACCAAGTCTGGCATTTTAATTTCATTCAATATGAGGCTCCAGTGAATTTAAATTTCAGCTAAACTGTAAGAGTCCCTTTCAGCAATTTGAGCTAAAACAATGGACTGAGACTATTTACTGTATCCATATCAATAAATTTGGCTTGATCAGCGTGCCTGGGTGGCTCAGTCTGCTGAGCATCTGACTCAGGCCATGACCTCACAATTCATGAGTCTGAGCCCCACATTGGGCTCACTGCTGTCAGTGCTGAGCCTGCTTCAGATCCTCTGTCTCCCCACCTCTGTTCCTCCCTCACTTGCGATCTCTCTCAAAAATAATAAACATTTAAAAAATAAATAAATTTGACTTGATGTACACTATACTCCTTCTGTTCAATTTTAGTTACCACTAGTTATCAAATTGTCCTAAAATTTAAGAGCATAAAACAATAAACAATTATTATCTCACATTTTCTGAGGGTCAGGAATCTGGGAAAGGCTCAACTGGATGGCCTGGCTCAGGGTGTGTCATGGGGTTGTATTCAAGTGTTGGTTGGGACTGTGTCTCTAGGGCTGGAAGACATGATTCCAAGCCCCCTAACTTGGCCATTGGAAGGACACTCTAGTTCTTTGTCAAATGGACCTCTCCAAAGAGCAGCCTATGTAATGGCTCCCCCAGAGTGAGTCATTCAAGAAAGATAGCAGCCAAGAGAGAAACTATAGTGACCTTTGTAACTTAATCTCAGAAGTGACACACCATCACTTCTGTATTTTATTGATCATACAGACCAATCCTGATACAATGTGGGTAGTGTGGTAGGGATCATTGAGCCATCCTAGAGAGTGACTGCCATGCAGCCAACCCAACATTCTTAGTCTCCATCCTCATACACGTTGTCCAGGTTTCTGTCAATATAAATTTTGCACATTATTTATCTTACCTTCTAGGATCTCCTGCAATGGGTATACAAGCTGTAGGAGGTGCTGATAATACATCTTGAGGAGGATCAGCAGACCCTACAAAGCAACTAACTAACTAACTACCTCAGGATAGGCCATTACAGACTTTACACGTAAGGAGAGGCTAAACTCAGGCAAGGGAGGCAGGGCTGTTAATACTGGCCAAAGAGGTCAGCAAATTTAGAAGTTCAAGATCTTAGTGTCATCAGTTTGCCCACAGATGCCCATAGGTGCCCATTACCATTCCAATATTCAGACACTGCTGCTCAAGAACAAAAACAAAAACAAAAACTAATTTTAACCTTCAAGATTGGATATTCAGTTGTAAATCAGGATTAGGTTTTGGGTTTGGTAAGATTTCTGATCCTTTACTTGACCTGAGGATTTAAAGCCTTAAGCTCATCATTTCTACCCCCCTCCCCCATCCAACATAATTAGGATAAACCAACCAATTCCATTGTATTCCTTATTTTTGTTTAAATATTTTATAGAAGCATCTACATCGTTATCCAAAGCCTTGCCTGGCACTTAATTAATGTTGTCCATAGGTGATTTAAGAAACTGTTTTTTGTAATGCATCCCATGGAGAATGAGTGTCTTTAAATCCAATCAGATCAGATAACCCAGAATAAATTCATAGAACTCATTTTGAAGGTTTAGTTCTTCTGGAATTACTTTCAAAACCATTGTCTGTATCAGAGTTTGACCAGAGAAGCATATTCACTGTGAGTGATATGAAATAAGAGGTTTTTTTTAGAGACTAGGTCTTTAAAATTGTGAGAGCTAGAGAAAACGCTTCCTCTGTGTCTGGGTTTTGATCTGAAATTGCAATAAATCAATAGAGCTTACAGTCAGGCAGGAAAGCTGGACATGAAGTGGGGATGAGCAAGGACAAATTGGAACCCACAAAGACAAACTGGATCTCAAGAGGATAAACTAGACCATCCATGTGTCCCTTAATACCTACAATCTCAATGATGCAGTATTTGCAGGAGCCATGCTGCGAGTGTTCATAGGAGCCATAGGGCTGTACATGCATCTGGGCCAGGACTCAGAGAAACTGAAGAGGGTCCTGGAGTTG
The DNA here is from genome assembly GCF_003009895.1 of Hyaena hyaena. Lineage (NCBI taxonomy): Eukaryota > Metazoa > Chordata > Mammalia > Carnivora > Hyaenidae > Hyaena > Hyaena hyaena. Next base: position 149,468 of record NW_024081941.1, on the reverse strand, counting down.
CTGAAAGAGCTCTTCACATGGCCACTGCTCCACTCCCAAGTAAGCCAGCAGATCAGCATCTGTCTGCTTGAGCTACCGCAGTACCTCACATCTTACACTGACCTTCAGAACATAAGTGCTTCACTTCTGCCTTTGAAATCCTGCACAAATGTCCCTTGTGGCCACTTCTAAAGAACCGTATTTGAGAGATAAACAGAATTGGAGATGCTAGAGAGATAGGATATTCAAGTAGAACTTTCCAACAGGCATTTGTAAACTTACAGCTAGAGATTAACACATCGATTTGAGGATCATCCTTACATGGGGAAATCACCAAAAATCCTTACATAATTCTTACCACAGGCACCTAATAGAGGGATATAACAAATTATGCAAGGTAGACTGAAGTACCTTTTCCTGTATTCCCTGAGGGGAAAAAAACAGTAACATCCTCAAGCACCTTAGATATTGTCTTTTTTGATTAGAAATTTTTTTAAAAATTTTTAATATTTATTTATTTTTGAGAACAGAGAGAGAGAGAGAGAGATAGTACGAGCAGGGGAAGGGCAGAACAAAAGGGAGACACAGAATCCAAAGCAGTCTCCAGGCTCTGAACAAGCTGTCAACACAGAGCCCAACACAGAACTCAAACTCAGGAACCATGAAATCATGACCTGAGTTGAAGTCAGATGCTTCACTGACTGAGCCACCCAGGTGTTCCTGATTAGAAATCTTGTTTGTTTATTTTCATGTCTCCATAAAGAGAATAGGGATAAATTTATCTTTTTTATCTGAAATAAGATAAAATGGACTTCATCATGGGGCTGTAATTTCCATTCTGAAAGTTTAAATGGTCCAACCATCCCCATCCTTCTTTGGAAGGGTATCCTAGGTTGCGCCTAGAGTACGTTGGCTGTAAGCCTAGGGGCTATCCCTTTACCAAAGTGCACCCCAAGTGCACTCCAAGAGCCCTGGCACCCAGGTACAGACTCTTGAAGTCACCCATCGGGTGCTGGCAGATGAAAACTGTGGCAGTTCTATCTGCATATTCAGGGATATTGTATTTTATAGGAAATAAAGGCAGGGGAATACTTTTACCCAGTCTTTATCTCTTGATATTTTGAAATTTCCTTTTTTCTATAATTAAAAGCATAAAATGTGTTTTATCTCAGAGGAGAAGCACACCTAGATATGTCAGACCCTAAAATAGTCCTCATAGAAGGCACATATAGATGGCAACTTTAGTCACTCAGTGGCTATGATCTACTATCCTGACAACTTTAAAAAAATTTTTAAGTTTATTTTTGAGAGAGAGAGAGAGTACACACAGGGGAGTGGAGGAGCAGAGAGAGAGGGAAGGAAAGAGAGAATTCCAAGCAGGCTCAGCATGGAACCTGGTGCAGGGCTGGAACTCACAAAACCAACTCATGAACCAAAAGATCATGATGTGAGCTGAAATCAAGGGTTGGAAGCCTAATCAACTGAGCCACTCAGGTGCTCCTACCCTCATGACCCTTAAAGTGTATTTTGAGAGAGAGAAAGTGCAAGAGTATGAGCAGGGGAGTGGAGGGGGAGCATGAGCAGAGAAGAGGAGGGGCAGAGGGAGAGAATCCTCACTGTCATTGCAGAGCCCAGCGCAGGGCTTGAACACATGAACTCTGAGATCATGACCTCAGCTGAAATCAAGAGTCAGATGCTTAACTGACAGAGCCACCCAGGTGCCTCCATCCTGGCAACTTTTAAGTGAGGCCTTACAGTCACAAGTTAGAAGGTCCCAAATATGGTTTCTCATCAATGCACCTGGGGGGCTTTTTAGACACAGATGTTCTCAGACCTTCAAAAGATTTTACTTACTAAGTCAGATGACAAGTCCTAGAATCTGCCATTAAAAAAAAATTTTTTTTTACATTTATTTATTTTTGAGAGACAGAGTGAGACAGAGTTATGGGTAGGGGAGGGGCAGAGAAAGAAGGAGACACAGAATCCGAAGCAGGCTCCAGGCTCTGAGCAAGCCTTCATCACAGAGCTGGACGTGGGGCTCGAACCCACAAACAGTGAGATCATGACCTGAGCTGAAGTTGAATGCTTAACCGACTGAGCCACCCAGGCGCCCCTAATCTGCCATTTTTTTAAGATGCCCAGGTGATTTCTATAAGTAGCCAGGGTTAGGAACCAACGATCTCAAACTCAAGGAACTCAAAGCATGAGGCCATAGAACGAGTCTGACACAAGTTTCCTATCTGTAAAATGAGACAACATCCTGAATTACCTGGTTTGCCATGGATATAAAGTGCTCAGTTACTACAAGGGTATCCCTGATGATTTGGTTTGCTTCAAACTGTTCACACTGTTGTCGCACATGCAAGAACCAGGTGTATGGCTGTGGTGTGTACCATCGGTGCACCATACAACATGGGGCGACTGCTTAAGTATAAAAGGGGACAGGAGATATCAGTGGCTCACAGATGGATAGTAGCCACAGGCTTGGTAAAAATACAAGAAATGTTAGAGAGAAATATATATACTCGAAGGACAGCAAATATGAAAAGTAATTAATAGTGCGCCTGGAGGGTTCAGTTGGTTAAGCATCAGACTTCGGCTCAGGTCATGATCTCACAGCTCATGGATTCCAGCCCTGCATTGGGCTCTGTGCTGACAGCTCAGAGCCTGGAGCCTACTTCAGATTCTGTGTCTCCTTCTCTCTCTCTGCCCCTCCCCCACTCACGCTCTGTTTCTCTCAGGAATGAATAAACATTAAAAAAATTAATAAAAAAATTAATAAAATGAAGGAATTAAACTTTACTAAAAAGAGTAGAAATAGTTCCATTCAGCCTTAGAGATGTAGGGGCAGAGTATATCTAACATCTTAAGTTTATGCTGTGGTTCATCATGAATTGAAATGTATTGTAGTTTTGTTGTAATTCAAACCTCATATCACATATGATATTTTTGCTCTAGATAACTAAAGGGCCTATTCACAAATGAGTACAAGTGCATTGTACTCAACCCTAAATGAAATTAACCTAACGTCAATCCCAAAATTAAATTAAAATTTGTAAACATAATGAAAGTTCAGGGAAAATTCTTGAATTCTGCTAATGTATCTCTAAACTTGGAAGGGAGTCAATTGGGAATGGCTTTAGGGAATCAAACACATTCTTTAGAGAGCAATAACTTTAAATGTTAGTGGAATTAACTGACTTTATTCTTCTGAAAGAAACTGAATATTGCTGACTGTTACACAAATATAATTAACCTACATAACACTAGTAATTACTCGAATTTTATATCATTTGTGCTGCTTGGAAACATGTGGGAAAGAAATGTTTTTTTCTTCTTTTGATTTCAAGAAGGTCAATTTGAAAAATATTTAAATCATATATCATTTAAATTACAGAGCAGTAGAAAATCAAAATAGAGTTTTTGTCAACTGTCTAATTTACTTACCTAGGGAAATTTATATGTTGGAATAACTTTTTCCTGGGTGTTTGATCAGACTAGATGTCTGAATTAAATAATCAATATTATTCACTTCATTATTTAAGTGGTATGGCTGAAGCTTAGAAACCAATTTTTTATTAAAAAAAAATATGATGGGGTACCTGGGTAGTTCAGTCGGTTAAGCGTCCGACTCGGTTTCAGCTCAGGTCATGATCTCACAGTTCATGAGTTCGAGCACCACAATGGGTTTTGTTCTGTAATGGCAGCACAGAGCCTGCTTGGGACCCTTTCTCTCCTCTTCTCTCTCTGCTCTTACTTACCCTGCTCTCTCTCTCTCTCAAAATAAGTAAATAAATGTTTTTTAAAAATATGAAAAACACCTGAAACCTGTGTAAGTAGAAATATAATTACTCTTTAAAAAATTTTTAAACTTATCTTTTATTTTTTATTTTTTTATTATTATTTTTTTAATATTTTTATTTATTTCTAGGAGAGAGAGACAGTGTGAGCACGGAAGGGTCAGAGAGAGAGGGAGACACAGACTCTGAAATAAGCTCCAGGCTCTGAGCTGGCAGTCAGCACAGAGCCCGACGCGGGGCTCGAACCCACGAACCGCGAGATCATGACCTAAGCGAAAGTCGGACGCTCAACCGACCAAGCAAGCCACTCAGGCGCCCCTAAACTTATTTTTTAAAAATTTGCTTACTGGGGCTCCTGGGTGGCTCAGTCAGTTAAACGTCTGACTTTGGCTCAGGTCATGATCTCATGGTTCGTGGGTTCGAGCCCCACGTCGGGCTCTGTGCTGACAGCTAGCTCAGAGCCTGGAGCCTCTTTCAGATTCTGTATCTCCCTTTCTCTCTGACCCTCCCCTGCTCATGCTGTCTGTCCGTCTGTCTCTCTCTCTCTCAGAAATAAATAAAACATTAAAAATTTTTAAAAATTTACTTATTTATTTAGAGAGCAGAAAGAGAAGTAGGGGAAGGGGCAGAGAGAGAGAGAGGAAGAAAGAGAGAATCCCAGGCAGCCTCCGCACCATCAGCCCAGAGCCTGAGCCCGATTAGGGCTCAGTCTCACAAACAGTGAGATTATGACCTGAGCCAAAATCAAGAGTCAGACATTAAACTACCGAGGTGCACCCCAAATGGTGATTTCCTGACTCTATTAGTCATACATCTATCATTCTACAGTAAGGAAGTGCTTTACTTTCTCTTCATTTATTTAATTCATTCTTCATTTATTTATATCAGCATGGACTAATTCCTTTTTTTTTTAAGTTTTTTTTTTTTTTTTTTTTTTTTAGGAGAGAGAGAGAGAGAGAGACAGCGTGAGCAGGGGAGGGTCAGAGAGAGAAGGAGTCACAGACTGAAACAGGCTCCAGGCTCTGAGCTGGCAGTTAGCACAGAGCCCGACGCGGGGCTCGAACCCACGAACCGCGAGATCATGACCTAAGCTAAAGTCGGACGCTTAACCGACTAAGCCACCCAGGCGCCCCATCATGGACTAATTCCTGCAATATTCAGTGAGTTATAAAACATTCTTTTGATGTTTATACTAACACAGATTTGGCCTATAAACCCCCTTTATGCTGATCCTGTATTCTTTTGATAAGTCCCCATCCATTCTGAGCACTTTGTTACTTTCTGGTACAGCAAGCATTCCAGATTCATCATATTTATTTATTTATTTATTTACATTAAAAATTATTTTTAAGTTTTTACTTAAATTCCAGTTAGTTAACACACAGTGTCATATTAGTTTCAGGTATACAATATAGTGATTCAACACTTCTATATCACACCTGGTGCTTATCACAAGTATACACCTTAATCTTCATCACCTATTTCACCTGTCCCCCGACCACCTTCCCCCGGACTCATCTACTTTTTCTCCCCCAGCTCTGGAATCAGCCATTTCTCCAAAGAGCTCTGCTTCTCTTTAGAGGAGGATACCATTTGATCTGAGAGCAAAATGTGCTTATTTGCTCTGGAATGTTATTGCTTCTAGGCTCTCTCAGCATATGTACATAAACACATACACATTTAAGTCAATCAATCATATTTTCTTTTAAAACTGTGAATTCATGCTAATATCTTCAATTCAAAACCAGAATACCACAGGATTAATTCTAGCCTTTTTTCCTTTCTACATTTATAACTCTCTTCTCTGACAGAGATGAAACTGGTTTTCATAATCTTCAATATATTGCCTCTTATTTGCTCATTCTCCCTGAATGTAACCAACTTCCCAGTCCTCCTGGCCACCTCCTTGGCATCAACCTGTTGACCCTGGCTACCTGAAGTAAAAAAATAAATAAAAAAATATATATATATATAATTTTACTTATTTATATTTTTGAAAGAGAGAGAGAAGGAGAGGGAGGAGTATGGAGGAGAGGGGCAGAAGGAGAGAGACTGAGAATCTTAAGCAGGCGCCACACTCAGCAAGAAGCCTGACACAGGGCTCTATCCCATGATCCTGGAATCATGACCTGAGTTAAAATCAAGAGTGGTTCACCTGAGTGAGCCACTCAAGGTGCCCCTTGCTGGAACTACTTTAAGTTATTTTTTAATCTATCCATCTGTTCATCCATTCATCTATATAATCTGAGCCATTTCAGAGTAAGTTGCAGACTTATGTTTTACCCCTTATACTTCAGAATACATTTCTTTTTTTCTTTTTAGTTTATTTATTTATTTTGGGAGAATGTGTGTATATATGCATGCACAAGCCAGAGAGGAGCAGAGAGAGAGGAAGAGAGAATCTCAAGCCTGTGTGGAGCCCAATGCAGGACTCAAACCCTCAAACTGTGAGATCATGACCTAAGCTGAAACCAAGAGTTGGATGCTTAACCGAATGAGCCACCCAGGAGCCTCAAAGTGGATATTTTCTAAATCCTTGTTCCTTCACATTTTTTTGTAGTTGACCATTCTACTGTAACAATAAGCTTTCCTTATTTATTTATTTACTATTTGTTTTTACTATTTGTCTACATCAGTATAGAATCAGATTCTATTACCATGGATCCTTGTTATAATACATTACTGTTATTTTGATGTTCACATTATCCCAGTGAGAGCCCCTCCAAGCTGCCTTTTCTGTTCTTTTAACATGTTCCAGGGGCGCCTGGGTGGCTTAGTCGGTTAAGCGTCCGACTTTCGCTTAGGTCATGATCTTGTGGTTCGTGGGTTCGAGCCCCACGTCGGGCTCTGTGCTGACCGGCAGCTCAGAGCCTGGAGCCTATTTCAGAGTCTGTATCTCCCTCTCTCTCTGACCCTCCCCTGCTCACGCTGTCTCTCTCTCTCTCCTAGAAATAAATAAAAATATTAAAAAAAATGTTCCATCACTTTCTGAGTACATCTTTACTTTCTGATGCAATATATTCTTAGCTCACTTATTTTTATGCCCTAGTCCTGGAATTAGTCATTTGTCCTTGAATCCTACTGATTTTGGGCATTCTCAACTGCAGAACTGAACTAGTTCCATTTGCTGAGGCTGAGAAAGCATTTACCTACTTTACATTATCTATGAGCTCATACATTCTACGGGGGTCTGTTTTGCCCATCAGTGGATTCTCAGCACCTGTAATACCAGCTGTGCATATAAAAAGTATTCCATAAATATTTGCTCAAAAGTTTACATGCTGCCAAGTCTGTCTTAGAGAAATCTAGTAGAGATATGGTTTCAATTTTAAGTAGTTACATTCTTTGCATTCATTTGTTATAGCCACTTGTCCTGTGACAGATTCATAGCTTAAAATAGACTCTGTGTCCTGCCATTTACTTTTCTTTTTATATTAATTTTAGAAGCCAACGGTTCACTCTATAAAAATTTTTCACTGTCCCTTTTTCAAGACTGTCCTGTTTTCAAGATTTCCTAGATATCTAGGAGTGATTTCAGTAAATGTAATTCCTTTTACTGAGAGTGAAGCAGTATAGACATTTTATAAAGATTGAAGTGTTCATTCAAAATAGATGGTTGAGCATTTTATGCTTGTGTTCCTTGATAAACTGAAATTACAGTCATTCTATTATTTGAAAAAAAGAAGGAACCACATGAGTTATTTTAACAGAATATTTAATATGGGAATTAGTTAAGCATGTGCTGGAGAACTGAAAAGGCACAAAAACACCAAAGTCACACAGATGATAACCACAGAAAGCAGTTACTACCCCTATGTGGGAGGAACACAGGAAAGAGGCATGGGTTATTAGAACTTAGCAGCTAGGAGGCCCTCTGGAACTGGGACCCAAAGCTCTGAGAAGGCACTGCCTGGCTATTGCTGGTGTCTCTAAGGGGACTCAATGAGGCTGGTTCTGGAAATACTAGAAAAAGCTGGGGATGGGAAATAACTGTTGCTGTCAGAGTGAAGGAGTGAAGAGGTGAAGGAGTCTTAACAGGAACAGCAAACTCCCAACTCCCAGATCCTGACTTTCATTCTGTTCTAGCACCCCCTACTGGTGGAACATAAAATAGTTTTTGCTCCTGTCAGTATTAGGGCTGAGTACGGAGAAGTGGATTTGGAGCCAAGAGACAATCACTTGATAGCACAACAATTATAGAAATTATACTGATACACTTATACTCTGAAATACTATGCTATCAACAGAACATTTGAATGTGTACTTGATGGATTTTACATGTGTATATTTAAGTAATCTCTATAGGATATGTGGGGCGGGAACTCACAATCAAGAGTTGCATGCTCAGGGCGCCTGGGTAGTTCATGATCTCGCAGTTTGTGAATTTGAACCGCCATTGGTTCAGCTGCTGTCAACTGAGGAGCCTGCTTGGGATCCTCTGTCTCCCTCTCCCTCTGCCCCTCCCCTGCTCACACATATGCGTGCCCTCTGTCTCAAAAATGAACGTTAAAAAACATAAAAATAAAGTGAATTGATAATTACTAGCTGTTTCTTTAAAAAAAAAAAAAAAAGAATTGCATGCCCTTATGACTGAGGCAGCCAGGCACCCCAATTTGATGTATTTTTAAACTCAACTCTTTGTGTTCAATGTTTGTTAAATTCATGTCAAGATATATATGGATAATTTAGAAAGAATATTAAAATATAGAGCTGTCTTACTGTGAAGGAACTACATATAAAAAATCGGGGGGTGGGCACCTGGGTGGCTCAGTCGGTTAAGCGTCCAACTTCGGCTCAGGTCATGATCTCACAGTCTGTGAATTCATGCCCTGCGTTGGGCTCTGTGCTGACAGCTCAGAGCCTGGAGCCTACTTTGGATCCTGTATCTCCTCTCTTTTTGACCCTCCCCTGCTCACGCTGCCTCTCTCTTTCTCCCAGAAATAAATAAAACATTAAACAAAATGTTTAAAAATCGGAATAACTCAGATTACAGATTCAAAACGAAGGTAGAATTCTGATCTCTGATTTGCAAAACAAATCATAAAGTTAGTAAATATAGTTTGATCTTGACAGAAACCTAATAAACTTGGACATCTGCTTTTTAAGCTGCTGAAAGATTAGAAATGAGACTAGGAGGGGGCAACAGAGAAGCTGTTATACAAGTCGACTGGCAACTACAAGGAGGGACAAATGACAAGTAATAGATAATAAAGGGAAGAACTAGAATATAAACCTGTAAACTAAAAATATACAGCTGGCTCCACTCCCACTTAAGATTAAATGACTTTGCATGGTACATGGTTACACATACAGTTTGACCCTTGAACAATGTTAGGATTGGGAATGCTGACCCCATACACAGTCTAAAATGAGAGTATAACTTTTGACTCCCCAAAAACTTAACTACAAATAGTCTACTGTTGATCAGAAACCGTTTACCAATAAGATAGTCATTTAACACATACTTTGTATCTGCATTATACTGTATTCTTACAATAAACTACACTAGAGAAAATACTAAGAAAATTGTAAGGAAGAGAAAGTATATTTACAGTATTGTACTGTATTTATTGAAAAAAATTTTATAATTAGACCTGAGCAGTTTAAACTTGTGCTGTTCAAGGATCAATTGTATTTTTGTTTATTTCTTTTTTTTTAATGTTTTATTTATTTCTAGGAGAGAGAGAGAGAGCGTGAGCAGGGGAGGGTCAGAGAGAGACGGAGTCACAGACTGAAACAGGCTCCAGGCTCTGAGCTGGCAGTCAGCACAGACCCAGCGCGGGGCTCGAACCCATGAACCGTGAGATCGTGACCTAAGCGAAAGTCGGACGCTTAACCGACTAAGCCACCCAGGCGCCCCTATTTTTGTTTATTTCATGGACATACTCCTAAAAGGGCATGCAGAGAGAGAGAGGAAGAATACCTTAGCTATCAGACATATTGTCCTGACAGTGTCCATCTATCAAAAATCACAAATGCATCTACCCTTTAGTTCAGTCACCTCACTTCTAGGAACAAAACAATGTATGCAACAAGATGATTCATTGTGGTATTACTTATAACTACAGTAGATTGGAAACAATGTAGTAAGTCCACCAATAGGGTTAAATAAATGGTACAGCCATACAGCCATACATGGAATACTGTGCAACTGTGGATGGATGGATAGATGATAGATAGATAGAGCTGGAAACTTTTGTACTGATGTAGAAAGATCTCCAAAATATTGTTAAATGAGAAAGTAAGACATATGCACAATATAGTATCATTTGTATAAAAGAGGGGTAATTGTGTGTGTGGGTGTGTAATGTCTGTACAAAGATATACACACAGAAACTGATAGCATTGGTTTCCTATATGGAAGAAAATTGAGTAGCTGGAGGTCGTGAGCAAGAGGGAAGCTTTTCACTATACCTTTTTTTTTAAATGTTTTATTTATTTTTGAGAGAGAGAGACAGCATGAGTGGGGGAGGGTTAGAGAAAGAGGGAGACACAGAATCTGAAGACAGGCTTCAGGCTCTGAGCTGTCAGCACAAAGCCTGATGCGGGGCTCAAACCCACGAACCATGAGATCATGACCTGAGCCGAAGTCAGACGCTCAACTGACTGAGCCACCCAGGAGCCCCTCGCTATATCTTTTCTTATATATTTAAACTTTTGATCTATTTGTATGTATTAGTTTTTTAAACCTTTATTTTTTTTAAAAAAAGAAAAAAATGATTACTTCGATGTTTTGGATATTCCAGGATTTGCTATATGTAAGTTAGTAATGTAAATGACTCTGGTTACAGTACTGTATTGTATTTATAAAAAAAAAAACCCTTTAAGTAGACTGGTGCAGTTCAAACCTGTGTTGTTCAAGGGTCAATTGTGTATTTGTTTATCTCACAGACACAACCCTAAAAGGGGGTGCAGAGAGGAGACAGGAAGAATACCTTAGCTATTAAGATATAGTATCCCAATAATGTCCATCTATCAAAAATCACAAGCATAATAAAAGAGTTATGCTGTTAGTAGAGAGTAAATTATCCTAAATTGATTTTAAACCTTGATAATCAAGTTATATTATATTGGAAATTATAAGGCATCATTAAGGCTGCTTAATTTACTTAGTCTACCTTTATGCTCATTTTACTGTAATGATTATGAACATAATGACTGGAATCTAATAGCTTTTTAAGAAAATTTTAAGTAAATTCCATGCCACAGGTGGGGCTTAAGCTCACAATCCCAAAATCAAACCTTGCACATTCTACTGATTAAGCCAGCCAGGAACCCCCTCATACATTTTTTACTCCAGCATGGAATAATAGCAACTCAACATTGTTTTTACGATCTTATTTTTAAGTAACCTCTACACCCAACATAAGACTCAAACTTACAACCCAGAGATCAAGAGTCGCATGCTCTACCAACGAAGCCATCCAGGAACCCCTAGGAACTCAACATTTTAAGTGTTATTTACAAGTGACAGACTCTACTTAGTAAAGTTCTCCAATAGTAAGAAATACAGGTTTCCCCCATACCCAAAAGGTTGTTTTAAGGCCCCTTTGCTTTTACAAAAGAACTGCGTTTGTACCTGTTTTTCCCTAACCAAAAGAAATCCAAAGAGGATTTTTGTTTTTACAAAATGCTAATTTCTTCTTCACTTTAAGCCATATCGGTTTATGAAAGGTTTGATAGGAATACTTTTGGATGGGGTTGGTGGGGGACGGATGGGGCAGGGGTGGGGGGAACGTGGCTGGGTAGGGACCTGTATTACAAACTACAGTGAGTTCTACAGCGACATCTAGTGTGCACTTCTTGTAAAGTAGCTTGTAGCCATATGACTAGGCACTATTTTTAAAGTCTTTGAATAGGCTAACGGAAGTCTGCTTATTAATCCTTATTATCATTTTTTAGATTACAGTACAAAATGTGGAATTGTTTGGAGTTCTCATGGTACATATTGTCACTGGACTAGAATTTACTACAGCAGGTCTAAAAGTTATGTTTGATTGTTTTACAAGTTTATTGTAAAATTTACACATTTCGTTAGAAAAAAATTAAACAAGTTTTAATCCATCTGTAAATGTTTAAATTATTAAGAACTGTTAAGTTCCAAGCTGCCTCATTCAAGATATTGTAATGGGAAATTTTATAAAAGAGACCTCTGGTGCACCTGGGTGGCTCAGTCAGTTAGGCTTCCGGCTTCAGTTCAGGTCATGATCTCGGGGTTTGTGGGTTCGAGCCCCCCAGCGGGCTCTGTGCTGATAGCTCAGAGCCTGGAACCTGTCTTCGGAGTCTGTGTCTCCCTCTCTTTCTGTCCCTCTCCTGCTCGCACTGTTTCTCTCTCTCTCAAAAAATAAATAAAACATTTTGCATAAGTAAGTAAATAAAAAGAAAAGTGACTTTAAAAAAAAGAGACCTCTGTACATTCAAGAAAGGTTCTATTTGTAGGGGTTCCTGGCTGGCTTAGTCAGTGGAGCATGTGACTCTTGATCTTGGGGTTGTGAGTTTGAGCCCCATGTAGGGTGTAGAGAGTACTTAAAAATAAAAAATATGCATATTAAAAAATTATATTTGTAGAGTGTTGAGAAACTTCTGAGAAATCACTTGAGTGACTAATAAGGAGTAACAGACAGTACTTGGCACTACTAACGTTTTATTTAATATGATAAAGAGGTCCAAATAGCTCCAAAGTGATTTGTTTACAAAGACAAAATGATCCATAAGTGACTATTTACTGATAATGCCATATAACTTTTTCCTGTTATATTTATTTGAAATAGTCTTAGGAAAAGTGTCACTGTTACTATGATACCTGAAAAAAAAAATGCTTTAGTGTTATGTCTCCAATCCAATTTAGCTGAAAAAACTTCCCTTGAATCCCTTCTGGCCCCTTCACCAAAGAGAAAATTGGACTTATTCTGTTATCTGATAATGGCAGCCCTCATTCTATGAATCAAAGCTATCCACCAAATCCTCACTTAACTAAGTAATTGAGTCTGAATGTTTGGAGTTACTTGGTTGTGCCTGGTTGAACATTCCTCTGCTATCACAAGTCAAAATATAACCACTTCGGTCAGATTTGCATTCAAAATTTCAGTCTTGGTTTATAGCTGTGTGGCCTCTTGATAATTACTCCGTTTGGGCTGTAGTTTTCTCAGCAGCTAAATGAGGATTTAATCTCCTAGAGATGAGTAAGTAGTGATGACAGTAAGCATTCTTAATTAGTTCCTAAAGTAACTATTTAGAAACTAATTTTTAGTTTTTGTTGTTTTACTGTTAAGTGTCATATATCACTGTGGGTTTTTGTAGGCTTTTGATAGTTAACTGTTAACCTTTATCAGTTAAGGACCCTCACTTCTATTGCTAGAGGCAGAGAGAGGTAGAGAGAGAATCCCAAGCACATTCCACACTGAGGGCAGAGACTGATGCAGGGCTCGAACTCACAAAATGTGGAATCATGACCTGAGCTGAAATCTAGAGTCAGGATGCTTAAATGATTGAGCCAGTTGGGTCCCCTGTTTTTTGTTTTTCAAATAATGAGTGGGCATTGAATTTTATTGATACAGGTTTTCCTGTATCTTTTGAGATGATTGCATAGTAGAAAATATAAGGAACAACATGTTTAAAAAGAAAAGATTATGAGTTCATGATTTTTGGACCACAATAAAAATAACTCACAAAACCAGCTAAACCTTGAAAACATGGTATACCATTTGTAATTAGAACAAAAATTGCACAATTAGCACAAAATAACTATGAGAATATTTAAATAACATCTTCTATGCTTGCCCCACTCATTTTCCTTAGTAAAAGGCGAAAGATTTATACGATCTGAATAGAAATGAGAGTATTCACTCATTTTCCTTAGGACACAATTTTGAAATTCATTGATTCAGACACAACTGACTTGGTATTTTTAGAATTCTTAATTGTAGTAAAAAAATCCACCTATTTGTGATCTTTTTTAATTTAAATTTTTAAACTTAACAATTAGTACTTTTAAAACTTTATTTTTTTAAAAATGTTTTATTTTTATGTTTTTGAGAGGGAATTTGGAACAGAGGATCCGAAGCAGGCTCCACGCTGACAGCAGAAAGCCCTATGTGGGGCTCAAGCTCACGAATTGTGAGATCATGACCTGAGCCAAAGTCAGATGGTTAACCAGCTGAGCCACCCAGGTACCCCTTAACCATATTTAAATGTACAGTTCTGTAGTTTTAGGTACATTCACATTGTTGTGCAATACATCTTCAAAACTGTTTTGTCTTCCAAAATTCTATATTTGTTAAACAACTCTTCATTACCCTCTCCCCCAAGCAACCTCTGTAACCACCATTCTACTTTGTTTCTATGAATTTGGGTACTTCAGATACCTCATACAAGTGGAATCATACAGTATTTGTCTTTTTTGACTGGCTTTCTTTACTTTGTACAATGTCCTCAAGTTTCATCCATGTTGTAGCATGTGATGGGATTTCTGGACTTTTCAAGGTCGAATAATATTCCACTGTATGTGCATCACATTTTGTTTTTGTTTATCTATTCATCTGGATATTTGTGTTGCCTCCTTCTCAAGACTCTTGTGAATAATGCTGTTATGAACATGGGTATGCAAATATCTTTTCAAGATCCTGCTTTCAATTATTTTCAATATGTATCCAAAGGTGTCTAAATCATATGGTTAATTCTATTTTTAACTTTATGAGGAATATCCATACTGTTCTATAGTGGCTGTACTATTTTACATTCCTACCAATAGTATACAAGGGTTCAAACTTCTCCAAATCCTCACTAACACTTATTACATACTGTTTTGTTTTAATTTAATTTTTTTTATATATATATATTTTTTTTATTTCTAGGAGAGAGAGAGAGACAGCGTGAGCAGGGGAGGGTCAGAGAGAGAGAGAGATACAGACTCTGAAATAGGCTCCAGGCTCTGAGCTGCCGGTCAGCACAGAGCCCGACGTGGGGCTCGAACCCACGAACCACAAGATCATGACCTAAGCGAAAGTCGGACGCTTAACCGACTAAGCCACCCAGGCGCCCCTGTTTTAATTTTATTTTTAAAAAACTTTTAATGTTTATTTATTTTTGAGAGAGACAGAGACAGAGAATGAGTGGGAGAAGGGCAGAGAGAGAGGGAGACACAGAATCTGAAGCAGGCTCCAGAGCTCAATGTGGAGCTCAAACTCATGGATGGTGAGATTATGACCTGAGCAAAAGTCAGATGCTTAACCATCTGACCTGAGCCACCCAGGCGCCCCTAATTTTAAGTTTTTAAATTTTAATGCCAGTATAGTTAACATACTGTGTCATATTTGTTTCAGGTGTACAATATAGTGATCCAACAATTCTATACATTCATTACTCAGTACTCATCATGATTAGTGTACTCTTTAATCCCATAACCCTCCCACCTCCCAAACCATTTGTTTGTTCTTTATGGTTAAGAGTCTGTTTCTTGGTTGTCTTTTTCTCTTTCCTTTTGTTTGTTTATTTGTTTTTAAAAGTAGGCTCCCCATCCAATGTGGGGATCAAACTCATGACCCTGAGATTAAGAGTCATATGCTCTACCAACTGAGCCAGGCAGCTGCCCCCAATTGTTTCTTAACAATTCCACATTGAATGAAATCATATGGTATTTGTCTTTCTCTGATTATTTCACTTAGCATTATACTTTCTACATCCATCCATGTTGTTACAAATGACAAGATTTCAGTCTTTTTTATGGCTGAATAATATTCTGTTGTATATGTATATACATATATGTACATATATATGTAATATATATACATATTTTATGTATATATATACACCACCTCTTCTTTAACCATTCGTCAATCGAGGAACACTTGGGCTCCTTCTATATCCTGGCTATTGTAAATAATGCTGCTGTAAACATAGGGGTGCATATATTCTTTTGGTTAACTAGTGTTTTCATATTATTTGAGTAAATATCCAATAGTGTGATACCGGTTCACATGGTAGTTCTATTTAAAAAATTTCTTTTGTAGTTTTTCTCTGAATCGATTTTTTAAAATGTTTTTTTAAATTTATTTTTGAGAGAGAGATAGAGACAGCATAAGCAGGGGAGGGTCAGAGAGAGGGAGATACAGAAATCAAAGAGAGGCTCCAGGCTCTGAGCTAGCTGTCAGCACAGAGCCCCACGTGGGGGTCGAACACACAAACCATGAGATCATGACCTGAGCTGAAATCGGACGCCCAACCGACTGAGCCATCCAGGCATCCCTCTATTTTAAAATTTTTGAGGACCCTCCATATTGTCTTCCACAGTGGTCACACCAGTTTGCATTCCCATCAGCAGTGCACGAGGCTTCCTTTTTCTCCACATTCATGCCAATACTTGTTGTTTTACATAGTGGGGTTTTTTTTGATAGTTATCATCCTGATGGGTGTGAGCTGATATCTCATTAGATTTGTATTTCTGTAATGATTAGAGATAGTGAGCATCTTTTCATATGCTTCTTGTCCATTTGTATATCTTTTTTGGAGAAATATCTATTCAAGTCCTTTGTTCATTTTTAAATGGGGTTACTTGGAATTTTTTGTTGCCATTGAGTTGTAGGAGTTTTAAAGTTATATATTTTGGACATTAACTTCTTATTAGATGTATGATTGGCAAATATTTTCTCCCATTCTGTAGGCTACATTTTCACTCTGTTGATTATATCCTTTTGTTTTGTTGGAACTGCACCTCTAAATGAGATTGAGATGCTAGTTATTTCTTTTAACATTTATATAAATATATGTTTTATATATAAATATATATATTTATATATAATATATATAAAATATGTATAAATATAAATAAATAAATATATATAAAACATATATATAAATGTTAAAAGAAATATATATATATATATATATACATATACATATATATGAGACAGGGAGACAGAATGCCAAACAGGCTCTGTGCTGCCAGTACAGCAGCACAGATGTGGTGCTTGAACCCATGAACTGTGAGATCATGACCTGAGCCCAAGCCAAGAGTTGGTTAATATATATATAAATATATATAAAACATATATATATATATAAATGTTAAAATAAATATATATATATACATATATAAGAGACAGGGAGACAGAATGCCAAACAGGCTCTGTGCTGCCAGTACAGCAGTACAGATGTGGTTTTTGAACCCATGAACTGTGAGATCATGACCTGAGCCCAAACCAAGAGTTGGACGCTTAACCGACTGAGCCACCCGGGTGCCCCTGAAAATCCTTTCAATAAACAGAGTATGGAAAACTGGATATTCACATGATTAAAGAATGAAGCTAGATCTTTACCTTACACCATAAATGAAAATTAACTCAAAATAAAGACTTAAATTTAAGATTTAAAACTGTAAAAATCCTAGAAGGGAACATATGGGAAAACTTTCATGACACTGGATGGCAATGATTTCTTAGAAATGACACCAAAACCACAGGCAACAAAGGTGAAAATATACAGATGGGACCAAACCAAACTTTAAAACTTCTGTGCATCAAAGGATATAATCAGGGGTGCCTGGGTGGCTCAGTCAGTTAAGCATCTGACTTTGGCTCAGGTCATGATCTCATGTTTCATGAGTTCGAGCCCTACATTGGGCTCTGCTCTGACAGCGGGGAACCTGCTTGGAATTCTCTCTACCCCTCTCTCTGCCCCTCCCCTGCTCGCATTCTCTCTCTGTCTCTCTTTCTCTCTCTCCCAAAAATAAATAAATAGGGGCGCCTGGGTGGCTTAGTCGGTTGAGCGTCCGACTTTCGCTTGGGTCATGATCCCGCGGTTCGTGGGTTCGAGCCCCGCGTCGGGCTCTGTGCTGACTGCCAGCTCAGAGCCTAAAGCCTGTTTCAGTCTGTGACTCCCTCTCTCTCTGACCCTCCCCTGCTCACGCTGTCTCTCTCTCCTAGAAATAAATAAAAATATTAAAAAAAAATATTTAAAAAACAAAAATAAATAAACATTAGTTTTTTGAAAGGATTTTCACCACTGAGTCGTCTTGGCAACCTTGTTGAAGATCATTTAACTATATACATGAAGATTTATTGCTGGGCTCTACTCTATTCCATTGGTCCATATATCTGTACCTCACTGTTTTAATTATTGTACCTTTGTAAGTGATACCTCCAACTTTGTTTTTTTCAAGATTTTGTTGGCTATTAAGGGTCTGACTTTTAAAACACCAAATGTATAACATTTATAATTGCTAAAATCACTTTCTCATGCTTATGATCTCCAGCACTTTTTTTTTCTTTTTTTTTAATGTTTTACTTATTTCGGGGTGGGCAGAGAGAGAGAGAGGGAGAAAGAGAGTGCTATAGCACAGAGCCCAAAGCAGGGCTTGATCTCATGAACTGGGAGATCATGACCTGAGTCGAAATCAAGAGTCAGATGCTAAACCAAATGAGCTACCCAGGCACCCTGGGTATCTCCCACCCAGCTATCTGGATACCCAGCTATATAGATACCCAGCTATCTCCACTACGTTTTAGCTGACTTTGGAAACCTTTTTGGATTTCAAAAGATATGAACTATACCATAAAGAAGGGACATACAATAAATAAACAATTTCATGACTATAAAACCACCACCCTCATCAAGAAATACAACACTACCCCCAATTACTTCCCTGCCTCTGTGTTCTTTCTGGATCACAATCCCCTCTTTCCATAGGAGGTTACCACTATTCAGCCTTTCCAGAAAAATTATTTCCCTCTCCTTATTAAGATTTAAATACATATCCTTAAACAATATAATTTTACCTGTTTTGGAACTTTAATTTGAATCATATTATGTATTATTTTAACTTGCATTTTTTATATAAAATTTTTTCTCATTTTATTTATTTGAGAGAAAGAGAGTGCAAGCAGAGAGAGGAGCAGAGGGAGAGAGAGAGAATCTTAAACAGGCTCCAAGTTCAGTGTGGAGCCCGATGCTGGGCTCCATCCCATGACCCTGGCACCACAACCTGAGCTGAAATCAAGAATCAGATACTCAATGAACTGAGCTATTCAGGCACCCCTTAAAACTTGCATTTTTGGCTCAACATCGTGAAATTCTTCCATGTTGTCTAGCTATAGTTCATACATTATAATATTCCATTATATAAATATACCACAATGTATCTATTTTACTTTTGACGGACAGTTTTATTCAGTTTCCAGCTTTTGGTAATTACTACCAGTATTGTATATACACTTCCTTTACATGTATTTTTTTTTTTTTTTTAAGTAATCTCTATGTCCACCATGGGGCTTGAACTCACAACCCTAAGATCAAGAGTTGCACGCATTACTGACCGAGCGAGCCAGGCACCTAGCCTACATGCATCTTGATGCTCAAGTTCAAGAGTTTATCCAGGGCATAAATTTGAGTAGATTGCTAATTCTTAGGATACATGTATATTCAACATATGTCAGCTCGTTTTTCAAAGTTGTATCAATTCACAATCTCATCAGTAGCTCATGGATATTCTCATTACTCCACGTGCTTTTTTAGTCGTACACTAATTTTGGGGAGGTTAGTGAATGTGTAATAGTATCTGTGGTTTCGCTTTACATGGGCCTAATTACTTACCAATGATGCCAAACATCTTTTCATGTTTGTTACTGATGTTTGAACTCCCTGTTAAAGATTTTTGCTCATTTTTGGCAAAATATTGTCTTTTTATTTATTTGTAGGAATTCTTTATGTTCCGGATTGCCTTTTGTCACCTATATATGTTCTAAATATTTTTTCTCATGTTTTGTATTTCCTCTCTTTATTAAATGAAGGTCTTTATTTTAATGTAGTATGTCTTTTGTTTATGGTTAAAGTCCATACATATAGGAAATTTGGGCATATTGCTTTGTGAAATGCCTGTTTTTTGCTTGTTTTTCTGTTGGTTGCCTTTTTTTATTTTAATTTTTTAAAAGTCTGTTTATTTTGAGAGAGAGAAAGAAAGAGTGCAGTCGGTGCGTGCAGGGGAGGGGCAGAGAGAGGGAGCTCTGTCAAACTAACAGTGTGGAGCTCAATACAGGGCTCAAACTCACCAACTGTGAGATCATGACTTGAGCTTAAATCAAGAGTCTGATGCTTAACCGACTAAGCTACCAGGGACCCCTTGGTTGCTTCTTTTAAAGATAGATCATTAGGGGTGCCTGGATGGCTCAGTCAGCTGTGTCCAACTTTGGCTCAGGTCATGATCTTACTGTTCGTGAGATCAAGTCCCACATCAGGCTCGCTGCTGGGAGCCTGTCACCAGAGCCCTCTTTGGATCCTCTGACCCTCTCTCTCTGCCCATCCCCTGCTTGTGCTCTCTTAAAAATAAATATATTTTTTGAAGATAGATCTTTAGAAATTCTTCATATATTCCAGATACAATCCGTTTGTCAGATGCACATATAGCAAATGTATCTTCCACCATTCTCTCAATTGCCTTTGCACTCTCTTAATAATGTCTTTGGTGAACAGAAGTTTTTAACTTTACTTGAGTTCAGTTTACCAATTATTTTGTTTATGGTTGGTGTTTTTTGTGTCTTATTTAAGAAAGCTTTGCCTACTCAAAGTTCGTAAGTATATTTTCCTATACTTTCTTTTAAAATATTTATTGCTTTATGTTTCCAATTTTAAGGATAACCCATCTAGAATTTTTATAGATTGTGAAGTAGGGATTAAGTTTAGTGTTTTTTCCATATGGATATTCAATTGACCCATACTAAAAAGACCATCCTTTCTGCACTACACAGCAAAATATAGTCTTTGTCATCTATCAAGTGACTCTATTCAACCTGTCTGTGAACTCTATCCTGTTCCATTGACTTGTCTGTCCATTGTTGGAACAAAACCACATGTCTAAATTTCCACAGCTTTAATAATGTAACTGATATATATATAACTATATATACATATATAGCCTTTATGAGTGTTATATATACTAAATAACTGTTATTTAGCAGTGTGGTTGTTCTGCTTTGTTCTTTAAAGTTGTCATAGCTCTTCTTAGTTCTTTGCATTGACATCTAAATATTACAATCAGTGAAATCAAAATGTTGTGTCATTTCTCATATCAAAAATCTGCTGGGATTTTGACTGGGATTACACTGAATCTATAGAGGAGTTGGGAAAGAACATCTTTATGTTAACTCTTCCAGTCTATGAGCAGGGCATTTACTTGGATTTCTATTTAATTTTTCTAAAAATGAGTAGTTCCCAGTGAAAGGTCTTTCACATTATTTGTTAGATCAAGTTCCATGTTTTTTATTCTTTTTCTATTATTACAAGTGGTATTTTTTTTCAAAATTTCATTTTTGACTTTTTTATTGCTGATATACAGCAACACAACTGATCTCAGTGCAATAGCATTATATTCAGAGGTATTGTTAAATGAATCTATTAATTCTAATTGTTTGGGTTTTCTACATATACAATCATGTCATCTGTGAATAATGAGTTTTCTTTCATTTCAGCTTTCCTTTTTTATTTATTCTGTCTTTTTGTTATAGAAACTAGAAGGGAGAGAAGTCTGGAGGATTGGTAATACTGTTTCTTTTCTTTTCTTTTTTTTTTTTAGTTTTTAATGTTTTATTTATTTGAGAGAGAGACAGCGTGAGCAGGGGAGGGTCAGAGAGAGAGGGAGACATAGAATCTGAAGCAGGCTCCAGGCTCTGAGCTGTCAGCACAGAGCCCAACACGGGGCTCAAACCCACGAACCGTGAGATCATGACCTGAGCTGCAGTCGGACGCTTAACCGACTGAACCACCGAGGTGCCCTGGTAATACTGTTTCTTGATGATAGTCTCACTTTAGGCACAAACCAAAGCCCTTCCTTAACATATTGCCAAGTCTCAAGCAACTGCCCACTATTCTTATATCTACATTGCCCTACAGGAACACTCAAGTTTTCACCAAAGTCATCTGATGGTAATTGGTAGACTTCATTTCTTTGCCCATTTTACTCAGCATAACTATGGACCTACTCTTAAATGCTCTCTTCAGACTCTAAAATCAAACCAAACGTTACTGGAGGGGTGTTGGGTGAGGGGATGAGCTAAATGAGCAAGGGGCATCAAGGAGGGCACTTGTTGGGATGAGCAATGGGTGTTATATGTAAGTGATGAATCACTAAATTCTCCTGAAACCATTATTACACTATATGTTCACTAACTTGGATTTAAATAAAAAAATTTTTTTAAAAGTTCTCATGCTCCTGGTCTTCTTTCATCATTCATTCCATTCCTTAAACATGGATATTCCTCCTTGGCTCTTTCACACTTCCAAATCTGTGGATATCATATCTTCCCATCACTTGGAATTTATTGCTTTCTATGGACCCCCAACTATTCCTAATTTCTCTAAGCTTCAGATCCTAACTGCCAAGAGATGATCTCCATCTAGATTCACTCCTATAGTATCTAAGTGCTTACTATGTATTAAGTATTGTTAGGTGCTAGCATTTCTCATAGGGTTGTCAAATCCAGTGTATTCAAACCAAAGTCTATCTTCTTCTTTACATATTTAGTCTTCTTCCAGCGACTCCTGACTAGAATAGACAGAAATACATATATATGTACCCACCAAAGGGCACAAAGAAATGTTGATAGCAGCAATTTTTGATAATAGCTAAAACCTTGGAACAATCCAAATACCCATTAAAAGTTAAGTGGGTAAATTGTACTATATCCATACAGTGAAATAATTTTTTATAGCAATGACAATAAACCCACCAGAATATAATTATATGGATTAATCTCACAATGTTAAGTGAAACCCACTCAAAGGAGTACATATTACCAAGTAAAATATTTCTAGGTAATTTTAGTTCTCTCTGGCCATCTTATTATTAATCAGGTCTACTGAATTTACCTCTGAAAGATAAATCTACTTCTCTCTCCAACCTCATTGCTATTCATTCAATTTTATAATCAATTTTTGGAACTGATTTCATATGATGAACATATGAAAATGAACAAAGAAAACGTCCACATGAATTCCAAAGCAAGATTTAAGTTTCCAAATGGTATAGTATGACCAAATTAAATATTCATATAACCTGTTAGTTTAAGAAACCTATGGTAGTCAAACCATACAAGATGAACCCCAATCATCCCTGCCTCTTGGTATTCACTCTTTTGTAATACATTCTCCATTTTAAGTTCCCTGTAAGACCAATAGAATATATAGAAAAAAGTGATGGTGTGTCATTTCCAAGACTAGGTTATATAAATACTGCGGCTTCAATCATGGGTACACTTTCCTGGGTTGCTCTGGGAGAAGCCAGCTGCCACATCATGAGGACACAGGGTAACCTATGATGTCTTCACTCAACAGCTGGAGGAACTCAGTAAGGAACCTCAAGGCCTATCCTGTGAGCTTAAATTAGACTCTGCCCCAGTCAAGCTTGTAGAGGATACTGCAGCTCTGATTGATAGTTTAACTACAAAGTCATCAAACCACACAGCCAATCACTCCCAGATTTGTGACCCATACAAATGGCAAAAATTGTTTTAAGTTGCTAAGTCTTGAGGTTACATACTGACGATTTATTTCTTCTAATTAAACCATAGCTATGATAAACTAATTTTTGTTACTAAGGCAAATAAAACAGGTACATTTTACACAGCCTCACAATTTCAGATTATTCAGTCACAAGATCACTGTGTTAAATCCTGGACAATAAAGTCCATAGTAAAGTGTTTGATTAGAGTTATATATTTTTTTAATGTTTTATTTCTGAGAGAGAGAGAGAGAGCAAGGGAGGGTCAGACAGAGACGGAGACACAGAATCTGAAACAGGCTTCAGGCTCTGAGCTGGCTGTCAGCACAGAGCCCGATGTGGACTCCAACCCACGAACCGTGAGATCATGACCTGAGCCGAAGTTGGTCGCTGAACCGACTGAGCCCCCCAGGTGCTCCTAGAATTGTATTTTCATAAGGGCACCTGGGTGGCTCAGTCGGTTCAACGTCCAACTTCGGCTCAGGCCATGATCTCGCAGTCTGTGAGTTCAAGCCCAGCGTTGAGCTCTATGCTGATAGCCCAGAAAGCCTGCTTTGGATTCTGTATCTCCCTCTCTAAAAATAAACATTAAAAACAATTTTTAAAAAAGAATTGTATTTTTATAATTTATTCCCCACAAGCTCTGACAAATTTTGGTTCTTTGACTTTCAAGGATTAAACCTTACTAACTTATCTCAATAAGGTAAAGAAAATAGGCAACAATATTTAAGCTGCTGATAAATCTATATTGCTATTAGTGAATGAAATAGTCAAATGTTTTCTTCTTTTTTAAAACTACATCTTGGGACGCCAGAGTGGCTCAGTTGGTTAAGTAGCTGGCTTCAGCTCAGATCATGATCTTGTAGTTTGTGAGTTTGAGCCCCTCATTGGGCTCTGTGCTGACACCTCAGAGCATAGAGCTGCTTTAGATTCTGTGTCTCCCTCTCTCTCTGCCCCTCTCCCAATCATGCTATCTCTGTCTCTCAAAAAAAATAAACAAAACATTAGAAACCAACAAAACTACTTCTCATAAGAACGCCTAAGACAAGTTCAAAGATATTTCTAAAACTGCATCCTGCACTGCCAAAAATTATATACCCGGCACAGAGGCATCAAATAAATATTTTTTGAAGTAGGTGATAAAATTTTACAATCAGTTTAAAAACTGTGAATATAGCATAAATGCCATTAAATGTCAGTTAAACTAATGATTCTATACCAGAACAAAACAGAATTGATCTACTGGGAGTTACCCTGCTCTCAAAACTCGGGGTCTCCTTCTCTACTTCCTTCCCCAAATCTTTGGGGGGAAGGATGATATATAAACTCTGAAAAGCACTAAAGGACTGCTAATTCAAGGTGAAAGACATCACATAGCCCTTTCCTGCTGAGACCCTATTACTGAAGGGAATTTGAAAATGTTTAAAATGATGGAAAAAGGGAGAGAAGTGATATGTCAAAGACAATATATTTCAAACAACAGTATGAAAATGGAAAATAGATTAAGAAATAGAAAATCTTCAACAAAAAAGGCAAGAATATGCAATGGGAAAAAGTCTCTTCAACAAATAGTGCTGGGACCCTCCCACAAAGGCGTGTCTGTAGTTCCCTGTCTTTAGACACGTAAGAATTGGAGGAAAAGAAACATGAATTTGGAGAAGTCTGGGGTCAGCTTGCTCCCTGCAGGCTCAAGACCAACCATCCAACAGAGGAAAAAAAAAAAAAAATAGTGCTGGGAAAACCGGATAGCCACATGCAAAAGAATAAAACTGGACCAC
Organism: Hyaena hyaena; assembly: GCF_003009895.1. Taxonomy (NCBI): domain Eukaryota; kingdom Metazoa; phylum Chordata; class Mammalia; order Carnivora; family Hyaenidae; genus Hyaena; species Hyaena hyaena. The sequence goes on along the minus strand of NW_024081941.1, from coordinate 124,428 downwards.
TTTCTCACACTGTATGTAAAAAAACACAAAGTCCTAACTGTGAAACCTGAAGCCACACAACTCCTAGAAGAGAGCACAAGCAGTAATTTCTCTTACATCAGCTACAGCAGCATTTTTCTAGATGTCCTGAGGCAAGGGAAACAAAAGCAAAAATAAACTATTGGGACTACATAAAAATAAAAAGCTTCTGCACAACAAAACAATCAACAAAACTAAGACAAGCTACTGAGAAGATATTTGCAAATGACATTAACTGATAGAGGTTTAGCATCCAAAATACATGAACTTACACAACTCATTACGAAAAAACTCCCAAATAATTTAATTAAAAATGGGCAAAAGACATGAACAGACATCTCTTCAAAGACAACAGACACATTCAAAGATGCTCAACATTACTCATCATGGGAATACATCCAAAACCACAATGCGATCTCACTTCACACCTGTCGGAATGGCTAAATCCGACTCAAGGGGGGTGCCTGAGTGGCTCAGTTGGTTGAGTTGTCCAGCTCTTGATTTCAACTTAGATCATCATCTCACCATTGGTGGGTTCATGAGTTTGAGCCCCAGGTGGGGCTGCACGGACAGTGGAGAGCCTGATTGGGATTATCTCTCTCTGCCCCTCCCCTGCTAGTGCTCTCTCTCAAAATAAATAAGATAAACTTAAAGTGCAGAGGGAGAGAATCTTAAGCAGGCTCCATGCTCTGCTCAGCAGAGCCCGGTGTAGGACCCAATCACGACTATGAGATCATGACCTGAGCTGAAATCAAGAGTTGGACACTTAACCAACTGAGCCACCCAGGCACCCCACAACATTACTTACAATAGTCAAATTATGGAAGCAGCCCAAGTGTCCACTGATACATGAATGGATAAAGATGTGGTGGGTATACATATACACAATGGAATATTAGTCAATTATGGAAAAGAATGAAATCTCATCATATGCAACAACATGGAAGAATCTAGAGGATAATGCTATGTGAAAGTCAAAAATGTGAGAAGTGAATGTAAAGAAATGCTAAGTGAAAGTCAAATACCATATGATTTCATTCACATGTGGAATTTAGGAAAAGAAATGAGCAAGTGAAAAACAAACCAAAAAACAGACTCTTAACCATAAAGAAAAAACAAATGGTTCCCTGAGGGGAGGTGGGTAGGCAATCGGTGAAATAGGTGAAGGGAATTAAGAGTATACTGATCTTTTAAACGTTTATTTTTTATTTACTTATTTATGAGAGAGCAAGAAGGGAAAGGGGAGAAAGAATCCCAAGTGGGTTTCACACTGTCAGCACAGAGCCTGATATGGGACTCTGTGAGATCATGAACCCCACGAACCACGAGATCATGACCTGAGCTAAAATCAAGAGTTGGATGCTTAACTCAGCCATCCAGGCATTTCCTAAGAGTAAACTTATCTTGATGACCAGAGAATGCATAAAACTGTTATTGTACACCTGAAACTAGTAACAGTATACATTAACTATACTGGAATTAAATTTAAAAATAGAAAATGTGGGCACCCGGGTGGTTCAGTCGGTTAAGCATCCCACTTTGGCTCAAGTCATGATCTTGTGGTTTGTGGGTTTGAGCCACACATAGGGCTCTGTGCTGACAGCTCAGAGCCTGGAGCCTGCTTTAGAGTCTGTGTCTCCCCCTCTCTCTGTCCCTCTCCCTAGCCCCCTCAAAATTAAATATTGGGGCACCCGGGTGGCTTAGTTGGTTAAGTATCCCACTTCGGCTCAGGTCATGATCTTGGGGTTTATGGGTTTGAGCCCCACATCAGACTCTGTGCTAACAGCTCAGAGCCTGGACCCTGCTTCAGATTCTGTTGTCTCCCCCTCTCTGATCCTCCCCTACTTGTGCTCGTGCTTTCTCAAAAACAATAAATACACAATAAATAAATAATTTTTTAAAAAAGAGAAAGAAAATGTGGGCACTTGGGTGGTTCAGGCTTAGGTTAAGAGTCTGGCTTCGGCTCAGGTCATGATCTCCCAGTTCATGAGTCTGTGCCCCACACTGGCACCACACTAATGGTGTGGAGCCTGTTTGGGATTCTCTCTCTCCCTCTCGAAAACAAATAAATAAGCTGGGGGGAAAAAAAACAAAAAACACAAAAAACCAGAAAGGGCGTCTGGGTGGCTTAGTCTTGGTTAAGTGTTGGACTTTGGCTCAGGTCTTGTTCTCATGGTAGTGACTGAGCCCACACTATTAGTGTGGAACCCTGCTTGGGATTCTCTCTCTGTCCCTCCCCGTCCCCAATCCATGCTTTCTCTCTCTCTCAAAATAACATAAAACTTAAAAAAAAAAAAAAAAGCCACTAAAAAACCCCCTTATGAAACTTAAAAACATAGGGTGTGCAAATAAATATAAATCAGAAAATAATCTATGTAAGGAAATTAATTTAATCACAAGAGTTATTTTGAAGTCTTTTATTTAAACATTTTTTTAAAAGTTTATTTATTTATTTTAAGTAATCTGCATGCTCAACATGGAGCTTGAGCTCACAACCCTGAGATCAAGAGTCACACACAATTCCAACTGAGCCAGGCAGGCGCCCCTGAGATCCTTGTTTTAAATTTAAGGAGAAAAAGTGCAATTAAAAGTTGGTATACAATTCATGCTAGGATAAGATGATACTGATCAATGTATTTTAAGGTACTATGATTATGATGCCAAACTAAAAATAATTTTCAGCAAAACTTGGACTTTGAATAGTGAGTCTATTATTTATGAAGAATGCTTGGTCTTTAGTATAAACAACAATATTGCACCATAATTATGTAATGTGAAAAATCACTACAATAGCAATCATATTACAATATATAAATGTATCAAAGTAACACATACACATTACATTTATACAATGTATTATGTCAAGTTTATTTTTTAAAGAAGTAAAAGGGAATGAAACTTAAATGGCTACAGAGAAAGATTAAAACTATAAGTGAATTTTAAAGAACCCCTAATGAGGTTTGCAACTTAGAGGCACCAAAACTGTAGGAGCAAGGCTGAACAAGAGAACTGGTATACAGCATTTATGTCGAGTGTTAGTCTCTCATGTCCCCTCTGCTGTATTTTATGTACAGACCAGTATCCTATGTAATCACATCCCAGCTGGGCAAACTTCAGCAAAATTTCTTAACTCCTCTGAGCATTAATTTCTTCATTTGTAATGAGAGAGTAAGAAAATACCTGCTTCACAGGATTATCACAAGGATTAAGTCAATGCCTATCAAGTGCATAAAGCAGCATGTAGGACACGGTACTCATGCAATAAGCATGGTTAAGCCTTTGACGTTATGTGCTCATTAATGATATATATATATATATATATTATTTTAAAAATCAGTAATTTAAATAAAATCACCTTTGGGGCACACATGAATGATGGAGAGAGAAATGTACTTTCATCTTATGAACATAGCTCCATAATAAATGCACCTTGGCAACATCTTTGCTTAATCTCAAAGCAAGACTAACAATGAGTGTCAGAGATAAGTCAAGTATTATATTGTACTATATCACTATATTGTAGAGTTGGAGAGGTGCCTGTGGAACCTTCCCTCTATCATCCTGTGAGTATTAATGGCTATACACTGCTTACCAGTGAACAAATGAGGAGCTGATTATGAAATGATTAGAAGCAAAACATAAAGGAGTAAACTGAAACGAGAACTAAAAGTCGACAATCCATAAATATCATATGAGAAATGTTATCAGGTATCTTATAGTTTGTGCTATTTCTGAAAAGCATTTATTACAATGACAAAACTAGAGGTTAATTATTTTTTATTATTGAATTATATTGTAAAGTCTACATCTACAATTTAATCAGGAAGAAATGCTTTGCATTTACATCAAGGACACATTTATTCTAGTGGAATAAAACAGACACAGACAAAAGACCAAGTACACATTTAAAAAAAAAAAAAAAAACCTACATATTTTACCTGGTCCTACTTTTTACTATTTTGGACCATACTTTTCCTATTAAAAAATTGATCTTACATACATAGAAGCTTGATTATCTTCCCATATTTTTAATCATTAAATGTAGTTTCTCACAATTTCTAATAATAAAGAAAAGATTGAAAACTACATGGGAAGCGAAGTTTAGAAACAATGAAAAAGTAGACTGCTATTACTGTACTGTAGAAAAGATGAGTAAAATGTGCCCACTCTGTGGCTCATCTCAAAGAAACACTTTTACTCAAAGAGGCAAGCATTTCTGAACTATGAGTAAGTTCTACACTCCCCTGTGGGACCAGACCTACCAAATGTTTCTGATCAATTGTAAAGTAAGTGAAAAATGTCTACAAAATATTTAAAAGCTAAATAGCAGAACACAGCTAATCAAATCAAAATTGTGTGCTGGTCTAAATATACATATTAAGCTTTCTGTTTTTTTTAAAAGGATCTTTTTATCCCAGATGATATTTAAAATAACTTACATCTTTAGTGTGCTTTATGGTCAATGACTGTAAAGTTGAAATTCAAATGAATAAATTTCAATTTTTGTTTTACTTGATTCTACTAAAATTTCAATTACCTATTACTTTACTTAACCAAGTTTTATATGAGGTAAGTTTTAGCTAAAAAGTAAATCAACCACAAAGATAAGTTAACCATTTCAAGAGTATACAAAAATCATAATGCCCACTTCGTATTCAGAGTGTACAAATTTATGTCTTAACTACTTTGTATCTAAGAAAACTTTACTATGTAATTTAGAAATAAGTACTTTTCCCAGTTAAATCAAATTCTGTTGGAAAATATTGGGCAAAAAAAACATCTGGCAAATTTTGTTTTTGGTTAACAGAAGACAATGCAGTAATGAACCCAAATGGAACCTAAGACCAGTGTTTAAAGTTTCTAACTTCTAAACAGACACACGCTTATTTATCTAAAAAATATTTGGACAGAATGTTTTGCTGTAAATAAAAAGTACAGGTTTCCAATTACAGCCTTATAGCTAGCTAAACAGTTTCTAAAAACATGTATAGCCAGCTAACAGTTCTCTAAAACATGTTATATGTTGCACTAAAGATCCCTGCTAAAACATCAACAGCATTTAAATGGGTCTTACTGAAGTAGGACACTCATGATACTAGAAATGTTTTAAAAAGTGAGTACAATAGGGCTACAATAATTACTATTAATAAAAGTTACAGAAGAGATTATTGCTGTATGTTCCCCCATAAACACATCAAACCTGTAGCAATTACAAAAAGTACAATCCAAGTAACTTTTTTCTTACTGAATTTCATGTTTCACATATCTCTATAAAGTTTTTATACAGCAGAGAATTCTTAAAATCTTTTCTGTAAGAATTCAAAGTATCTAAATGTGTAGCTTCACATTATACTACCATGTTTTGCCCTTCTTGTTTCCCAAATACACAAAAACAATATACATTTTTCTCAAAAGTGAAATAAGATGTCCACATTAAAAAAATAAAGCCTACAAAAAAGTTCCAGAGCTAAAAAAGATTATTATATGGCACGAGGTGATCTCCTACTAGTCCAAAGTCCAAAACATTTAAATGAAGTCCATTTATGCATCCTGCTTTGCTTTTCAATAGAATACTACATTTACTGAGGTGAAATCACATTATTTTTAGTTCTTGAATCAAGTATACACAAATGTTTTTTTATACAGTTATTAGAAAAAAATAAGGAGACCAAATTGAGTGTGCCAAAGAGAAATTACTCAGTTGGATTTTACAGAGTTATTAGAAAGAAAATTAATGAATGGATTTCCTTGGTTGGTTTCCATAGCTTGATAGACCAAAAACAAAAAAATGGCCACAATTACAAACAGCAAAATTTTTATCCACATGGGAATAGAGCGTCCCTTTTTTGTCTTTTCTGACTTGACATCTGCCAAGGGAACATATTTAGGAATATATTTAGATGAAAACGATTCCTCCATCCTGAAATCACTGAGTTCTAATGGCCGGCCGGCAGCCCCTTTGATTGGTCTGCGGCAACTAGCACTGTTAGGAGTAAAAGCAGGAAGAAGAAAATAAATTTAGATAAAAGTCATGATTCCAATATATAACAGAAAATCTCATTACAACTTCCTAATTTCAAACACAATCCTTGAGATAATAGTAGAAAACTGACACATGTAAACAGTGAGGTCAGTCAGCCTATTTAAAATTTCTACATATTTTTCATTTAAAATGTTGGATGCTCATTCTATAGAACATTGATAAATAGTCACTAAACTTGTCTTCTTAAAGGCTTTCAGAGCCAATATATTTAGAGGTTAAGAGGGGAAAAAATAAGGTACTTTGGTGTGATTCTTTCAGTTAGGAAATAATTCAGGAGTTCTATAAACACAGCCTTTTCAACTAGAAAAGGGAAACTTTCAGGGAAAACAATTACTTCCTTCAATGTTTCTTTTTATATAAAAACTAGGAATTAGAAGAAAGAATTAGATAGGCAAATTATAATACTTTAGCTTATCAAAGTTAATTCTGAAACTGACTCAACTTTCAAGAATATGAACTTGTAACTTGGAAGAATTAAACTGTTCTCAAAAGAACAGTTGAGAACACGGGTACAGTAACCTTGTGAAGAATTAAAAATCAGAATTTCCATTATTATATGCTAGCCATATCTCAATTAAATATAAAAAATTAAAATTCCTGTAGACGTATATTAAATAATCATGTTGTACATCCTAAATATATACAACTTTTACGTCAATTGCACCTCAGTAAAGGTCGGAATAAATAAGTAAATAAAAATACCCTAGTAGAATACACTAATACTCATTTTAATGTGTCTGAATACCTAATTCCTGTTGGTGTAGACGCTTCAAAGGGAAACATTTCCTTAAGAATATCCCTTTCTATTCTTCTTTCCTCTGTTTTTTCTCCCACCTAATAAGAAACAAACAACCACAAGTTAACAGTGTAAATGTGCAATTAAAACATAAGTTAAAAAGAAGTTTCAGAGAACAGAACGCATTCCATTCTGCCCTAGCTTTTATCACTGCCCTTTCTAAATCCATCACTGCTCAAGTATCCATACACTTCCAAAGCTCTCTTCAAATTTCTTCAGTGTGGAGATATGTTAATATGGTAACAGGGGCAGGAGACTGCCACATTCAAGCAAGTTAACAAAAACAAAAGCCCCAAACACTCCGAAACTAAAATCCAGTACAGTTACCTGGCAGCATTAAGTTCCCCCACTAGATTTCCCATGCTTTTCATTAATATTAAGAGTATACTGTTCTTCTGTTAAGAATTTTGTAATAAGTGATGAAATATAGAAGATATCAAATTAACATGTATCCTTAACAAATTTTAGTATATATATTAACTATAGAGTCAACTCACTCTTCCTAACTTAAAAAACATTAAGACTTTTAAAATTACCTGCTTGTTTGCTATTTACCTTTATGCCCAGATCAAAACCACCTTTGGTGAAAATTAATTAAAATTATAATGCATCATGCAGTTAGAACTTTAAAGCTTAATTATACAGGAGTTAATCAATTCAAGCATCATACAAAGTCACTTTAAAGTGCCATTATTTGACCTTTCAGTGAAAGATAGTATAGCCTCCCCAATAGCCCAGAAACATTTTCAACCCACATCCATAACGAAGAGAACACATTAGAAGCTGCACAAAAATGAATAGTAGCAAGCTGATAGTATTAGCATATCACACTATATTAGTTACTTTCGATTGTCACTAATAAAAATATGTCTTTAAAATAATATAAGCACATATTATACATACACACACCCCACCCAATTAAGAAAGCTCTGCTCCCTCCCACTGCAAAAGACAAATACAAAAAAATTTCCTTTTTAAAAGATCAATGATAGCATCGATCTAAAATTTATGCATTTACTTCAGCTCTTGTCAATGGTTTCTTTGGTGTTCTTCTGGGTATGTCTGAGAATTCAGTGATTGGCAGAATAGGAGCTGCATGCTTGAAATTTCCAGTCACCCTATTGACAACCTGCCAAGATTCAAATTATTCAGACTCAGAATTATCCAAACATAACAAAGACATGTAAAAAGAAAAAAAGATACTCTATTTCTGTAATATTTGATACTTTCCCTTAATAAAAATTTAGGCAAAAGCACCTAGAAATGAACATATTCAGTGCTTCATATGTGAAGCCTTAACAATCTTTAAATATCTTAGCAAAAAAGTTTCCTTATAATACTTAGGTAGAAATCTTGTACAAATTTATATATAGAAATGGACTATATTGAAAAATTCTAAAAATCAGAATTATATGGGGAAAATGAGTTTAAAACAATGTTTAAAAACACAAGTTTGAGATTTGTCAGAATTTACCACCTCCCCAATTCTAATTAAAGGGTAATTTACAAAGAATACCACTTGTATAGTTTATGAAACATATTTACTAAGGTTTCGTTGCTTGAAGCCATTATAGTTTCAGCTATGGGAGTACTCTCTGAAATTATTGCACCATCTATACGAAAATGCTCTGAAGTTTCCACCTGTTAGTTTGAAAACAAAACAAAAACAATAAATATAAAATAATCACTAAAGCCCTACCAATCTGAAAACCCATTCTAAGCAATAAGCCTTGCATCACCCTTTTCCTTGGAGTTCTTCTCGACCCTCTTGTGGATTCCCTAGTTAATGCCTGCAGAGGTCCGCCTTTTGAAGATCCACTTGTCCATTCAGTCTCAGTTATTCCAGCTTGAGAATAGCTCTATTCAAGCATCGACACATTAAAAAGTCATATTCTAACATCAAACACCTTAATAATGGCCATATTACCTAGCACAGTGAGAAGTCATGAAAAACCTCCAAATGCCAGCATTTGCAAACAATACTATGCCCTCAACATATTTCTAAATGTACTGGCAAAACCAATATGTAGGCATTGGAAAATGCTAAAAAAGTATGGTAAAAGACACTAAAGTAATGAACTATAGGAGCTCACAAATTGTAATACAAGTGAGAGAGAAAAAAAAGCACATAATTTATCACCACTCCTTCTGTGACTTGCTGTTTGCTATTTGGTTCTTGTTTCATAACTGCATCTCTTTGGCTGTCTAAAAAAAAGCAAGCTGATCATGACTTATAAGAAAGTCACTTATTATAACAAGTCCATTTCCTTTTAAAACAAAATAAAATTTTATAATTGTTAGCATAAATTAAACATTGTCCTTTTCAAGTAGTAAGGATTATTTAAAGGCTCAGTTTAAATTATAATCCACACACAACTATCTGAACATAAAAGTTCCCAGTTATCAAACTTTTCTTACAAACAGATGTTAAAATTGAGCAAGAACCTGGGGGTCACCTGTTTCATAAACATAAGCCTAGAACATCAACTGCCAAACCTACACTCCTCGCTACTGAAAGACAGCAGTAGTAATGGACCAACTGTACCTTCCAGTCCCAGATTCCTTTCTCTCCGAAAAACCAATTGATTTTTCCTCATTTAAAAAATAATTTAGTAGTTCTTACATAATAGTTTGAAAACCACTAGACTAGTACTTCTCAAACTGTAATATGCACACTCATTACCTGGAGCTTTTGTTAAAATATAGATTCTGATTCAGCAGCTTTGGGGTAGGGCCTGAGATTCTGCATTCCAAGTAACAAGTTACTCAACTTTGAAGCCACTATTACCAGATGATTCTTTTAAATTAACCAGAGAATATCTATCAATGATCAGCATTATACTAAAGTATGCTTATATTTTTACTTCTGATTTTAAGCTAATATTTTATCTAGATAACTGAGGTTTATAGAGCCAAGTCAGTGACTATTAATTTTAAAGACACATATATTTTACTCTCATCCTGACACAAGAGCGCTCATCCAATAAGCATACCTATTTAGTTGGAAACATTACTACCAAAATGCCACAAGGTACAAACATAGTCTCCTAACTTTTTATTTATCTGTATTTGGGATTAACATTAGAAGAGTTTCTCTTGACTCACAATTGGAAACTCTAGGTTCCTTTTCCTGCTATCAGGAAATATGTGCTGAATGCAAACTTAAGGTTAGTCAAAAGACAAATGTAGAAACAAATTACACACAAATATGATAAATGCTGATTAATAGTTAAATTCCTGGTTATCTGAATAGGAGGAAACAATAGTTTTAATATGAGGTTCTCAATCCTGGCAGCACAGTATCAAGTGGGGAACTTCTAAGAGAAATCAAATGCCCCCAACTCCACCTTAGTCCAATTAACTCAGAATCTCTTATAGAGGGCTTGGCTGTAATTAATTTTTACAGTTCCTGAGGGGATTCTAATGAGTAGCCAGGGTGGAGAACACCCAGCCTAACATAATAGAAGTGACTTATGATGCATCTCAAGGTCAAGTATTTTCTTAAAACCACTTTTAAAACTGCTTCCTGTTTAATAGTCAATTTCTCAATGCCAATAAAATTAGAATATTTAAAAAATATTCTGGTTTGATAGTCTATCTGGTATTGTCAGTGTATGTTAACTATTTTAAAACTCTTCAAAGAATTAAAAATTGTATTTCTTTCTTTTTTTTTTTTTAACAAATAGTTTATTGTCAAATTAGTTTCCACATAACACCCAGTGCTCATCCCCACAAGTGCCCTCCTCCATGCCCATCACCACCCCCCCCACATCCAGGGCTAATAAAACTTATATAAAGACCAGATAGATATTTTATCTATGCCCATGAAGGTAAAGGTGAGGCAAAACATCCCCTTTCCTTAAAACTGATTATCTCCCAAATTCCAGGATTTCCCACTTGTTATATTTTAAACTGAAATAGGGGCGCCTGGGTGGCTCAGTCGGTTAAGTGTCCGACTTTAGCTCGGGTCATGATCTCACAGTCTGTGGGTTCAAGCCCCACGTCAGGCTCTGTGCTGACAGCTCAGAGCCTGGAGCCTGCTTCAGACTCTGTGTCTCCCTCTCTCTCTGCCCCTACCCTGCTCACTGTCTTTGTCTCTCAAAATAAAGACATTAAAAAAAATGAACTAAAATAATCTCTTCATCAAAAATTTTACCAACATCTACCGAAACTATTATGGTTAATAAAAAAAATAACACATTTACATTTCTATTAGTCATCCTTGACATTAAAGTTCAAGTTCCATTTAAATATTCTTTATTTTCTTCCGTGGAAGGAAACACAAGAAACGGATTGGTTGCCCATGGGAATAGCTGGGAAGGGGTGGGAAAGACACTTTTCACTATAAATCATTTATACTTCCTTTTGTCCAGGTTTATTAAAGTCTTTGTTGAGGACTGTCAACTAATTTTATTAGTTCTTTGACTATCATCATCTAATCAGAATTAATCACCCTCACAGAAAACTAATGGATAACTCTTCACACACAAGGAAAAAATATTCTAAGGATTTTTTTTTTGTACCAGAATCCACTATTGTTACTATAGTGATAATTATTGATTGAAAAGAAAGAAAACCATTGCTTCGTAAAATTAGTAGTTAACGTGATTGCTATACACTGTTGCCAAAATACTAACTGCAACATCATCTACTTTCAGCAACATGTTCTACAGCAACTCCTGAATCTATCAGGAGGAAAACAGGAGACAGAAAAAAAACCTTCTCACATTGCCTTCCAAACAAAAAGTTATTTGGAAGACAGTAGGCAGCTGAGGCACAAAAGAATGCAGGAGCTGGGCTATAATAAAAGAGACTATAGATCTATCAGTAAAAATACAAGCTCTAAATAAACACTTACACAAAACTAAGTTATAAAAATAGTATAAATGTTTCAACTCTTATGTAGGGGATTTCATAACATCTAGCAAAATTACCTAGTAATTTCACTTCTACATTTCCCCAAGATAAACTGGCTGAAATATGAAATGATGCATGTAAAAGGGTATTCATCAGTTCATCTTTGTATTATAGAAACAGCATAAATGAAAATAATCCAAATATCTACCAAAAGGAAAGTGGCTGAATAAATCACAGTACACCCATAAAACATAACAACATGCAGTGGTACAGAGCCATGAGGACGACGGCTATACTGTATTCTGATATGAAGTGATCTCAGGATATGTGTTCAGATTAGCAGAAAGGTAGAAATGTGCAAAATTCACTGCCTTTTACGTAAGGAGAAGAGCAAAAATAAATGCATACATCTATGTATTTACTTAATGTGTGTGTGGGTTTTGTTTTGTTTTGTTTTTAAGTAAAGTAGGCTTATGCCTAGCATGGAGCCCTATGAGGGGCTTGAAATCATGACTGAGATCAAAACCAGAGTTGAGATCAAGAGTTGGAAGCTAACTCTACTGAGCCACCCAGGCACCCCCTTACTTAAGAAAATATTAGCCAAAAGTTAACAGAAACAGCTACATATAAATGCCAGATTTCTGACACTCTTAATTTTGCTTAAGTAAAACTATATACATACTCTAAATTGAAAAATATGTATGAAAGGAAAAAAATTCACTCAAGTGACTTTAAGCACATTATTTTGATTCTATGCCCTAACTACAAGCAAAACTGCAAAGAACAAAAACAAAAAACCCCAAAACTGCCGTTTTAGCAGGCTTATTATCAAGAGTAGTACTATATTATTTAGAAACATCTGTATAGTGAAACTAAATAACTCACATTATTTTAAGAACCAAGATACTCAGCATAAGAGAGATACCGGTAGAACACCCAGAAGTTATATAGCATTCATAATTTTGATGAATTCATGATTTATCTTTCCTAAGAAGTAAGTACACCTAGTTCTACCTAGTAAAAAGGCCTGTAAGCAATGACAACGCAGCAGAAATGTATAGCCTAGCATCCACTGTAGATAGCTTCCAAATGTTTTCAATGAAAAATATTAGGGTTCTTTGGGAAAAAAATGTCTGATTGGGTAAAAGGCAGGAAATATACATGAGCTTGGGACATCTTATTGTGTCAGAAAACAAGAAACTATCAAAGACAAATAGCGTCAATAAAAGGACACAGGAACAAACTCAGTAATTCCCACTAAATAAAGATGACACAACTGAACACGGAAAAAAAATGAATGTAACTGATCATAAATGAAATATATAAAAACCATACTAGTTAGAAAAGATTTTACTGATCACCTCTCAAAGTGGGTAGGTCCCTTTAATTTGAAAGTTGGCAAAGTATGCTGGCTCTCCTGTGAGAATTTTATTTCAAGGTTAACTATGTAGATCATGAAAAAAGCTTGTGGGTTTTTTTAAGTTTATTTATTTTGAGAGACAGCCTGAGTGGGGAAGGGGCAGAGAAAGAGAATCCCAAGCAGACTCTGCACTGCCAGTATAGAGCCTGACATGGGGCTCAAACCCACAAAGAGGCTAGATCGTGACCTGAGCTGAAATCAACAGTCAGACGCTTAACCGACTAAGCCACCCAGTAGCCCCATGAAAGTTCTTTATAAAAGAATTCCAGTTATAGATGTAAAGGAATAAGAGAATAAGAAAAATCACTACCTTACAACCACAAATAAAATAGTGGTTCTAGGCAATAATCATAAATGGCTATCACAACCATTAAATGAAAAGGCGATGTGGAACTTTAAAATGGATGGGTCGTGCTTTTGGCATCTGAACCTATTACTAATTTAGCATCATTTGCCTTCTGAAATGATGCAATATGAAGCTACTCCATTTATTAAGTATTCTTGTAAAAGAAACTGAACCTGAATCAAACCAATCCTCTAGATGGATGCTGTTCAATATGGTAACTACTAGCCACATGTGGGTATTTAAATTTAAGTTAATTAAAATTAAAATTTTAGTTTCTCAGCCATACAAGCCACATTCCAAGTATTCAATAGCCACATGTGGCTAATGGCTACTCTAATGGACAGGAGATACAAAAAACATTTCCATCATCACAGAAAGGTCTAGTACACAATTCTACCACAGGTCTAACTTCCAGTCTACAGGACCTACAGGGTTATAGAATAGGAAATTAAGTGACAATTGAAGCAGCAATCTGCCAAACCCAGAATATGGGAAATTCTGGAGAGAACTGACCTGGCTCTTCATGAACTTAATGGAAGGGAGTGGTAATAGCTACAAGATTGTGAGATTCAAACAAAATAAAACAAAAATAACACCAAACGGTTATGTGTAGCTTACTTGGATCCTGATTTGAGTAATTTAATAATAAAAGAGGTATTTCTTAAACTGGAGAAATTTGAACAGATCAGATATGAAAAAATTAGTAACTTTATTAGGTGTGAAAGTAACAGTTACAGATGTATATATGAAACAGCTCCTATCTTTTAGAGATACTTCCTGAAAATACTGACATTTTAATATATGAAATGTCAGAGATTCATTTTAATATATTCCAGCAAAAAGCAAAATAATAAAACCAAAAGGAATTTAAAAAGCTAGAGGGTTCAGGGGACAATGAAGCAAAACTGGTAAAATGCTTAAAACAAGTGATGCTCTCTGACTATAGGGTCATTAAACTCTTCCCTCCAATTTTCTTGATGTCTGAATTTTGTATAAGGCCACTGTCATCTTCTACATTATTATTTATCCTGCCCCTCAGTTTAGATTCTACAACTCAATTAAACTATATTTAATACCATCCTCCATCCTGCCTTATACCTGTATCTAACCAGTCAAGCATTCTGATGGCACTATACCATCCTGCCTTTATACTGGGGACCAAAAATCTCCATGCTTGTCTATTTCATTGTCCTTCACCAGATTTTTCCTAATTTCTCTTGCTCTGTTATTTTCTTATTCTTCAACATGTCCTTGCTGCTCTTCCCTAGTAATGCTAGGTAAAAGAGCAATAATCTCTTTATTCCACTATTTGGTTTTGTATCAAACAAAACCTTTCATTGAGTGCTCTATACAATCTCTGCAATCCCCAAGCTTATTTCCAACAAGTAGTTCTAACAAATAGTTCAACTTATCAAGTACATCAAACCAAGACAGACATGACTTAAGGAATCAAGAACTTCCTCGGAAGATATGTGACTTTAAAATGCCAAAGGGAAGATGATAAATAACCAACTAGACAAATCTTGCAGCTAGACAAATTAAGGATAAGGAAAATGACTCTGGGGATATCTTGTAAAGGTCAGCAAAATCAATGTGAGATTAGAGTCAATAATTTGTTAGTTCAGTTATACCTGTGCTTATTAGTTCTCCCTTAGTTTCCAACATTTTCCTTTTGAAAAACTGTACCCTGCCTTACCCACAAATGAAAAATGTAATTTTCATCTCAAATAAGGAAAGAAAAGCATGGTCTTAGGAACAGGCTAGCTTCAAAGTTGAGGGAAAAGCCACAGAATACTAGCAAAAGTAGAAGCCAAGTTAGAAATGTAGACAAAGATACAATATAAAATCCTTCCCTTCCTTTAAAAAAGAATTATGCTTAGGCATTTCCAACCTTTTAAAATATTTCCCTTAAAAGACAGTATGACAGGTTTTGAATCACACTTAGCACAGAATCAAACACAAATGAGACATTTATTAAATACTTGGCTTTTGTCATAAGCACAGGTTATGTTACTGACAAAAAACATGAAGTTTAGATTTCTAATGCCCATTTAATGACCAATGGAATGAACACGTCATTGAGTGCTGGAATTTGGGTGTCATCTATTAACCAAAGGCAAGGACATAAGCAAATTAGTGCTGTCAGATTATATATACCTGAACACAGCAATCAGAAAACTAAAGATACCTGATTATGTTCAACTCTTCTTTGCTTGAGTGTTACTGGAGTCTTTGCTCTGCCTTTTAGTGGTTCTCTCTTCTCAAGCTTGAGCTCTATTTTAGAGTCTGGAAATAACATCGGAGAAACATTACTCTCTGAAATACACAATAAACTACAATGTCATCCTCACTACTCTGGAACCTTGGTTTTAGGCATTCTTATGTAAAACAAGTTTACCTACTGGTTATTACCTCAACAGACCACAACTGTTCAACTGTACTTCATCTTTAAAAACTTCACTTCCCCATTCATATTTTATTCCATATTTGTTTATCTCCCCCACTCCTTAATCTGATCACTACTTCTTACTATCTACTCTCCTTTCCTTCTTCTGGAACTAGTAGTCTAAAACATAAAGTGAATTCAGACTGCCTATGGAGACTTTTCACTCAAACCAACTTGGATTTGGGAAAAGGACATTAGAGCACAGTTGTTACCATTCTTTTGTCTATACAGTGCATTACTACTATAGAAACAAAGGTTAGTCATTAAAATTTGAAATAAGGAAGAAAAAAAACTATAGGGAATTTTAAGACAGAAAACACCTGTATGGTATCAAGCCTCTAATAATAATAAATAGATGTAGTAACATTAATACTTTAGTGCAGTTTAAAAGTCCTCCCTTCCGATTAGATGTGATTATAAAAAACCTGGGTACAACTGAGGTTAGGAAAGAATCCCATTTACAAAAATATAAAACTCACAGGTCATTTCTCTTCCTTTTCTCCATAATAAAAATAACGTTTCTTTAAAGAGAAGCTAGTGTATATATATTAGTTAGCGTATCATCATGATACCAAACAACTCAAATACATCTTTTCGAGCCTTTTTATAACCATTAGAAGAGCTAGATTTTTTGTTTTAAGTTTTATTTACTTAAATAATGTCTACACTCAACAGGGGGCTTGAACTCATGACCCCAAGAGTCACATGCTCTTATGACTGAGCCAGCCAGGTGCCCCAGAAGAACTAGACTTTTAAAGACTTGTAAAATTTTTAGTTAATTTCCACATTTTGTGGCCATTTATTACAGTACAGCAAAAACGTTGTCAGTTGTTACTACTAAAACTTCTATTACCAAAAATTTAAGTTAGATTATTTTCCTACCAGAAACAGAAATGGAGTCAATTCTTAAACAAAAAGCTTAGTTTTGCATGAACTCAACGCACTGGTGCTAAAAAGTAGTCAGGATAGGTATGCTTTGCTAATTATCTAGTCTAGTACTAGTCAGTTGAGAAGCTGCTTGCAAGTTTCCCAAAAATAAACAGTGATTTTTACCATGTTAGCTCAAACAGCTCAATCTTTACTTACGATTAAGGTATTAATAGCCCCCCCCAAAACTTCTATTAAATGGACTTATTAATATATTTATGTTTGGAATAATCCTTAGCGTTATAAACCTTATGTTTTATTAACTCAGAATCTAAAACTTAGAAACCACAAAGTGAAGAACCCAGTAGTAGTTGATAGTGGATAAAACAAAGTAGCAGAAATGGATAAAACAAATAAGGTATCTGGTTACAGATTAATTCTTCTCACAAATTTAAATTCTAACAGCCAATAAAAACATGGTCTTTAATAGAAGAAAAACCACAAAACAATTAGAATATTTTCACCTATACTATTGGAATCTCAAGCGAGTTTCAATGAAGAAATGAAAAAGGATGTTCATCAACAAATACCTAATTTGTTGAAACTCTGAGAATAAAACACACATACAACATGTTTCTGGAGACCACACAAAACTGTTCAAATTACAACTTTATTGAATTTGCAGAAGCATTCTACAGTAATACATTTTTAAAAATCACATTGCACTTAGTAGGTACATGTATACATGTACATTCCAGAAGACAAATAACAAAATTACTCCCAAGAAGCTGCAAAGATGGACATGTAGAGTAAGAATATAGTAACACCTAGGAATACCAAAGGGACTATACTTTGCTGATACTTAATACGACTCTTTTCAATAAAAATACAAAGAAATTGGGTTATCAAACGCCTCTACACTTAGACTCATCTTACAATCATAAAATGATAACAGAGAATATACTGCTTTATACAAGAGTATGTCTTATGAACTTTTTAAAAACTAGTAACTTAAATTTACTTTTAAAATTTAGATTAAATCTAATCATCCATGAACCACAAGATAACTTGAAAGTGTTAATAAAAAAAAATGCCCCACTTCTCCAGTGTCTAGTTCATCTGACAAACTACAGTGATAGTGAGAATGCACTCTTCTAGAATTTTATTGTTTAGAGCAATATTTTCTAAAAATGTTTATTTTTGAAGAGAGACAGAGCATGATGGGGGAGGGGCAGAGACAGATGGAGACACAGAATCTGAAGTGGGCCCCCCCGATGCAGGATTCAAACTCCCAAACCATGAGATCGTGACCTGAGCCAAAGTCAGATGCTTAACCGACTGAACAACCCAGGCACCCCTGTTTATAGTAGTATTTTGCAAAGCATAAAGGACTGTTTGCTACCAGTCCTTGATAGAAATGAGACACCTGCACTGGAAGGTAAATTGGCACACTGTTTTATCAATAAAATTTTACCACAAAAATAAACCCTCTCATTGATCTAAAAAGTGCCTCTAGATCCAAACTCTGGTGCATACTTATCTTGTCTGTAGATCAGTGACTGTCTGTAGACTGGCCCTTTGAATCACACTGATCTAGAATATTATGAAGGAATAATACAGAAGTAAAAAAACAAACAAAAGTGAGAAATAAAAGGAAAAAAATGTAGACAAGTTCCAGAAAGTGAAAATAGATGTAATAATATTTAAATCTGTGAGGACTCCACTTATATTCTAGTTAGGGGTATTTTCTTAGTTTTGTAGAATGGTAAAATCTTAAGTAAAACAGGAGAGAGTGAACTATATGAGGTAAAGACTCTTTAAATTGTTTGTATCAGGCTTTTTCTATCAAGCAACTTAAAAAATAAAAGGTAGTGCTATGTAGGCAATTTTGTACGGTGATTTGATAGGCAGACGTTTGACTTTGAAAATAGCCCAATCTGGAGATCTTTTTAGATCTTTAAAGAAAATCCTGACAAAAAGCAATTAAAAGCACTTGAAATTCTTAGAAAAGCTGCTAAGTTCTCCATATTAAAGATCAAGTAGGTGTCTTTATTCTTAACTTTATTAGCGTTTATTTCCACGCTTTTTAATTACTTTGCATACTTCTCCTCCAAATAATGTTCCACCTTTAAAGGGAGTAACAGCCAGTTTATTCTTAGAAGCTGGATTAATTTTACAATCCTTCAGCCAAAGATATCGGCGACCTAAAGTGGAAGATCCCATGCTATGGGCAGCCATCTTTACTTCATCAAATGCAGCTTCACAAAGAAATGAGGCTGCATCGTATGTTTTGCTCAGAATTCCAAGTGCCTGATGCATACGACTAGGATCTGAACTAAGAATTTGTGCAGCCTGACTGATGTCTGCCTGCAGAGCCCGAACTACAAAGGCAGTATGGGTTGCAATCTGCAATGCTGATGCTGCAGCTTCATATGTTCTACAAAGTACTAAGTCCAACTGTTTATCACAAAACTCAGTAGAAGCTGCCTGAATACCTACGGGTGGAGTGGTTTCAGAAATAAGTCCCAGTATTTCATCATCTACTTTAGGAACTGATAGTATCTGTGCTGCCTCTTTGGAGGAAACTGGATACTTGCATGCCAATGAAGGCAGTTGCCTGTCAATTTGCTGCCACTCCTCTTCAATTACTTTTAAAATAGATTCATGGAAGGGAAAAGATAGTTCTGGGGCATCTAGTTTTTCATGCTGTGATTGCTTAGACATTTCTATGCCTAAGGTAGTGAGTGAGTGAGAGACAACAGTTTTGGCAAAAGAAGACATCACTTCAGATCCAGGTGTATTTTGAAATACCACAAAGGAACCTGAATCCTTTTCTTCTACTGACTTTTCACTGAGTCTAGGTAATTTTCGTGGAGGAGACAGAGATTCGGTTTCTTGAAAATCAGATCTATCAATTCTCTTCCATTTGTTTTCTAACTCCAGTGGGGGTGTAGAGTTTGAAGTCCCAGGCAAACTACCTACCCCACCCTGGACCAACAGAGAATTGACATAATCTCTGATTGCCTGAGCAAGTGGTGGAGAAATCATTTTTGATCTCCCAGACTCTTCTAGTGCTTTCCTTTCACTGGAGAGAACTGACTGATCTGAAACATGGGACCTCTCAGTACACAATGGTTGAATTCCACTTTCCTCTCCACGGCAAATATTTTCTACTATATCTTTATAGCAAGTAGTGGTGGTTTCTTTAATCAGTGAAGGAGAAGCTGCAGCAGAGACCAACATGGCAGCGAGTTCATGCTGAGAAGATGCCGAAGAACTTTTCTCTAAACATCTATCATGGCTAGACTTGGAGGAAGTGAACAAATTCCCTCCAGAGGCTAACTTCTGCAACTGTTCCCTGCCAGGCAAGGTTGTGGCAATAAGAGGTTCCCTAGGTGGGTCTCCCTTAGAAGTATGAACTTTCTTAGCTGCCTGTAGTTCAGTCCTGCCCAAAGGAGGACGGGTGGAGATTTCAGGAAAAGAAATACCCTGAAAAAATCCACCAGAGGGAGTAGTTGGAAGTTCAGAAAAAGGAACAAAATCCCTAGTGGACTTCACTTTCTTGTGTTCTTTCTTCTTTCCTGTAGAGGCAAAAGAGGCAGGAAGTTTAAGCATTACTTCTGTTTAAGCTGATTTTATTTTTTGCCTCTTTGCTAACATAGTGCTGTTGAGGGAAAAAACTATATTTCATATTCTGAACAAACAATCTGACACACTGTGCCCTGGCAGGCAATGTTTATGGAGATATTAGCAATTTGGGTCAAATTAAATAATCATGAAATTGACAAATAAGTCATATGAATTAAAACATTCTAAATATCAAGTTGTTCTTATTATAGAAAGGTCATTATTTCATGTATTAGTTAAAAAAATACTTATTATGGTCAAATTTTCTTAAAATAGTCTACTAAAAATATGTCAAAATGTTTGCTTTTCATAGTTGCCCTGAGATCACACTATCTAGCAAAAACTACAAATTTAAACGGCTACCAATAGAAAACAGAGAAAATATGCCATATTGTAAATACTACCACTGTATATTAATTACAAGAAATAAACTGGACATATACATATAATAAATTAGATGAGATCTCAATAGTATAACAGAATAAAGAAAATCAAGCAATAAGATTTAGTGTATTTATATAGATTTTTAAAAGTTCAAAATAATATCATATATTAGATGCACATGAAAAAGTATTTAAAAATGGGTTGGAAAGATAAACACCAAATTAATGACAGTGGTTGCTTCTGTATTGATAATACTTGGAAAGGGTAAGTAGGGAAACTTCATCTTTATTTTTAATGCTTTATTCTTAGAAAAATGAAATATGAAGCAAAAAAATAATTTTATCTTCTTCATGGTTACTATATCTTAGGAGTCTGAAAAAAATTACATATATTTGATTAATATCATTTAAAAATTTACCTTCTTCATTGTCACTGTATCTGTCAGAATCATTACTTCCATTCTGTCTCGTATTTTCTGCTGATGAAGAAATTGTTGGCAGAGGAGTAGACGATCTTGACTCTGTTCCCTGCTCCCTCAGTTTCAACAGTTTTTTCTCATATAGCTTCCTGGTTGTTCCTGTATGAAGGCAGAACTTGCTTTAGTACCTGTATTTTCTTATTTAAGATCCTGGCCATTGTCTTTACCAACATTAAAATATTACATTCACACGGGGCGCCTGGGTGGCTTAGTCGGTTAAGCTTCCGACTTTCGCTTAGGTCATGATCTCGCGGTTCGTGGGTTCGAGCCCCGCATCGGGCTCTGTGCTGACTGCCAGCTCGGAGCCTGGAGCCTGTTTCAGAGTCTGTGTCTCCCTCTCTTTCTGACCCTCCCCTGCTCATGCTGTCTCTCTCTCTCCTAGAAATAAATAAAACATTAAAAAAAATATATATTACATTCACGCTTTCCATTTCTTTTCTTTCCTTTTTTTTTTTTTTTTTTAAACATTTATTCATTTTTAAGAGACAGAGAGAGACAGAGCATGAGCAGGGGAGGGGCAGAGAGAAAGGGAGACACAGAATTTGAAGCAGGCACCAGACTCTGGGCTGTCAGCACAGAGCCCAACACGGGGCTGGAACCCACGAACCACGAGATCATTACCTGAGCCAAAGTCAGATGCTTAACTGACTGAGCCACCCAGGTGCTCCACACGCTTTCCTTTTCTAAACTTAAGTGCTTAAAAATACCATATAAAGGATTCTTTTCTAAAATAGGCATTTTTCTGATTTTAATATATGCATGATTACCACAATGTTTCGTTTAGTGGCATGGAATACACAGTAGATTGATTGATACAAATCTTTTCATTTTTTAAGTTTATTCTGAGAGACAGAGGAGTGCGTGCGCACACATATGCAGGAGGGGCAGAGAGAGGAGAGAATCCCAGGCAGACTCCACACTGTCACAGTGGAGCCTGTCAAACTTGTGAACGGTGAGATCATGACCTGAGCCAAAATCAAGAGTCGGACACTGAACCGACTGAGCCACCCAGGCACCCCTGGTATAATCTTATTACAGGATCACCTACTAAAGAGCCATGTATGACTGAGTATTTTTGATTGAAAAGCTTTAGACTTTATACATTTTCCAGTACGATGTCAAGAGCATTTGCCTTATAGAAAAAATAATTTTTATAAACAGACTGCATTCCTCTGAATACTATGATAAAAATCCCACAACTCTCAGAGATTAATATGCCTATAAAGAGCCATTCAGTTATGGCTAAATCACATTTAGAAATAACTACTTTGTTATCAAAATGACCTTTTATAGAAAATGTGTGCCACAAAATAGAAACTAATATAATTAGCAAAGTAAAATGGCTTATGAACACATTTTTAACACATTTCAATATGAATGACAATTTAAAGTCAAAAATAGCTTTTATTTTCTAGTTTACACTAACTGTATGTCTCCTGAGGGTTTTTTTTTTTAACATTAATTTATTTTTGAGAGAGAAAGAGCATGAGTGGGGGAGGAACAGAGAGAGAAGACGGCTCAGAATTCGAAGCAGGCTCCAAGTTCTGAGCTGTCAGCACAGAGCCCGACACGGGGCTGGAACCCACAGACTGTGAGATCATGACTCGAGCCAAAGTCGGACACTTAACTGACTGAGCCACCCAAACACCCCTCTCTGGCTAAAATGATGAGGTGCCTGGGTGGCTCAGTTGGTTGATCCTCCAGCTCTGTTTCAGCTTAGATCATGATCTTACGGTTCATGGGACTGAATCCCGGGTCAGGATCCTCACTGGTAGTGCGGAGCCTGCCTGGAATTCCCTCTCCTGCTCTGCCCCTCCCCCACATATGTGCGCACACTAGTATTCTTTCTCTTTCTCAAAATAAAGAAATGAACTTAAAATGTTACATAAGTAGTTGTAAGATAAACAGGGAGGGGAAAGTGGAAAGATGTTGGTCAAAGGGTATAAAATTTCAGCAAGATGACTAAGTTCTGCAAATCTAATGTATAGAAGAATGGGCTATAGTTAGTAATATACTTGAAATTTGTGAAAAAGGTAGACCTTAAGTGCTCTCACTACACATTCATACACAAAATAAAACAGCGAGGTGATAGATATGTTAATTAGCTTGATCATGTTGGGGCGCCTGGGTAGCTTAGTCGGTTAAGTGTCCGACTTTCGCTTGGGTCATGATCTCGCAGTTCGTGGGTTCGAGCCCCATGTCAGGCTCTGTGCTGACTGCCAGCTCAGAGTCTGGAGCCTGTTTCAGTCTGCGACTCCCTCTCTCTCTCTGACCCTCCCCTGCTTATGCTGTCTCTCTCTTTCTCCTAGAAATAAATAAAACATTAAAAAAAAAATTAGCTTGATCATGTTAATCATTTCACAATATATATGTATACAAAAACATTAAGTCACACACACACATTATATAATACGACTTTTGTCAAGTATACCTCACAGGTAAAAAATGAACAGCTGGTATACCAACATGTAACTTGTATGTTGATGTACAATACACATTTTTGCAGCATCTCTCTTTTGGAATTTTAAATGAAAAAATTAAATATCAAATGTCCGTTAGTAGTTATATTCATAGGCTTATTACCAGCTGTGGAAGTAGTGTTAATAAAACAAAAGAAAAACATTCTAAATTCTTGTTTGCAACTTCACCTATAGAAAACAAAAACAAATCCAAGGGCGTCTGGGTGGCTCAGACTCCTGATTTCAGCTCAGGTCATGACCTCATGGGTTCATGTGATAGAGCCCTGCAATGGACTCTACACTATCAGCATGGAGCCAGCTTGGGCTTCTCTTTCTCCCTCTCCTGCTTGCACACACTCTCTAGTGCTCTCTCTCTCAAAAAAATTTTAATTAAAAGAAAAAAAAAATCAAATCTCCAGTGCCCAAAATTTTATTATCACTTAGAAGACCAAAATAGACTTTTCTCATTTTGAGGTTACTGTCAAGACCCTCCAGAATTAAAGCAAAATCAGTCTTGCAAAATCACGGACAGTAACCAAATGATGAATTAGTGTATATAGTGCCAAGTTCTCTTTTAGTTTGTTAAGGGATCATTTTTGAATTCCAATCAAAGCAAGACTTTAAAAATGTTACTTTTAATGATAACTGAAAATGAGTACTATGCTATGAATTGATTAACTTGAGTTCCATTTTTTTTTTTAATGTTTATTTTTGATAGAGAAAGACAGACAGACACAGTGTGAGCTGGGGAGAGGCAAAGAAAGGGAGACACAGTCTGAAGCAGGTTCCAGGCTCCAAGCTGTCAGCACAGAGCCTGATGTGGGGCTCAAACTCATGAACTGTGTGATTGCGACCTGAGACAAAGTCTGATGCCTAACAACTAAACCACCCAGGCACCCCTAACTTGAGTTCTGTTAATAAGTGTGTCACTAATTTATTGACTTGGATGAATTTGGCCACCTATGTCACTTCAAATTTTCCTCAATTGTCATGTAAGACCCCGATGTCTCACTAAGCAGTTGTGACATGAGCATAATATGAAACAATTTCAACAAAAGAAGTAATCTTGGAGATTATCTAAATTCATTTCTCTCATTTTATTTTCCTCACTTATAGTTAAGGAAATTGTGTCCTGCTCATATAAATGATTAATGACACACTGGTCCTTAGAACCCAAACTCTACCTGCTAGACAAGTCAGGAAAACAACTGGGGGCACTCTATGTCATAGAAAAGATACTTGAAATTTTACCAACTTACCCACAATAGGACCCGGATTCACTCCATATTTCACAAGTTGATCCAGAAGATCTTCATTAGTGAGCTCTGTTACATCTAGATCATCTTTATCTTCTAGTCTGGGTTTGTCAGTTTTCTTTGTGGCTTTCTGTAAACAAAGTCCAGTTATCATTTCCACATGAATTAAAGTGTTCACCTATTTTATAAGTCACACTGTATACAATATAAACATGCAGATTCACCCTCCAGTCAATTTACAGCTTTATTAGGTCTTAGCAATTTTTTTAGGAGCAACTCATTATTTGAAGAAATTTGTAAGTTTAATTGTAAGAACTCAAATTTTTAAAGACATTACTATTAAAAACAGTTTTAGCTAACCTATCTAAAGAGGAGGTGGCAGCATCAAAAATTCAAGAGTAAACAGACTGGGTTTAAACATACTCACCCAAATAATGAGAAATACAATTTCCTATTACTGACCGCTTTTAAAAATCCTTAAAAATATAAATTACTCTATAAAAGTTTAAGACTTTACCATAGAGACATTTCTTAGTTATGTTTAAAAATAATTTCCTTTAATTTAAAAAAGCGTATCAGAATTTATGAAACCCAACTTGAATATTCAATACTTTAGTAGCCAGTTTCTGACCCACGACGGAAGTCAAACTTTTTTTTAAAAAAATTTTTTGTCTTTATTTTTATTTTTTGAGAGAGAGTGTGAGCAGGGGAGGGGCAGAGGAAGAGAGAGGGATACACAGAATCCGAAGCAGGCTCCAGACTCTGAGCTGTCAGCACAGAGCCCAATGCAGGGCTTGAACCCACGGACCGGGAGATCATGACCTGAAGCCGAAGTCGGACGTTTAACTGACTGAGCCACTCAGGTGCCCCAAGAAGTCAAAACTTTTTGAGTATCACCTCTTGGCATATTTAGTTCTATGTGGTTGTTTCACTTAGAAAAAAGTTCAGAGAATGTGGAACAAGCTTTGAGAGAAATGTCAAAGAAGTTTCCAGAATAACTGAAGCAATGGCAGTGTTTGCTGGGAAAACTATATAAACTTCCAAGGTTAAACAAGAGAAGAAAGCAGAAGTATGGGTATCTTCTAGGATTATGGCAAATAGCCCTGCAAAATGCCTCAGTAACACTAGAAAGCATCAGAAAACTGAACAAAAAAAAATGGCTGCTTAAATAATGGCCATAAATATCAAAATCGGTTTGGGCCCAAATTTCTCTTTTAGGCAAATGAGTCAATATTGTGTCTTTCAACTGGCTGGCTCAGGCAAAGTATATGTGACTCTTGATCTGGGAGTTTTGAGTCCGAGCCCCATGCTGGGCATATAGAGATTATTTAAATAAGTAAAAGAAAAAATAATGCATTCTAGGGGCACCTGGGTGGCTCAGTCAGCTAAGCATCCAACTTCAGCTCAGGCTGTGATCTCACAGTCCATGAATTTGAGCCCTGCATCGGGCTCTGGGCTGTTGAGCATGCTTCAGGTTCTGTGTCTCCCTCTCTGTCCCTCCCCAACTTGTGTTCTTTCTCTCAAAAACAAATAAACATTAAGAAAACTAAAAAAAACAAAACAAAAAACCCCCTGCATTCTAGAAATATTTTATGCAAAATGGTGAAACCATAGTTGTATGGACTGCTTACTTTCAATGATGCTGGGGGGCGGGAGGAAGAAAAATCAGGCATGATTTGGACACATATTAGAATTTCTATTTTTGGGGTGTCTGGGTGGTTCAGTCCGTTGAGTGACAGCCCCACATCAGGCTCCCTGCTGTCAGGATATAGACAGCTTTGGATCTCCTCTCCCCCTCTCTATGCCCCTCCCCCACTTGTGCTCTGACACTCTGTCTCAAAAATAAACATTAAAAAAGAAAGAATTTCTGAATGAAATCTTGCCATTTGTAACAACATGGATGGAACTGGAGGGTATTATGCTAAGTGAAATAAGTCTGTCAGAGAAAGCATCATATATTTTCGCCCCCATGTGGAATTTGAGAAACTTAACAGAAGACCATAGAGAAGGGATGGGGGAAAAATAATTTCAAACAGAGAGGGAGGCAAACTACAATAGACTCTTAAATACAGAGAACAAACTGAGGGTTGATGAAGGAGAGCAGAGGAGAGGGGAAAATGGGTGATGGGCACTGAGGAGGGCACTTGTTGGGATGAGCACTGGGTGTTGTACGTAAGTGATGAATCATGGGAATCTACTCCCAAAGCTAAGCTCACACTGTATACACTGTAAGTTAGCTAACTTGACAATAAATTATATTTAAAAATAATTAAAAAATAAAATTTTAATAAAGTATTATGATTTCCAAAAAAGAATTTCTATTTTTTAGCGAAATAAAAATTTGAAATATTTTCTATAAAGCAAGATTATGAAATTATTTTTTAAAGATAACTGCTAAAAGAACAATGATGTCGATTCAAGAGAAATCTTTAACTAAAAAATGGCTGTGAAACTGAGGGTTCTTTCAGAAACCTTTAATACACATATTGCACTGATTTAGGATCAGGCTCAAATCTTTAAGCAACTTACACATATTTGTCAAAATAGTTGCCAAGAATCTAATAGTTTTATATATCACAGTCCTGCATTCTTTTTTTTTTTTTTATGTTTTTAATTTATTTTTCAGAGAGAGATAGAGACAGCATGAGCAGGGGAGGGTCAGAGAGGGAGGGAGACACAGAATCTGAAGACAGGCCCCAGGCTCTGAGCTAGCTGTCAGCAGAGCCCAAAGCGGGGCCCAAACCCACGAACCATGAGATCATGACCTGAGCTGAAGTTGGATGTTTAACCAACTGAGCCAGCCACGCACCACCACAGTCTTGCATTCTTTAAACACTTTTTTAAAAATCAAATAGACCAAATCTTGTGTTAGTGACCTAAATGCATTTTCAAAAAAAAAAAAAAAAGTGTGGGCAGGTTGGGAAGAAAAACTCTCTTGTATAACATACTTTAAATAAATGAAAATCAATCAAGTACAGATTACTTGTAGATTATCCCTCCCACCCTAAGAATGTTCAAACTATACTATCAACAAAACATCCAAAAACTTTAATTCTTGCAGCAGCCTGACGTTTTCAAGAAATCTCTTTGGCACTCATCACGTTCCACCTATTTGTAAATATACTTTATCTTTCTTCTCCAGAACTACTCCTTGAGCAATAGTCCCTAAATCTAGTTTATCAAAACCTCAAAACTTTTAGAAAAGTTACCCCTATTTTAAAAAGTCTTACCCATTCTGAGACCTAATCTTGGGCCTAAGAATCTGTATTTTAATGTGTATCTCAGGTGTTCTGGATGCAGCATTTCGGAGGGTAGCAGGAAGAGGCACTGTCATATTCATATTGTATCCCAAGCATCTAAAATTAAAGAAGGACTGACAAAGGAGTAGGTATCTAATAGATGTTTTCTTGAGTGAATTAATGACTGCCGTCTGGAGAGGGAAAAATGTCACTTATTCTTAAAACCCATTTCTTATTAAGAAATAACAAAGACTTGGGGCACTTGGGCAGCTCGGTTGGGCATCTGGGTGGCTCAGTTAAGCATCTGACAGCTCAGGTCATGATCTCACAATGTGTGGGTTTGAGCCCCACCTCAAACTCTATGCTGATAGCTCAGGGCCTGGAGCCTGCTTTGGATTCTTTGTCTCCCCCTCTCTGTCTCTCCCCTGCTTGTGCTCTCTCTCTCTCAAAAATAAACAAACATTTTTTTAAAAAGAACAAAGGGTTATCAAATCAAGCAGAAAACCTACTCTCTTATATTTTCTTAAAACATAATGAAAGATTACAGCTGTATAAAGAAATCTTAAGAGACCAACAAACTAGCATATGCTAAGCCAAACAGAGCAGGAGTTCATAACAGGCTACCTGATTTTTATTTTTAATTTGTAGGGAGAAAATTTCCAGAAATGTAATGCCATTAAAAAAATGTTTTTTAACATTTATTCATTTTTGAGAGGCAGAGTGCAAGTGGGGGAGGTCAGAGAGAGGGAGACACAGAATCCAAAGCAGGCTCCAGGCTCTGAGTTGTCAGCAGAGCCCAATGCAGGGCTCAAACTCACTGACCACGAGAACATGACATGAGCCAAAGTTGGACGACGCTTACGCGAGTGAGCCACCCAGGCGCCCCTGTAATACCATTTTTATGACATCTCAAATCTAGTAAGAATACAAATTGGGAGACGGGTAGTGTGGTATACAGAATTATCAAGCCAGCAGTTTTTATCAGAAGAAGGAACGATTATTTGTACTGATTTCTGCCTCCTGAGAGTTTTATTCCTTTAAGTAAATCACATACTCAGTTTCATTCAGTTAAAAATACTAAGTAACTACTACATGCCAGGCACTGTTCTCCAGTTTCTTCCCAATTATCAGATGATCTCTAATGTCTTTTTAAATTTAAAATACAACAGTTCTTTAATATCACCTATTAGCTACTATTATTTTTATTTTTTTAGATTTTAAGCAGGCTCCATGACCAACGAAGGGCTTGAACACACCAGTCTCAGATTAGTAAGAGCTGCATGCTCTACTGACTGACCCAGCCTAGAGCCCCCAGCTACTCTTAAATTTCTACCATTAGTAGCAAGATGAAGTATAACAATAATTATTTTTTTAAAATAGACTCTGTTGAGCACTTAGTATGTTATCAAGTTGTGTTCTTTAGTATGTTATCAAGTTGTGTTCTGAGTACCTTCATTACATATATTAACTTACAAAATCCTAAAAATC
Organism: Hyaena hyaena; assembly: GCF_003009895.1. NCBI lineage: Eukaryota > Metazoa > Chordata > Mammalia > Carnivora > Hyaenidae > Hyaena > Hyaena hyaena. Next base: position 94,704 of record NW_024081941.1, on the reverse strand, counting down.
CTACAAGACAGATACTAACATCCCCATTATACAAGAGAGGAAACTGAAGTCCAAAGTTGCACAGCTAACTCTAGCAATATAGTAATATTTGAACAGACTATGCATACATCACTTTCACAAAGTCCTCTCATCCAATTCTGAAAAAAATACTATGGTAACACTGTATTGCCCTGGCACTAAGTAAACACAAAAAATTTCAGGAATCACATGTTGTAACAGGTAACAACTGCTAAACACTAGACACCTTAACAAGTTATTTCTTGTAATCCTTAAGTAGCTACTAGTAGTTATTAAATTATTCCTATTTTCCAGGTGAAAATTAATCATCTGATATGCAATGTTCACTGTTCAAGGTCTTCTGAATAAATGTCAGAGCTGGAAATTTAATGTACTATACAACTCTTGATTCACACTTAACACCTTACTGTAGGGTATGGTTACCAATTTATGATTTAATTAACATACTTTTTAGTGTTGTGCTCCATGTCTTTAAATATTTCCTGTTAAGAATTAATGATCTATTTGATTGGACCATTCAAGAATGCTTATGCTCCACTACCTTCTATTTTTTTTTTTTAATGTTTTTATTTATTTCTGAGAGAGAGAGAGAGAGAGAGAGCGTGCACGCAGGGGAGGGTCAGAGAGAGAGGGAGACACAGAATCTGAAGCAGGCTCCAGGCTCTGCGCTAGCTGTCAGCAGAGCCCGACACGGGGCTCGAACCCACAAACCACGAGATAATGACCTGAGCCAAAGTCGGAGGCTTAACCGACTGAGCCATCCAGGCGCCCCAAACACGCCTGGATGTTAATTCTTTTCACCCAGAATCTATTTGCATGGTGCTAATCAACTCTGTTAACAAGAGAAATTTTTTGAGATGAAATGTGTAAATAACAAACATGACACAATCAACTCACGTAACCAAAAAAAAAAAAAAAATCCACCAAATTTAAATAATTATGGTTATGGTTGGCAGGGTCTGCAGAAATCAATCTCCAGTAGTTAGAGCACTTGGTAGGAACTCAAAAGTGTTGGATAACTGAAATTTTTACACCCTTAAGAAAACAGGGTAGATTGGGACATTATTTTTGAGAGTGAGAGGTGGAGTGCAAGCAGGGAAGGAGCAGAGAGAGGGAGAGACAGAGTCTGAAGTAGGCTCCAGGCTCTGAACTGTCAGTACAGAGCCCAATTAACCCACAGTGAGATCATGACTGAGCCAAGCTGGACGCTAACAGCCTGAGCCACCCAGGCGGGACTTGCTTTTTTAAAAAACTGAAGTATTGGGGCGCCTGGGTGGCTTAGTCGGTTAAGCGTCCGACTTTTGCTTAGGTCATGATCTCACGGTTCGTGGGTTCGAGCCCCGCGTCGGGCTCTGCGCTGACTGCCAGCTCAGAGCCTAGAGCCTATTTCAGTCTGTGACTCCCTCTCTCTCTGACCCTCCCCTGCTCACGCTGTCTCTCTCTCTCTCCTAGAAATAAATTTAAAAAAATATTTAAAAAAAGCTGAAGTATAACTAACACGGTATTATATTAGTTGGGAAATACTCTTTAAACATCAGAACCAAGATGCCGTCTTCTGTTGAAAAGGAGTCAAAAATAAGAACGGGGGTGCCTGATTGGCTTGGTCGGTTGGGCGTCTGACTTCAAGCTTAGGTCAGTATCTCACAGTTTGTGGGTTCAGCCCTATGTCGGGCTCTCTGTTGTCAGCACAGAGACTGCTTGGATCCTCTCTCTGTCCCTACCCTGCTCTCTTTTTCTCTCTAAAATAACCAATTTTTTAAAAAGAATGAATAATCCTATTGTAAACACAACCAAGTACTTCCACGGCTCAAAAAATAATACATTTGCACAGAGACACCACAGAGTTCTACATAAGACTATTTTTTTAAGTGTGCTGATTTAAATGGAAAAGATTTCACTTCCAACAAAATCCTTACTAAAATCATTTGAGTATCTTTTTCTGAGGGGTTGGGGGAAAACAGATAATAATATACTTTACTTTGACAGTAAATTTTGCTTTATTATGGAGAAGTAAATGGGCTTTCTTCAAATCCACAAAAACAAAGACATGTTAAGAAGTAAGGTGCAGTTGGTCTTTTATTTAATGAACAAGTATTTGACACTATGTGCCAGGCACTGACTTAAGACAGAAGATTTTCAGTTAAATCTACCTGTATTATTACATCTTTCTCATTCCCACCTGGCTAGACCAGAATAACACATCAGATAGATTTTTAAAAACTAAAGTTAAAACACAACTTAGAAAGAAACAGTACTTTTGAGTTATCAAAACCGAACAACTCTAAACTCCACAATGTCTTACAAAGTTACATCCAATCACTAGTTTTAAGTACACTCTTTCATGAATTGAAATGTGAGAAGTAGGTAGTTCACAGGAACAAAGCAACATATTAAAACTGACAGAAAAGCATCTGAAACAAAATATGCGTCTGCCAGAACCAATCTGAGATTTACCCAGATTTAGATATTCCAAATCGCAATTACTGACATATCAGAATGCCAAGATAAGTATCTCTAGGTTCCGAAATCTTTCCTTTTCTCATGCAAAATTTACCAAAAACAAAACAAAACAAAACCCAAGTCCTTATAAACTAGAATTTCCAAGTATGTGAGCGTTTATAACCGCTTAAAGATGTTAAGTGTTCATTTCAGTTTAGAGTAACACTGCCCCGCCAAAAGACGGCCTACTGCCGGAAAACAGTAACAAACAAGAAAAACAGAAACGGTTCAAAAAGCCCTCCATATGCAAAACCATAAAAAGGCGGGAATTTCATTATTTCAAATTTTGGTTAGAAATTAGTATGTCACAAATTGCCCTCCAGGGAGCGCTCTGAGACTCGGTTACCAGTCATTTCAGTTAATAAAGCGGGAAAACGCTCGAACGTAACCTATAGCAGTTTCAGGCTGACCCTCATGGGCTTTCGAATCGGGCACAGAAGTCGCCGTCGCAATAGCCAGTCCTGGCGGTCAAGGAACACCGAGCTCGCCGCGCGCACCCATCACCCGCGCGCCACAGAAGAGCAAACGCCAACTTCACACATTCCAGACACAGCCGCGAGCCCCGCTACCCCAACTTCAAGACTCGCCCTTCTAGGGGCCTCCCCTTCTACAGCCTGCAAGCCCGCGGCGAAGGAGCCGAACCCTGCGTCCGCAGACCCACAGGCCAGCCTCCGGGTCTGGCGCGGGGGCAGCCCCGCAGCCGAGGAGGCCCGAGGGGGCGCCAAGGAGGGAGGACTGCGAGCGCGCACGGGCGTCGGGGGAGGGGCGGGGGGGGGTGGGAGGAGGGCGACAACCACCAACCGCCCGCCTTTGTGGCCCCGGCCGGGCGTCCTTACCCTGCCGACGGCGGCCCGGCTGCGGCCAGCCACGGCGGCCCCGGAGCCGAGGACCGGGGTGGGTTCGCGCTCCTCGTCGCTGGAGAAGTCCGGAGGCCCCTTGCTGTTGGCGCCCGCGGCAAGCGGCGGCCGGTTGCGCGCCGTGAGGTGCTGCAGGTAGAGCTGCACGTATACGTCTTTGCGCTGCTCCCCGACCGGGAGCGTCACATTGTTGGCGACCAACTCACTCTTCAACTTCTCTTTCGTCAGGACCGAGGGGTCCTCCAGGAACTCCGGCATCTCCGCGACGAATCCCCTTCCCCGCAGCCTTCACACCCGCCGCTCACGCCGGCGCGCTCGCTTCTCGCCCGGGGGCGGGGGGCACCGCGCTGTCGCCTCTGAGCCTCACGGCTCCCGCCCGGGAGGAGCGCCGCAAAGCAAAGCAAAGCAAAAACTCCCACGTGCAATGCAAAGCAAAAGCCGGACACAAAAGCCCACCGAGCCTAAGTGCGGACCAAGTGCGGCTAAGATAACAGCCTCCACTAACCCCAGCCCACACACTACACAAGCAAGGCGAGAGCAGCTTGTTTCGCCCACGCCCCAATAACGCGCGCCGCCATTGGCCCATGCTGGGAGGAAGCCGAGCGGTGATTGGTGGGAGCCCTCGCGCGGGTTCCATTAGCCACCGCACGGTGCGAGAGGTTGTAGAAACGCAGTTTAAAAGCCGCTCGGGCGGGAGCCGTGGAGGCTTTGCCCGTTTCTGTTTCCCTTTTCTCCACCCTTCCCCTAAGACGCCGATAAGGACAAGTAGTACTCTTCTGTGTGCGGTTTCCTTTCCCCGACCCTGCTTGAAAAGAACCTTTCCTCCCTGGGGTCGATCGCCTTCGAAGGGGCCGAGTTTCATGCCAGCTGCGAGGACCAGGGGCTGGGCCTTTCTCAATCTTAGGACACTGATTTACAGAAGAATGACCACAGCCTTTCCTTCCCCAAAAGCTCGCCCTGAAGGGAAAGAAAAGGAGCGGCTCGGCGGTACCTCTCTCCGATGTGTTTTACCTGGGGGGAGCGAACAGGAGAACAAGTAGTTAAATCCCTCTCTGCTTGCGAAGGCTTCTTTTGTTCCTGAAATTCAGGAAAAGCCAAAGCTTGACTACTGGGCACTTTAAAATGCCCCTGAATTTGTGACAAAATTGTATCGCCAAATATTCCATTCGCTTAGGTTGGGACGTTTGTAAATTATTTAATTTTGAACAGTTGGGACACAACTGCATTTTTGTTGAGAGCATCTCTGAATTAGATCCTTATACCCATTAAGTATTTTACCATAACTGAATCAAACCTAATGATTAGTAATGCAAGACGAAGCGAAACATCTAAGAATACTTTCATGGGCAACTTAAGATAACGGAGATGGTGCATACCTCGATTTTAATCATAGAGGAGCCTCATGACCTATAATCAGGACGGGAACCCTAATCAAACCCATATAAGTGATCCAAATTAAAAAGTCTCAGAAGTTTCAGGAAGTTAAAATGTCTTCCTGAAAGCAAATACCGCTGATGACAAATAACTTGTGTTTCTTACGAATATAGATGTTCTAAGATGCTTTCTTCCAAGATAGAAAGTGATCTTAATCATTTCCCTAGAATTCTGACCTCCAAACTGCTTTATAAGCTGCTTACAATTTTTTTTAAATGTTTATCTGATTTCTGCATGGTTGTTTCGGTAAGTTTTTAAAAGCTGCTTTAACTAAAAATGTTCCCTATGAGTTAAGTCATTTTATTTTGTTCAAATTGAGGAGATATTGTTTAATGATGGATTCTTTATCCAGAGGCAATTTTACATTTAAATTTTTTTCTAAAACTCAGTATTTATAGATATTTAGGCAATAGTAATAAGCTCAGTAATTCAAATTAAAACTTGTATTTTAACTAGCAAATTCTTTTGTACATTTTTAGGATGTGAAAGTTATCTCATTCTCCCCCCCTCCCCCCAGCTTCCCTGGGCGCATAAGCAATTGCTTTTATCTTCACAGGGGGGACTGAACTGAGAGGCAAAGGACCATGAGTTTGTACTGACTGGTAACCCCACAAATGTAATTAATGCATGTGGGATAGTCCCAGTCTATATAATCTCGGCAATGATGGGTCTATTTGAATTAGCAAATTATCCTGCTAAATTGTTGACTTGCTACTGGAAGAATTTGGCTCTGTCATGACTGTACTAATAGTTTTTAAGAGGTAGGTTTTGCTGCTGTACCTGAAAAGGGTCAGAGTTACCAGGGCTATATAGGATTTGACCAGGGTGGGTACATAGAAGAGTTATGGGCTCTGATATCTGCCCTGTGGTCTGAGGATACCTGAGCAGCTTGGTCCCTGAAATGGATCCTTAGAGAAGGAGATATCACTGATGCCTTAAGATAATATTCTACCTAAATTTTGATGTGAATAGAATACAATGCTGAAGTAACAGAACCACCTGAGAATGAGGGCAATGGCTTTTTTCATAGGGCCCTTGCACCGTATTTTTTTCCATTTACTAGGCAGTTTAATTCTTGGAGACAGTAATTTTTCCTGCTCTATAACCACAAGCCAAAAATAAATCTTCTGTTGAGTCTGCAAGGTATTTGTTTGTTTTTGCAAGTTGTTTTATTTTTTTTCTTTAAATAGTTTATTGTCAAGTTGGTTTGCATATAACACCCAGTGCTCATGAACAAGTGCCCTCTTCCAGGCCCATCACTCCCCTTCCCCCCACCCCCATCAGCCCTCAGTTTGTTCTCAGCATTCAAGAGTCTCTCATGGTTTGCTTCCCTCCCTCTCCCCAACTATTTTTTCCCTTCTTTTTCTGCATCGTCCTCCGTTAACTTCCTCCTAAGCCACCTATATGTGCAAACATATGGTATCTGTCCTTCTCTGCATGATTTATTTCAGTCAGCATAACACCCTCTAGTTCCATCCATGTTGCTACAAATGACCAGATTTCATTCTTTCTCATTGCCATGTAGTATTCCATTGTATAAATATACCACATCTTTTTTTTTTTTTTTATGTTTTATTTATTTCTAGGAGAGAGAGAGACAGCGTGAACAGGGGAGGGTCAGAGAGAGAGACGGAGTCACAGACTGAAACAGTCTCCAGGCTCTGAGCTGGCAGTCAGCACAGAGCCCGACGTGGGGCCCGAACCCACGAACCGCGAGATCATGACCTAAGCGAAAGTCGGACGCTTAACCGACTAAGCCACCCAGGCGCCCCAAATATACCACATCTTTTTGATCCATTCGTCAGTTGATGGACACTTAGGCTCTTTCCATGTTTTGGTTGTTGTTGAGAGTGCTGCTATGAACATTGGGGTACGTGTGCCTTCTGCACGGCAAAGGAAACAGTCAATGAAACTAGTAGGCAACTGATGGAAAAGGTAGTTGCATTTGCAAGCTATTTTACATAGATACAGTACTATGCCCTACTGGCCAACATTAAAGAGAATATAATTCACAAAGAACTTCATTCAAGGGGGCATGTGACTTTTGATCTTAGGGCTGTAAATTCACGCCCCACTTTAGTTATAGAGATTATTTAAAAATAAGAAACAATGTTAAAAAGAAACTGCATTCCAGATGCTTGAAATGAATATTCCTTGAGCAAAACAATCATTTTCATTCCCTTTCATTAACTTTCCTTTTCATATCCCTAGACACTATCAACTGGAAATTACTTGCAGATTCTACAACCACATCAGCAGACATGGTTGATGTCTTAAGCTATCAGACAGTGAGATTGCCTTTCTACATCATCCACAAAGTCATGACTTGTCAAATTCAGGCTTGGAATTGTCCTAAACACATCAGGTATATCCCCAGCCCTATTAATTTTTAGTGATGAAGGTAGCTTTTGCTTTTAACTCAGGTGTAATGACTCCTAAGTAGAAGATTTTTTTCCTTCATACTCCATGTACCTTAAGGCCAAGATGTTGGGCTACAGAGCATGGGTGGCCTTTTTGTTCCCAATTATTACTTCAAAACTATTTCTCCTCTTTTCTCCTTCAAAAACATTCAAAGTTTATATACCTGACTAAATCACCCTTAAAATCTTTATCATTTATGACCGTTCTGACCTCTCTCCCTCAGATATTATAGTCTGTTTTTTCCTTGCTCTAGGTTTCTGCACCATCCCTGTCTATATTCTCTGTGAATTTAACATTTTTAAAGATGGCCCAGGCAACACCAGCACTTGGCCTTTTATTTATTTAAAATTTTTAAAAAGTTTATTTAAGTAATCTGTATTGCCAACATGGGGCTCAAAGTCATGACCCCAAACTCAAGAGTCATATGCTCTTGCAATTGAGCCAGCCAGACACCCCAAGCACTTGGTCTTTTAGATCTTTGACCTCTTCATCTCCAACAACTTGTTCTTCTATTCCATTTCATCCATCCACTCCAACTGGTAATATTTCAAACCTTGTCATCAATAACTTTTACTTTCCAAATGTCCATTTCAAGCATCCCATTTGTCCATCACTAGCTTTTCCCCTGAGCTCATTTAATATACTCTCACTGACCTATTGACACCCCTAATCCATTAAGCCCAACACTTAAAAAAAATCTATTAATATACTTCTGACATCATCAACACTTCCAACTTCCCAATTTAGATTCCTTGATCAATCTTTATAATCGCTCTTTTGCAAACATTTTCAACTCTCTCACCCTAATGTCTGTATGTCTTTCACTTGGAGGAACCTCAAAGTAGAAACTAAGTCTTGCTAGAACCGAGCCTTGCTGAAACAAACCTTTCTATTCTATTGCTTGCATCCAAGTAGCAAAGATTGCTATAGAAAAATCATATGAAGGGACTAACTGGTTTTAATTTATGATCTCAGACATCACAAGAGCACTTCATACTGGCTGGAATGAATGGATTAATCATTCATACTTCAGCTTCTCTACTCACATCTCTCACGTCCTTTTCTCCCACATATCCTCATTTTCAGCTGGAGAACTTGCCTCATCCTTAAGAAGCTAGAAACCATCTGCAAGGAATGCACAACTTCAGAAGGTCACATCTGTACTTATTTGCTCTTGCATTTTTCTTGTTTCAATGGATGAGAGAACTCCTATCAGAGAGAACTCTGCCTCTTGTACTCTGGATTTCATCCTTCTCTCCTGCTCAAGGACTTGATTTGTTCAGTCGTCTGTGAAATTTCTTAATTTTTAAAAAATTTTACTTAAAAAATTTTTCTTTTTAAATGGTTTTTTTTTTTTTAACTTATTTCTGAGAGAGAGATGGAGACAGCGTGAGCAGGGGAGGGTCAGAGAGAGAAGGAGACACAGAATCCGAAGACAGGCTCCAGGCTCTGAGATAGCAGTCAGCACCGAATCTGACGCGGGGCTTAAAACCGTGAGATCCCACAAACTGTGAGATCATAACCTGAGCTGAAATTGGACATTTAACCAACTGAGCCACCCAGGCACTCCTTTTAATTTTAAATAGGCTCCAGGACCAACATGGGGCTTGAACTCACAACCCTGAGATCATGAGTCACATGCTCTACCACTGTGTGAAATTTCTAAATTGGGAAGAAAAAAAAAAAGACTTGGCATTTTATTTTGTTATATTCGTTTTTAAAAATTTTTTTTAATGTTTTATTTATTTCTGAGAGAGAAACAGCATGAACAGAGGAGGGTCAGAGAGAGAGGGAGACACAGAATCCAAAACAGGCTCCAGGCTCTGAGCTAGCTGTCAGCAGAGCCCAACGTGGGGCTCAAACCCACAACTGTGAGATCATGACCTGAGCCGAAGTTGGTCGCTTAACCAACTGAGCCACCCAGACGCCCCAATTTTGTTATATTCATACAATATAAAATGTTTTAAAATTATCTTTTATGTTTAAATGGGTATTAGGTTTTATTTATTTATTTCTTTGTCTTGGTATTAGATTTTTAAAAAAATCTTTAAAATGTTATAGCATTTATACCTAAAACCTTGGGAAACAGAGGAAATATATTCCTATGTGAAGCCACAGCTTAAAACATTAAATCAATGGAAGTGCTTTGTCAGAAAGCTGTTCTAAAACTTTTTTTTTCATAAATCACTTGGATAACTGCCTTCATTTCCCTTTTTGAAGTTCTTAATATTATTAACATAGACCTGGCTTTTTTGTTTTTCATTATCCTGTTTTGCTTGGTTCTGAATTTTTAAAGGTTTCACCTCAAACAAAGCAGATGACTAAATACTACATATTCATAAAAATCAAGTTCTTGACCTTTTTTAAAGAAGATGAGAGGATGGGGGTGCATGGGTGGCTCAGTCGGTTGAGCGTCAGACTTTGGCTCAGATCATGATCTCATGGTTTGTGAAGTCAAATCCCAGATTGGGCTCTGTGCCAACAGCTCAGAGCCTGGAGCCTGCTTGGGATCCTGTGTCTCCCACTCTCTATACCCCTCCCTGCTCATGCTCTGTCTCTGTCTCTTTATTTCTCAAAAATAGAAGTAAAAACATTAAAAAAAAACAAAGAATATGAGAGGATGTTCACAATACCACATTAAGTAAAAGATAAGTAGAAAAAAATAGAGAACTATATAAGAGTAAGATCTCAGTTCTATAAAAACTGAAGTGTGGGGGCGCCTGGGTGGCTTAGTCGGTTAAGCGTCCGACTTTCGCTTAGGTCATGATCTCGCGGTTCGTGGGTTCGAGCCCCGCGTCGGGCTCTGTGCTGACTGCCAGCTCAGAGCCTGGAGCCTGTTTCAGTCTGTGACTCCGTCTCTCTCTGACCCTCCCCTGCTCACGCTGTGTCTCTCTCTCTCTCTCCTAGAAATAAATAAAAAACATTAAAAACATTAAAAAAAAAAACTGAAGTGTGTATGGATATGTGTATATTTAAAATACATATACATAAAAAAAAGACTAAATGAATATAGACCAAAAAAATTTAATGTTTATTTATTTTTGAGAGAGAGTGAGAGAGCACACTCACAGGGGAGGAGGAGAGAGACAAAGAATCCCAAGCAGGCGGAGCCTAGTGCAGGGCTTGAACTCATGAGCCATGAGATCATGACCTGAGCCAAAACCAAGAGTAAGATGCTTAACTAACTGAGCCACCCAGGTGCCCCTGGACCAAAATGTTTGTAGTAATTTCATCTAGGTGTTGGGGCACAAGTGATTTTTATTTTTTTTCCTATTTTTTATGCATTTCTCAAGATTTCTACAATGAACACATGACTTTCACAAACATAACTATTTTTCTTTTTGAATTAGTGTGAGAAGTTGGGAAATCCCTTGGCTTATCAGAATTCAGAGACTTTCAGTTTTGTATTTCCAAAGGCTCCATTTTATCAGTTCATCCAAAGTACATCAGTCTTAGGAAATGGATTAAAAATAATCTTGGGGCGCCTGGGTGGCTCAGTTGGTTGAGCATCAGACTCTTAGTTTCAGCTAAGGTCATGATCCCAGGGTCATGAGATCAAGCCTTGGGTCAGGCTCCATGCTGACTGTGGAGCCTACTTGAGATTCTTTCCTCCACCCTGTCTGTTATTTGCCCTTGATTGCACTCTCTCTCAGTAAAATAAAATTAAAAAAAAAAAAATCTCAGAAGAGAAACCCAATTTATTAAATAGGTGAAATAAATGCTCAGAGCATTCTATGCCAGTGGACAAATTCACTTGGAAGAATAAATGACTGGAACATTTCTAGCGAAACTAAACAACATCACAGATCTGTTAAATGGGAATTCAAATATGGATTTGAATTCTCTATATTTCAGAGCCTCTTTCCTGACATCATTCCTATATAATGGTTGTAGAAGGTAGAATTAAAATGAAGTGTACAACTACATGGTCAACTAATCTTTGACAAACCAAGAAAACTTCCAATGGAAAAAAAGATAGTCTCTTCAACGAATGGTGTTGGGAAAACTGGACAGCAACATGCAGAAAATAGAAACTGGACTACTTTCTTACACCATACAAAAAAGATTCAAAACGGATGAAAGACCTAAATGTGAAATAGGAAACCATCAAAATCCTAGAGGAGAACACAGGCAGCAACTTCTTTGACCTTGGCAGGAGCAATTTATTAGACATGTTGCTGAAGGCAAGGGAAATAAAAGCAAATGTGAACTACAGGGACTTCATCAAGATAAAGAGCTTCTGCACACACACACACACACACACACACACACACACACACACACAAAAAGCTTCTGCACAGTGAAAGAAATAATCAACAAAACTAAAAGACAGCCTACAGAACAGGTCAAGGTATTTGCAAATGATATATCTGATAAACGGTTAGTATCCAAAATCTGCAAAGAACTTCTCAAAGTTCAGGGAAATACAGAACAAAACCACAATGAGATACCACCTCACATTTGTCAGAATTGCTAAAATTAACAACACAAGAAACAACAGGTGTTGGCGAGGATGCAGAGAAAGGGGAACCCTTTTGCACTATTGGTGGGAATGCAAACTGGTGCAGCCATTCTGGAAAACAGTATGATACTTCCTCAAAAAACTAAAAATAGAAGTACCCTACAATCCAGCAATTGCACTTACTTATTTACCCTAAGGGTACAAAAATACAGATTTGAAGAGGCACGTGCACCCTGATATTTATAGCAGCATTATCAGCAATAGCCAAACTATGGAGAGAGCCCAAATGTTGGTGATGTATATAAGAAGAGGTGGTGTACATGTCTACAATGGAATATTACTCAGCCATCAAAAATAATGAAATCTTGCCATTTGCAATGATGTGGGTGGAACTAGAATGTATTATGCTAAGCAAAATAAGTCAATCAGAGAAAGACAAATACTATATGATGCCACTCATATGTGAAATTTAAGAAACAAAACAGATGAACATATGGAAAGAAGGGGAAAAAGAGAAGAAAGCTAAACAAACCACAAAAGGCTACTAATGATAGACAAAACTGAGGGTTGATAAAGGGAGGTGGGTGGGGGATGGGTATTAAGCAGGGTACTTGTGGTGAGCACTGGGTGTCATAAGTGAATAACTAAATTCAACTCCTGAAACCAATATTGCACTGTATGTCATCTAAAATTTAACTTAAAAAAATCAAGGTGTTGACTTTTAAGTTGTTTCAAAGTTATAGCAAGTTAGCAAATGGGCTATTCGAAGAAAGTACAAATGTCCAGACTTGGAAAAAAGCTGGACCTGTGAAGTGATGGTTTTAGAGCTGTAGCAGTATAAATAATGATGTGTATGTATTGCTTTACAACATTTTTATGTATTTTATCTCATTTGATTCTTTTAAAAAATATTTTTGAGTATAGTTGACACATGGTGTTACATTAGTTTCAGGTGTACAACATAGTGACTCAACTTCTCATACCTTATGCTATGCTTGCCACAAATGTAGCTACCATCTGTCACCATACAATGCTGTTATAATATCACTAACCTTATTCTGTATGCTGTGCCTTATTTGACTCTCTTAACAACTCTGTGACGTAAGTGGGACTGTCAGTCTGGCCTTGCTCTATAGGCCAGTAATTCTCAAATTTTAGTTGGGAGCAGAATCACTTGGAAGGCTACTAAGTGGTTAACACTGGTAGTTAAATGCTAGGCCCTTTCCCTAGATTTTTCTCAGTCTGTAGGTATGGGTTGGGGCCTGAACATTTGCATTTCTAACTTATTCATAGGGTACTGTCTGGAAACAACAGCTCTAAGCCACTTTTTTTTTTTTTACATTCTTTGTAAACCTAGAGTTGACCTTGTCACAGTCTTGAATAATAGCTTCGCATTGCCCTCACAATAAAATCTAAATTAGAAGGTTCTGACTGATCTGACTCCTGTTTACTTCTATAGCTTTCTCTCTTTCTTTCTCTCCAGCCATACTGAAGAACTAGCAGTTCTCCAAAGAAGTTGTATTAGTTTGCTGGGGCTGCCATAACAAAATGATTAACAAGGTAACATTACATGTTCCACCTTTCAAGAGTATATATAGTATTGTACAAATAAGATAGCATGCTTGTAGTGTTACAGACATATACTATGTATGCAAAGGTTTCTGGGGGAAAGGAAATATAGCTTCTGTTATGAGCTGAATTGTATACTCTCAAACTTCATAAGTCCTAACCCCCAGCACTTAAAAATGTGATGATATTTGGAGTCAAGAACTTTTAAGAGGTAATTAAGTTCAAATGAAGCCATTAGAGCAGCCCTAATCCAAACTGACTAGTTTACTTATAAAAGAAAACTTGAACACACAGACATCATCCGGGGTGTGCACATACAGAGTTGTGATCATTGAGGACACAGTGAGAAGGTGGCCACCTATAAGCCAAGAATAGGTCTCAGAAGAAACCAGCCCTACTGTTGCTTTGATCTTGAACTCCTAGGCAGTCCCAGCAAACTAATATAAACCTCAGATTGAAAAAATCAGGTCTGAGGGACATTATGGACAGTGCTCAACTCATAGGAGGCATTAAAATATGTCTCTTGGATAAATAAATGTCTTAAAGTCACATAGCAAACTTTTAATTTTCAAGATTCTCCTTTATGAGGCTTTCTTGAGCTACTAACCAAGTCAGACTTAATGTCCCTATTTTAGCATCTCCATACTATTCTGTTCGGGCTATTTTCATAGTACTTAGCCCAGCATATTATAGTAGTTGGGTACTTTTCTCAGTGTATCCTTTTCCTCAGTGCTGAGCACAATATTGGGCTCATCATAGTTGGTGGTCCATATCTGTTGAAATGGATGGGTTAATCTCAATCCATCCAAGTAGGGGAAAAAAAAACTACACAAAGTGAAAATATAACATCCAGTTATACTGGCTATATTAGGTTAAATCGTAAGAAATTAGGATTCGATAATTTCAAAACAAGGAACAGAAAACCTCCAGGACTTTTATGGAACATAGCCAATAAAAATCTAAATGTATTTCTCATCATCTTGTTATTCATTTTTTGTACAATGTTTGTACAATGTTTGACACATGCCTGTAAGGCACTAAGGTGTTGGAGCTTACAAAGGTGAATAAATGAGCTTTGCTCCCTGTTAAAAAAGATAAATAGCTGAAAGTGGTATCTGACTTGTCCCCACTCACAGGAATTGGTGAAAATATGGGGGACATCAATACATCACTTAAGTCCAATGGCTTCTAGCATATTCTTTCAACATTTTTTCCACTTTCATTACAAAACATTTAGTAAAGACAAGGATATGTAGTCAGTCTTGTCTGGAAACTTTGGTGACCCTTGACAGGTCCCCATTCCTGCGTGTGTCAGTTTCATCTGTTAAAGTAGGATACTAATCACACATTGTAAGTCTGTTTATTGGCACACAGGCTAAGACATAGAAATTGTCATAATATTCCAAATTAGAAAATTTTACCCTACTTGCTTTCAAAAGGCAAAAGGGTCCAACACAATTTTGGGGAAAACAGCCTGTTCATTTCTTGTGAAGGACCATTGGACTGATATGGCCACTAATACACAGTAGTAATGGTCCACACATAAATTTCTACGTATCACGCACATTAAATGGCAGAAAATTCACTTTACAAAGCAAAACAGTACAAAACCACTAGCCTTGCGGCTCTATAATAGACTTGTCTTTTCGCAGTCTAAGGATTCCTAAGATAACATTTGAAGCAGGAAGATTTAATCCTAAAATTAAAGGCATTTCCGAAATATGGCGGGAATATTCCTGGGTCTCTAGAAGCCAGTGGTCTAAAAGACCAAAAGCCCGTGACCCCGACGTGATTCGAACACGCAGCCTTCTGATCTGGAGTCAGACGCGCTACCGTTGCGCCACGAGGTCCTGCTGGGCTGTGGCTCGCGCAGTTTCTTAGGACTCAAGTATCATGGCATTTTTCCCGGACACGCGGTTTTTTTTTTCACTTTTCTTGCCTCTCCGCCCAGTGAAGACTGGAACTGGAAACTGATCCTTTTAGCACCCACATTCTACTGAACGCTAACCCTCTACATAACTTGGGGCGGAACCAGAGGAGGCGGGAGAACGAGTTTCCCTTTCAGTCGAGTCCCCAGGGTCAAGGGAGACGGTTCCTTCCTCTTCTATAGCAAGCAATTTCCGTTCTTACCCGCCCCTTTAGGCGCGGAACTCCGCCTTCCCTCTCCCCTCCCCCCTCGGGTTCCGCGCGCCGAGTTCGTGACCTCCAGCTGGAATTTGGCGGGCGTAACTGCGCATGCGTGCATGCGTGTGCCTTTGCCAGCTAGCTGCTGGTAGCTAGAGCCAACCATCTAACGCTTTAGTCTCAGGATAGACTTTTATTTCACGGTGAGCATTAAGCTTAAATGTCATTATTTTTAAAGATGCGATTACAAAAGATGTTTTGTATTATATATTTGTCAGCGGGTTTGCACCTCGTAGTTGAATTATAGGAGAAATAGCGATTTGATTGGTAAAAGGTGCCGACCTCCCCGTCGGGGAATTGAACCCCGGTCTCCCGCGTGACAGGCGGGGATACTAACCACTATACTAACGAGGAACTGTCGGTACCACTTTTCCTAAGTATGTCTTTGAAAGTAGAAAAGATTCCTCCCTGCCAGGCTGATCTCCTTTCCGCTTGCCACCCGGAAGTGTGACAATCCCAGACACCTGGACCTCTGCTCTGTCTACTGTCTATCCCCTTTGAGCATCTTGGACTCTTCGTCTGTGGAAAGAGTAAATTATTTAAAATAAGTGAAACAAAATGCGCATCCAGTTTTAGTGGTGGTGAATTGTTGAAAATAATTTTCCGGAGCTCTTTATGCCTTACACATGGTTTAAGTTTCTTGCTGGAGTGTTTATTTAAGAGTGACCAAGAGGATGTGAGTTGAAGCAGAACTTTACCTTCACTTATTTATATTTTCATTCTGAAGTCGAAGTCCAAGGATATCATATGGTTGCCAGATGTCCAGGGCGGCCAGGGTTGTCCCACAGTACAGTGCCTCTTCAAACAGTGTGTAAGCTTTTGCGACACAAAAGGGCTCATGCATTGGACCAACTGAGGCCAGCTGAAATTCTCTTAGCTGATTTTTTTCCCCCTGTGTTTCGGTCTCTTTCTTGAGGCGTCTACAGTTTACTCGAAGATGACAAATTCGTAAGTGGTAAAATAATAATACATTTAAATAATTCAAAACAAGATGTGTCATTAATTAAACATAGGGTTGGGAAGGTTAGCTAATAGAATAATTTGCACCGTCCTTAGCTTTTTCATAAGCAGGATCAAACCTGTTCTGAGGAGGACCTCACACATAAACTTTTGACATTATCTTTAATGAAAATTCACAGAGTCACAAACTGACTTTGAAAGTTTTCATTGTAGAACTTAAGCTTACATGTCTTAAGGAATCCATTCCTTGTAGTGTACTATGAATTATTACTTTTTTTTTGATCATAGATTACAGGTTGTTTTCCATCTGATGAAAGGAATTATTTAATCCAGACTTTTAGGTAATTTCTGAGGCCTGTTTTGGCATATTTTTTTTTCACTCTTAAATACACCAATGGCCTTGAAAAAATTCCATGCTCTGTGGCCTCCTTCTACTTCTGATTTTCCAGTAACTCTTGTGAAGTCCACAGGGCACTGTACTCACTATGCTGACGTCTTTTTCCTTGTAAGACTGAAAGGATTTGTCCCAGGTCTCTCTGTTGGCAAAACCTCCTGTCTTCACCCCTCCCCCACCTCGGAGGAGCAGAGGCTTAATCCAGTCCGTTTAGAAGAGACATCATCCCCTCCACCTAAGCTGTGATAAAGCTATGCCAGTGTTCACACATGTGTTCTTCCTTTTTTTTTTTCCTCCCTAGGGAAATGAAGGAGCAGCCTGAGTCAGCAGAGATCATGGAGCAGGAAACTAACTCAGCACCTGCTGTCCATTTTCCTAAAATGGAAAGGAAGAGAGGATAATTAACCTGAACAGGGTAAGGGAGCTCAGAGATTCCTCATTGTCAGCACTGGGTGAAAGTAAAGGTTAAAATCTGACTGGCAGCAGAGAGAGCACAGAACTCTCTGGAGGTGAATAGCGTGATGACAGTCGACATTATTGAACGTTTCAAATCTTGATCCACCTAAATAACTAGTTGTCTAGCTTATCACAGCTTGTAGAACCATTCACATTCATCTCTTCAACAGTCCTGTGAGGTCGATAGGGCAGGTGTTTTATCCCTGTTTTACAGGTGGATAAAGAATTTTATGAAGTCACATGGATAGAAGTGGTACTAGGCTAGGAATCACCCAAGCCTTGACTGCAAATCTTGTGCAAAACTCACCCTGCTGTATAGTTCCACATACATTAATAAATACGTGCTATGGAGAGAAAATCTTTATCGCTAGTGTAAACATATGTGTGTCATGATTGTTCCTGTATTCACTAATTCTCTAATTGCTTAGGCACTGTGGCTACTCATTCACTATTGAACCTAAAATGTTCCAGACATTGTTTTAGACCTATGGGGAGGTTTTAATGGATACATTTTGTTTTGGGGGAGCTTATATTCTAATAGAAGGAAGATAATAAACAATGAATGTAATAAATGAATATGCTAGATGGTGACAAGGGTGGAAATAGAAAAAAATAGCATTATAAGGGAGTCTAGAGAGGAGCAAATTAAATACAATGGTCAAACAGGCCTCATTTTAATAAGGCAGTATTTGAACAGACTTGAAATAAGAGGTGTAGTCATATAGCTGGTTACAAGGACTGTGAAGCTTTAGAGGCTATTGTAAACACTTTGGCTTTTATTCTGGGGAGAAATGAGCAGCTGTAGGGTTTTGAACAGAGAGGTGACCTGTTCTGATTTATGTTTTAAAAAGGTTTTGGCTACTGGGTTGAGAATAGACAATCGGGGGCCAAGAACAGGAGCAGGGAGACCAATGAGGTCTATTGCAATAACCAATGTGGAAGGTGAGGTAGTTAAAACTAGTGTGGGAGTTGTGGAGAATGCGACAGGTGCTGATAGATTTTTGAAAGTGGAGCCTGTAGAACTTCCTGACAGCCATGAATTCAAGTGTAAGAGTAAAAGAGGAGTCAAAGATGCTTCTAAACTTTTTGGCTTGACCAACTGGAAGAACAGAGTTGCCATCAACTGAAATGGAGAATAGTGTGCAATTTCAGGGGCACCATACTGATAGCCTACGTGAAAGGACAATAATTCCTGACCCCTTTAAGGCCCTTCTAGGTACACCAAGAAGCACATTGACATGAGACATATTAATAGGAAAAAATAAAATTTTATAGCACACACAAGGAATCCATACAGACGTGGAAATTCTGAAGACAGACAAAATGAGGTATATATGTCATTATGAACTGAGGAGAAGGGAGTAAGGGTCTTGGAGGAATGCATTCTTCAGGAAGAATGAAAAAGAGTAAATATTTGAAAAAAGAGTAATATTTGGTAAACAAATGTTTGCTGGGCCACTCAGAAACAGTGGGACAAAGAGAGGACTTTAATAAAATAGGCCTTGCTAGATTCCTCTCTGTCTACCATATTATAATGTAGTTACATATATCTCAGTTCTTTAAGGCAGTTTTAGGGTAGCTAAAGAGCTTTTTCTGAATTCGCTATGTTTGGATTGCTTTAAAAATTTTTTTTTAATTCTAATTTATTTTTGAGCTGTCAGCGCAGAGCCTGACAGGGAGCTCAAACCCACAAGCTGTGAGATCTTGACCTGAGTTGAAGTCAGATGCTTAACTGACTGAGTCACCCAGGCATACCTGGATTGCTTTTTAGCTCAAAATAATCTTAATGCCAAAGTGGCCCATTTCAGGGCAGCCTCCCTTGGCCCCCAACAAGGGGCACCCTGAGTAGGAGGCAAGACACCATTCACACAGATGCTCTGTGGATGGCACTACTTCAAAGTGTGCAATATGTGAGCTCAGCACATGGAGCAGTATTGTTAGGGATAATAAGCATTTCAGTTTTGGATGTGTTAAGGGTGAGATATTGAGTAGGTAGTTGAACATAATGGTTGAATACTCATTGTATAGGTCAAGCATTGTGCTGGGTGCTCGAGGTGCTATGATGAACAAAGACCCCAAACTCAAGGAACTTTTATTTGAGAGGAGAAGACACATCATGAATCAAAGAATAATTAAGCAACAACAAAAAAGTGAAATTACAATTGTGACAGTTACTAAGAAGATGCAGAAGGAAGAGATTTCTTGGTAGATGGGACTGCAAAGGTTATAGAAACTGAAGAAATGTGATGAATAGAGGGGTTGAAAGAAGATGGAAGTGGCTAGAGATTGTGAGGAGGATTATAGGAGAGATCAGGCTGCAAGGCCAATGGGAGTAGGCTGGGTGATACAGGATCTCTCAGGCTGTGTTAGCTTTTCCTTGGCCTGTTATTAATTTTTAAAATAAATGTGTTTGGGGGTGCCTGGGTGGCTCAGTTGGTTGAGCGCTCGACTCTTGATTTTGGCTCGGGTCCTTGTCTCAGGGTCATGTGATCAAGCTCCACAGGGAGCCCCAGTTCTCTCTCTCTATCTCTCTCTCTCTGACCCTCTCCCACTGCTCATGGTCTCTCTCTCTCTGAAAAATAAAAAAATAAAACAAATGTGTTTATTAATTTTAGGTTTTATTGAGTTATAGTTTACATACAGTAAAATTCATTCTTTTTTAGGGGTATTGTTCTATGAATTTTTATCACAATCAAGTTATAGACTATTTTTTTTAAGTTATAGATTATTTCTATTACTCGTATCTCTTTCATCACTAATTTTCCTTATGCCCTTTTGCAGTTAATCGCTTCCCTCCAACACTAGGCACCACTGATATGATTTCCATTTCCTGACTTGAATGCCATATTATTGGAAATGTACAGATTGTAATCTTTCAAATATGGCATCTTTCAGTTAGAATGATGCTTTTTGAAGTCATCCACATTGTTTCTTCTATCAGTGGGATTTTTTTCCCCACTGTTGATTAGTGTACTATTGAATGGATGTTTATCCAGTCGCTAGTTGATGGACATTTGTTGTTTCCAGTTTTTGACTATTATAAATATAACTATTATAAACATTTCTGTTGTTAAAAATAAACAATAGGCCAAAATGGAGTCACTTTTGTTATACCCCAAAAAGGCATAACCTAGTTGTAGTTTCAACATCTCCCAGGAGTGAAATTTTAAAACAACCAGTCTGGAATTGCCTAATCAGCACTTGTGAGGTAATCTGCGTGTTAAGACCACCTCCTCTTCCCCTTAAGGGAAAGGTGAACTTGCCTGAAACAATCTTTTCTTTTGCTAACAACCTTCCTGTTTCAGCCTATAGAATTTATTTGGTACAGTTCTTTGCAGCTCCCTTCTACTTGCTAGATGGGATGCTTACTGATTTATGAATCATTGAGTAAAGCCATTTTGATCTTCAAATTTACTCAGTTGAATTTTGTTTTTTTAACAGTATACAGCATTTTGCATCTTTCTTTCTCCTGGGTCAAAACTAGGATTGAATAGTTTGGTCTTAGGGTGAGTGTATGTTTGCCTTTATAAGAAACTGCCAAACTATTTTCCTAACTGGAATATTTTACATTCTCAGTAACAATAAAGGAGCATTCTTATTGTTCTACATTTTTGCTAGCATTTGATATTATAAGTATTTTTTATTTGAGCCATTCTTCTAACTATGTAGTAGGATCTCTTTGTGGTTAATAAAACTTTCCCGAATTATTAATGATGTTGAGCATATTTTCATGGGTTTATTTTAAGCATCTTGATATTTTGCCTATTTTTCAGTTGGATGGTTTTCTTATTGAATTTTGAAAGTTTTTTTTAAATATGTTCTGATTTCCTTTTTTTTTATTTCTTGTTTTTTAAAATCTGTAATATATCTTGGGATATATCAACACATATATAATATATCTTGGGAGATGCATTTCCCCCTAAGCTGTGTCTGATTTTTTTTCATTCTCTTAAAGAATGTTTGATTTTATCAGAGCATTCATGACCTGGTTTCTTGTGTTTCTTCCCTTTTTTATCTATTATTTTCACTTCCTCAATTCAACCTTTGAACATAGTGTAAACAAGAACTTGGGCCAGCTCACTACCCAACATTCTGTTTCTTCCTTTTCTCCTCTTCCATAATTAAAGAAGATCCTAAATTGCTCCTGGGTAGTTTTTGGATTCTATAATCATTCATTCACAGAAACATGATTTACATTTATTAAAATGCAGAAGTTCCTATGCAAATATTGAACCCTCCATAAACATTAATATTCAAATTCAAAGGTGAATGTTTATGATTTGGGCCCAGAAGACAGACCTAGCTGGGAACAGGTTTAGATTATAAGGGAAAAAAGAAATCCTATTGAGGATGCTTGTACTTCACTATTTCATAGCCTAATTTATTTAAATAATCCATAGTTAAAACTGAGAGGCAAAGGGGGGTGATGGGCATGGGGGAGGGCACTTGTTGGGATGAGCACTGGGTGTTATATGTAAACCAACTTGACAATAAACTAAGAAAAAAAAACCCTGAGAGGCAAGCATCTTTTCCCTTCCAGTAAAATCAACACTTTAGTCTTTTCTTTCTCATTAAAAAAACCCAAAAACAGTGTTGTTGATCTATTCTTTGTGCCAGGCATGGAATTAGGCATCGGGGACAAAGATATGAGTAATATTCACTTCCTGCCCTTGAAGAACTCAGATTTCATAGGGCAGGTGGACTGCCTGGACTCCTTTACTAATGAGTTTGTTAAGTGCTATAGTGGAGGCATAGTCCATGCTTCTGGAGAGTCCACTACAAATAGGCTCTGTTTAAGTGTTTTACATAAGATAACTAGTTAATGTATGTTACAATCCTGTAAGCTTGGTACAGTAATTCTTCTACTTTTACAGATGAGATTGAGGCACAAAATGGTTAAGGTCACACAGAAAGTGATGGAAATAGGTGCAAAATACTATGGGATTACAGAGAAGGAAGGACTGGCTCTGCCTGAGGTTTTCAAAGAAAACCTGCTTTCAACTCCGCCCTCCAAAGATGATGATGAGGCTTGAAAGAGGAGGCAAGGGGCATCTGGGTGGCTCATTTGGTTGAGTGTCTGACTCTTGGTTTCATCTCAGGTCATGATCTCATGGTTTGTGAGTTTGAGCCCTACATTGGGCTCTGCCTTGTCAGTGTGGAACCTGCTTGGAATTCTCTCTGCCCCTCCTCCATTTATTCTCTTTCTCACCTCTCTCTCTCTCAAAATAAATAAACTTAAAAAAAAGAAAGAAAGCAAGAGTATATGGGGATATTGGACAGTAGAAGGGCTGCTGCTGGTGGGATAGGGTTGCAGGAGGCAGGAAATGTCTTCACCATTCATTATAATGCAGAGTAGGGATAGGTAAACATCACAGACTTTGAGGAGCTGGCAGGAACCTTACAGATCTTTTCAATCCTTTCATTTATATAGGTAAGGAAACTGAGGCCCAGAGAGCTCTAGTGATTTTCCTAATTCTCAGGGCCAAGAATGTCACCACTTTTCATTTTATTTTGTTGCAGCGATGCAAAGGAATCCAGGGCACCTGATCTTGGCATCATCTTCCCTGTGGCTGTCTCTTCCTGGGCTGGTCTCAGCTTCTTTTCCTTTGAGGAAAGCACCTGCTGCCATTTGTCTCAGGCCTTGAGGTCATTGACCTTTCTGTTCCTGACTTTTTCCTTGCTGACCACCTACTGGAAGCATTAGGAATTGTGGTAATTGATTTGCCCGGGCTTATGGCAAGCACTGACCCCACTGGGAAGACCCCTGGGTTCCATTGAACCACACTTTTCTCAGTTCTCAGGCAGCTGGAAGGACAAATCCATTCTGCTTATTTGGGGTGGGATGAAATAGTGTCTACTTTACTTTAGTCTTCACCTGTTTCCTCTTCCAAAAGCAAAGCAACAGAAAAATTCCTACTTTAAATGCACTACTCAGGTCTGGCATTGAAGTGCCATCTTAGGAGAAAAGCTGCCTGTAGCATTTTGAAATTTCTAACTTCTATTTGTGAGTTACTCATGTGGTTAGCAAGGTTATTAGAATTTATTGATGAAAACGAAGTTGATAGTACAATAAATGAGAGGAAAACTAGCACAAAATAGTATGCAGAGTACTATTTTTATATGCATTTATAAATATTTAAGAAAATTCAAGTTTATTTAAGTAATCTCTACACCCAATGTGGGGCTCAAACTCATGAACCTGAGATCAAGGGCAGCATGCTTCACAGTCTGAGCCAGTCAGGCACCCCTGCATTTATAAATATTGAAAGAAGTCTGGAAAGAAATACTTGAAAATATTAAAAGTAGTTATATCTGAATTAGAACATGTTGATGATCTCTGTTCTTTTGGCTTTTCTATTATTTTTCAAGTTTCCTACTATGTGTATATATTATATTTGAACGCAGAGAAACAGTAAGTTTTTTTTAAGTTACTAATACCAAGGAAAGCAAATAGCTTACATGCACACCTGTGATGGTCTTCCCTAAAACTATAGTGACGAATCTCTTATACTCTGATTTTCCTTGTTAGTTGAAGATTTCATTTTGCATTTTAAATTGTTTTACTTCTTAAGGCAGGGCGGTGAAGGGATGAGGAAGCAAACTTCAACGTCAGTAAAACAGGGCGTGCAGCCTTTTTCCCTTGTCCCTTTGTCTTCCGGCCCTTATGTTCCCAGTCTTTTGTTGTTCTCTGCAAGGATTTTGATTCAGGATTTAGAGAAAAACAAGTGCCGGCCCTCTGTGCGCCCTCTGGTGTCCCAGTGAGGTATAGCCAGACATAACCCACAAAGATCACAGCCATTTTCACACAACACTCACCCCACGTGGTGATGCCTGGAATGAGAATGTCTGGCATTTTAGAGGAAGGAATCACACACCAACAAGCTTGGCAGATTTAGTCTTTGAAACTACAGGTGTGGCTATTGAGTTTTAAAAAACACTTAAAATCAGCATCAGCATATTTAAAAGAGTCTAATAAGTCAATTCTGAAAGCATTCAGACAGGTTTCTGGTTTCTAAAACTAAGAAAGTCAAACTTTGTTCTATAATCATAGTAAGTAAGTCAATACTTTGAATTAGTTGTTAACTCATTAGGTGAAAGAGGTCGGGATACTTAGGTTTTTAGATTGACTCCTGATAATGCCACTTTGAGCTTTATCAGTAAATTATGAGACTTGATACTGAAAGTCCCTTTTATTTTTTTTCTTTTAAAGTTTGTTTGTGAATGTATTTATGTAGGTGAGTAATCTTTACACCCAACATGGGGCTCCAACTCATGATGCTGAGATCAAGAGTCTCATGCTCTTCTGACCCAGTCAGGCACCCCTAAAATTCCTTTTTGTCTATAATTTACATATTTGTGTTGCATTTTCCATCAAACTATGCATTTTTAAACATTACATTTTCACTGAAAAAAAAAAAATAAAACAGCAACAACAGTAACAGCAACAACAAAAAGCCCCACAAAGCAATCCAGAGCAGGCAAATAATATTTTTGGTTTAAATATTTATGAATTGATAAGATCTCAAGCTTTAAATTTTATTTGAATAGGTGTTGGGAAAGCAAAACTTTACCGCTGTTCTCTTAAGATCTGCACTGGGCCTGAGAATTAAATTGACATAAAACAGATTAACAGGAGAAAAGCATACATCTTTTACTTGTGCATGGGGGCTCGCCATAGGAAAATGAAGGCTCAAAGAAGTGGCAAAACCTAAATGCTTCTATACCAGGCTGAACAAAGAGAGGTGATTGTGGACAAAGAATCAAAATATATGAGGAGGCTAATGGAAGATAAGAGTTATTTTAACAAGATCTGTTTGTACAGAATCTGTCAGCCTTGACACCTCATCTCTGGTGACAAGCTTATTTCTTTCCTTTTGGTGTAAGAAGGATATCTTTCACTTAGGAGTTTTATCTCCTGCTTGTAGGAAGGGAAAGGGGAGGTCAGAGCTCCCTTCTCAAACCTGCTATTTTCCAAATTGTTTTTCCAAAATAATTTCTATGCCAAAGTGGCATGTTTTGGGGGGCATATTCTGCTATCTTTCGTAGGGAATTCATGCACAAAATATGAAATTCAATACGTACCAAAAGGTATACAGAGGAAAAGTCTGTCTTCTGTGTCAAGTGATGTGAAGATTGGTTCATTCGCTCACCAAGATCATCAAGAACTCTGGGTTCTTCTGTTTGCTCTGGTCTTCCTTCTCTGCAACATTATGCAAATTAAAAAACATTTTTAAATGTTTATTTATCTTGAGAGACAGAGACAGAGCACGAGCAGAGGAGGGGCAGAGAGAGGGAGAGACACAGAATTTGAAGCAGGCTCCAGGCTCAGCTCTCACCACAAAGCCTACATGGGGCTTGAACCCATGAATCATAAGGTCATGACCTGAGCTTACCTGCCTACCTGACCGAGCCACCAAGGCACTCAACCCTATGCAAATTGACTTCTCTTTTCATGATAGTCACTTTGTGGTTAAGAGATAGGTGCTGCAGCTCCAGGCGTCATAACCACTTTCAAGGTTGGAGCATGAGGGGGGAGGCAGTTCCAACAAATGCTCCTTTTGAATTTGTCCCTTTTAATAGGAAGAAAGCCATTCTAGAAGCACTCTGGAGGTTGTTTTCCCATGTTTCTTTAGCCACTAGGATATTACAAGGAGGCTGGGAAAGTGAATATCTGGCAAAAGGAAATGAGTAGTGATTACAGTATCAGTTTTTAGTATTCTAGTCGTCTGTGCTGTTTTTAAGAACTGAAATTTGTTAGCATAATACTATTTTTCCTTAATTTAACAGTAATGCTTTAATCAGTTTTATATCTGGAGATATGCCCAGAAAATTATAGATTGCATTAACATTTGAATCAAAGGCACATGTTTTGAAATAATTCTGACCACATCCTTATTCTTTTTGAAATCCTTCCAAGGCTTCTTACTGTTGATTTAATTTCAATTTTCTCATTATTAAAGAAGTTGAGTATCTTTTCATATTTATTTGTCATTTGTACTTTCTCTAAAGCTGGTTTGGGTCCTAATTTCCCTCCAGAGTGGACCGGAGGATTTCTCTAAAGCTGGTTTGGGTCCTAATTTTCCTCCAGATTGGACCGGAGGACTCCTGGTACATCATGTTAGGATGGACGGGCATTGTTAGATCAGCAAATGAGACGGCGGTGGTATCATCCTTATCTCAGGATTGCTAGAATGACTGTATTTCCTAGTTTGCCTGGAACAATCCCAGTTCATACGTGCTATCCCAGTGTATTTTTTTTTTTTATCACTAACACTCCATTCACTCTCAAAACTGTGTCAATTTGGCTGAAAATCAGATAGTCATCTCTTATTTGAGATATACACCAAAATATTACAATTGCCATTTGGCTCTGGAATTTCCATTAGTTGGTGCAAGATTACCATGAAGATTAGAATTTGGTCCGCTTGCTTCACTGTTGTATCCCGAGAGCCTAGGACAGTGCCTAGGACACAGAAAGTGCTTAATCACTGTGAATGAATCAGTAAATAAACTCATTACTTGGAGTTTGGCACATTGCCACCTGACCAACTGGATTCTGTCAGTGAGTAATATGGAGGAATGATTTTGGGGTCTACAACTAAGGGTGCCTGCCAAAATATGCATTTTAGATTTTGATAGATATTGTCAAATTGTTCTCCACAGGGGTTGAGCCCGTTTACACTCCCACTGGCAATATGTGAGAGCATCTGTTTTTCTAACCTTCGTCTACATGGTGTTATCAAAATTTTAATCTGACAATCTGGTAGTTTTAATTTGCATTTCTCTTATTATGGCGAAGATTCAGCATATTTTTCTATGTTTAAAAGCCATTTGAAATACATTTCCTGGGAACTTTTTGTTCATTTACTTTACCCATTTTGATTAAGTTATGGGTCTTATTCATTTGTAGGAATATAAATTGTTGTTCCTAGGATTTTTTAAATGTCTTTTGAGTTTGCTTATGGTGTTTTTTTCTTTTTTTAATCTTTATTTATTTATTTTGAGAGGGATGGGGAAAAGGGCAGAGAGAAAGGGGGACAGAGAATTCCAAGCAGGTTCTGTGATATCAGCACAGAGCATGATGTGGGGCTCGAACTCACAAACTGTAAGATCATGACCTGAGCCAAAACTGAGAGCAAGATGCTTAACCCACTGAGCCACCCTTGTGTGGCTCTGTTTTAGTCATATTCTCCACTCTCTTCCTCAAGAGGTAACCACTATCCTGATTTTTTAAAAAATATTTTTATTTATTTCTAGGAGAGAGACAGCATGAGCAGGGGAGGGTCAGAGAGAGGGGAAGACACAGACTCTGAAATAGGCTCCAGGATCTGAGCTGGCAGTCAGCACAGATCCCGATGCGGGGCTTGAACCCACGAACCGCGAGATCATGACCCAAGCGAAAGTCAGACGCTTAACCGACTAAGCCACCCAGGTGCCCCACCACTATCCTGATTTTGGGGGGAATTATTCCTTGCTTTAATTTTTGCTTTTATCACTTATAGGTATCCTTGGATAATACCATTGTTTGGATTCTTGACAATTGAGTGGCAAGCACAACCTTAGGGGCAGGCTCTCGAAAGAGAAGCTGAGTTGATCTCTGAGTAAAGTTTAGGCCCAGTGTGCTTCAGAGAATCCATGAATTCCTTCCGAGAGGTTAGGGGTCAGGATCAAGAGTGAGTTCTGGGAAACACAGACTATACCACAGCTGGGACACCTAGTAGAAGTGTAGTTTGCATTAGGTAACAGACATCCGCAGAAATACAGTCGGGGTAGGTGCCTCTCCGGCTGATGCTTCCTTGATCTCTGTGGCCTCTCCCCTGTTCTCAAGAGGAAATCTTTTCTAAGAATTTTACTGTATTTTATTTTAATTTTTAAAAAAGATTTTGTATTTTTAAGTAATCTCTACCTCCAATGTAGAGAATTTCACAACTCTGAGATCAAGAGTCACATGCTCTATTGACTAAGCCAGCCAGATGCCTCTGTCTCAGAATTTTAGAGTCCTTTTTGAAGTTTTCCTCTCTGTTCTCTTTTCTTCAAGTTGCTTCCTTTCTGTTTGGTTTCAGTGTATATGTTACAGGTTTTTCTCAGATGATTGGAAAACCTGGGTTGTCCACTCCTGATTAAGAGTAAGAACTTGGGGTACCTAGGTAGCTCAGTCCGTTAAGCGTCTGACTTCAGCTCAGGTCATGATCTCACAGCTTGTAGGTTCAAGCCCCACGTTGGGCTCTGTGCTGACAGCTCAGAGCCTAGAGCCTGCTTTGGATTCTCTGTCTGTCTCTTGCTCTCTGCCCCTCCCCTGCTCACTCTCTGTCTCTCAAAAATAAATAAACATTAAAAAAAAAAAAAAAAGACTTAGAACCCAAAAGACAATTTGCACTTTCAAGACTGTGGGTAAATCTTGTTCACGTTGGAAGCCTCACTGTGTCCTGAGTGACCATTCTCTATTCTCATGACTATCTTTAGTTCTTTCCTCTTGAGCTGCTTAGATTACTCAGATCTGGTTGCCAATATTTTGGAAGCCAAATAAGGAAAGAGAGCTGAGGGTGTCAGCATTCAGCCTTCAGTGAACACAGTTATTTAACACACCTGATTTCAGTACAGTATCCATGATGTCAACTGTCTTCAGCACTGGAGAGCACCATTTTATCTTCTCCAGTGAATAAAGCATCAGTATTATGCTGGTGTGGGAAATGGACATTGGCCTAGCTATATGAAATGAGTAAAAGTTTTGGGGATTACCTGCTGCATCCTTATTTTATCATCTTCTACCTCCAGTTCCAGAGGTCTCTGGTATTACTGAAGATGCTTAAAAACATAAAGTTGAACAAAAATCAAAATGGCTGCATTAATGCTTCAGCAAAACTCGATTTTAAAGTAAATAACCATTTTTCTCTCTTCCACAAACGTGGAATACTCTTAAATACGGAGAACAAACGGTGACCACCTCCCTTCTTAGCCTTTGTTTCAGGAACCTGGTACTACCCTGAAAACAGCTAATGGGTCTGGCAGTGCTTACACAATTCCTGTTGAAACCTGTATTTCCCTATAAAACCCCTCAGCCCCTTCGTCTGGATGGGCTTGCAATTTTTGAAGGCCATAGCCTGCTGCTGCCTCCTTTGTTTGGCAAAGCATAAGGCTACTGTTCCTCTTTATCACAAACTCTGTCTTCATGTTATATTTTGGCTTCAAAGCACAGAGGTCAGTTTTCAACAACACTACCAGTTCCTAAGACCTTTGAGGCTTCTCAAGTGATGATCAGGTTGGTTCTCACTTTCCTCACTGCCAGTTTAGAATTCAACACTCCTGAGTTTGCTGTTACTCCTCCTCCATCAGTTTTCTAGTTCCCAACATTTCTCGTGATTGTCTTCTCTTTTGTTTTTCAAGACCTTGTGGATTTATGATTTTTGTTGTTAAAGTCACAAAATGGCTGCTGCAAATCCTGACATCACATCCACATGTTACTACATCCAAAACAGGAAGGAAGGAGTTTTTAAAAATTTAATTTAATTTATTTTTTTAAAATTTACATCCAAGTTAGTTAACATTAGTAGATTCTTTAATGCCCCTTACCCATGTAGCCCATTCCCCCTCCCACAACCCCTCCAGTAACTCTGTTTGTTCTCCATATTTAAGAGTCTCTTATGTTTTGTCCCCCTCCCTGTTTTTACATTATTTTTGTTTCCCTTCCCTGATGTTCATCTTTTTTGTATCTTAAAGTCCTCATATGAGTGCATAATGCCCTCTAGTTCCATCCATGTAGTTACAAATGACAAGTTTCATTCTTTTTGATTGCTGAGTAATAATCCATTGTATACATATACCACATCTTCCTTATCCATTCACCTATCAATGGACATTTGGGCTTTTTCCATACTTTGGCTATTGTTGATAGTGCTCCTATAATCATTGGGTTGCATGTGCCCCTTCGAAATAGCATACCTGTATCCCTTAGATAATAACCTAGTACTGCAGTTGCTGGGTCATAGGGTAGTTCTATTTTTAATTTTTTGAGAAACCTCCATACTATTTTCCAGAGCAGCTGCACCAGTTTGCATTCCCACTTTTGCAGCAGTGCAAAAGAGATTCTCTTTTTCTGCATCCTCACCAACATCTGTTGTTGCCTGAGTTGTTAATGTTTGCCATTCTGTCAGGTGTGAGGTGGTATCTCATTGTGGTTTTGATTTCTATTTCTCTGATGATGAGTGATGTTGAGCATTTTTTTCATGTGTCAGTTGGCCATCTGGATGTCTTCTTTGGAGAAGTGTCTATTCATGTTTTCTGCCTATTTCTTCACTGGATTATTTGTTTTGTGGATGTTGAGTTTGATAAGTTCCTTATAGATTTTGATACTAACCCTTTGTCTGATACATCATTTGCAAATATCTCTTCCCATTCCATCGGTTGCCTTTTAGTTTTGCTGATGGTTTCCTTTGCTGTGCAGAAGCTTTTTATTTTGATGAGGTCCCAATAGTTCAGTTTTGCTTTTGTTTCCCTTGCCTCCAGAGATGTGTTGAGTAAGAAGTTGCTGTGGCCAAGATCAAAGAGGTTTTTGCCTGCTTTCTCCTCGAGCATTTTGATGGCTTTCTCTCATGTTTAGGTATTTCATCCATTTTGAGTTCATTTTGTGTATGGTGTAAGGAAGTGGTCCAGGTTCATTTTTCTGCATGTTGCTGTCCAGTTTTCCCAGCACCATTTGCTGAAGAGATAGCCTTTATTCCATTGGATATTCTTTCCTGCTCTGTCAAAGATTAGTTGGCCATATATTTGTGGATCCATTTTTGCGTTCTCTATTCTGTTCCACTGATCTGAGTGTCTGTTTTTGTGCCAGGAAGGAGGGTTTTTTTTAATACATTTTTTTTTAGTTTATTTCAAAAGAGAGCAAGAGTGCAGGTGGGGGAGGGGCAGAGAGAGAGACAGAGAGAGAATCCCTAGCAGCCTGCACTGTCAGTGCAGAGCTCAACTTGGGGTTTGATCCTACGAATTGTGAGATCATGACCTGAGCCAAAATCAAGAGTCAGATGCCTGACCAAGCCACCTAGACACCCCAGTAAGGAGTTTTTATCAGGAAATAAGTTGTTTCAAAGTTAGACTGCCCCACAATCTAATGGGTCCGATTTGTAAGCTTACCATCTGCCTACCCCTAAATTAATTACAGCAAAGGGAAAGGGAAACCATCAGGGTTCATAGCTGGGGTGAAGAGAAGAACCCACCATTTTGGGAGCATATGTATTCCTTTTGCCTGCACAAACTGGGGGTTCTGTAAGTAAGAAAGAAGGGAAAATTGGCTGTCAGTAGGCCACCTATATTGTTTGCCAGGTTCCTGATAGAAGCACACCACATGTAGACCCTGAAGACTGTTGATTAGGTGACAACCAATAGGCAAAATCAGATTAAAAGTGTTTTGAACGCTTTGCGATTATACAATGTCATTTAAGGTGCAGTGATGAATCCATCAATAGAACAGAGGTCAAGGATCAGGATAATATTTTATAAGAATGAAATATCTGGCCAGAATGAGCAAAAGTTTTAGAGCTTGGCTTTAGGAATAAAATTAAGACAGTGGAATAAGAAGTTGATCAAATTCATAGCTAGAACCAGATATATCACATTCATATTAATGGGAAAAAAGCCAAGAGAGAAAATACTTTCAAAAGGAAAAAAAAAGCATGTTTGAAGTTTTTTGGGATTTCTACTCATGAAGGAAAAGACTCTCACTTGGTGAAAAAGTCAGTGGACTGCTTTACATAGCTGAGGAGTTTAGTTCTGCTGCTTTTGATGAATTATTAGAGAACTCATCCACTTAGAAAAAGCTGTGTGCATTTAAAATAAATGGTTAATAGTAAAATCAAATGTATCTTGTGAAAAACAAGACAAACAGGTGTAGGTAGTTCCTTGTGAAATATTTATTGAATTCTGAAGGGTTTGTGGCAGTTGGGTTCTTAGTCCCATGTAGCAGAACTTACTAGCTAGTTTAAGCAGAAACATAATTTGTTAACGTCTGATAGCTCAGAGGAACTCTGAGAAGGTTAGTGTCAGGCTTGGTGGCCTCACAACCAGAAACAAATGAGTGGCTACATTGAAGACTCCAGTCCAGTGTCAGCCATTGAAGACCCTGTTAGAATGCTCTCTCCGGCTGTCTACAGCAAGACTCCATTGGGACATCTGTCACTGCTGTCTCCAGATGTTGGCTACTCTGCCTGCACCTTTCCCAGAAGCATGGGCTCTGTACATAGCCTGTTTCCTCCTATTGTTGTGCAAGTTGACTTCTCATATGGATGTGTCTGATTAGTAGAGCCCATGTCACATGTCAGCACCGTAGCTGCAAGGAGGCTGAGAAAGCGAGTCTCTGGTTTCTGTCTTTGAGACTAGGACTCATCATGTGAGAAATTCTCCAACAGGAAGAATATACAATAGATGCAGGGTCACCATGAAGAGGGCATAACCAAATGGGAAGAGGACAAAAGTGGCTAAGAGCATGGATTTTGGAGTAAGATGGGCCTTAGTTCAAGACCAGCTCCCCAGCTTCCCTGAGCCATTTTGTGTCAGCTACTCAAGTTGTTTCCTCCTCTGTAAATTATAGATTATAAGAGTGGAGATACTGTAGATGTGATATTAATATGAAACATGGTGAAGCATAAAGCATTTAACCTAGTGCCTGGTGTATAGTGAACATTCTCTAATTAGAAGTTTGTATTATTATCATTGATACAGTTGGTATTGTTATAGTTGATGTAAGGACAATCAGAGCTGAGGATATAAAATTGAACCTTTATAGAAACCATTTGATAGTTTATGTCCCAGGAGTTATTTTGGTGTTAAAGTCAGATACCTCTTTTGGGGGTAATAAACAAAAAATAGAAGAGGGGTTAGTACCAATATCCTGATAATTTAGAAATTTCTCTGTCATACCCATCATCTTCCTCTATACTCTCCTCACTTTATTTGTCCATCATTACATTACAGAATGGCAACTATAAGTCAACATATGTCCTTATAAAAATCAAAGTAGAAGAAGAACAAGTTCAGTGCATGTTGGTATTGATAATGTTATTTTGGGGGTTCAATTGCAAGAAATTGTATTAAAATAATTTCCTTTTAGTTTGTTAATATTTTTCTCATATCAAATTCTTATATCAAATTTCTAAACTTTATGCTATAAGTATAATTTATAAGATTGAAATTTTTGATCCATGTAATCCATATGTAGAAAATCAAGATTTAAAATATATCAAATAACCTCAGGATACAATTTCAGTTACTATATTATAACATCACTCAATTAAATACTAATATGTATTGTCAATAGGATACTTAGTGAGTTTATTTATTTATTATTATTTTAAAATATATTTTATTTGTTTATTTACTGTAAAGAACTGGTTTTCTTTTTTAAATATTTAAAAATGTTTATTTATTTATTTTGAGAGGTGGGGAGAGACAGAGAAAGAAACCCAAGCAGGCTGTGGGCAGTCAGCACAGAGCCCAACATGGAGCTCAATCTCATGAACTATGAGATCATGACCTGAGCTGAAATCAAGAGTTGGATGCTCAAAAAAAAAAAAAAAGGGTTGGATGCTCAACCAACTGAGCTACCCACCCAGGCATTCTAGACTTACTTACTTTGTTATTTATTTGTTTATTTGTAAATTTACATCCAAGTTAGCATATAGTCCAATAATGACTTCAGGAGTATATTCCAGTGATTCATCCCCTATGTATAACACCCAGTGCTCATCCCAACAAATGTCTTCCTTAATGCACCTTACCCATTTAGTCCATCCTCCCACTCACGCCTCCAGCAACCCTCAGTTTGTTCTCTGTATTTAAGAGTCTCTTATTAGATTTTTCTTTTTATTTATTTTATTTTATTTATTTTAATTTTTTAAATGTTTATTTATTTTTGAGAGACAGAGACAGAGCATGAGCAGGGGAGGGGAGAGGCAGAGAAAGAGGCACAGAATCTGAAGCAGGCTCCAGGCTCTGGGCTGTCAGCACAGAGCCCAACGCAGGGCTCGAACCCATGAACCGTGGGATCATGACCTGGGCCGAAGTCAGATGCTTAACTGACTGAGCCACCCAGGTGCCCCTAGACTTTACTTTTTAAAGCAGTTTTGGGTTTGTAGCAAAATTGAGTGAAAAGTACAGATAATGCATACATCTCTTGCCTTCCACCATCTCCCCTCCTTCCTCACATGCACAGTCTCCCATGCTATCAACATCCAACACCAGAGTTGTACATTTGTTACAACTGATGAACCCACATGGACACATCATTATAATCCAAAGTCCATGGTTTACACTAGCATTCATTCTTGATGTTGTTGGTGTGTATCCACCATTATAGTACCATATAGAATACTTTCGCTGTAGGGAGTATATTTAAAACAGTGGAGTTACAAACTATTTGAGTCTCTGATTAACTCATTGGAGGCTAATTAAGTTACTGGAGAAAGAGTAGAGGCTGGTTTAATTCAGAGGCAGTCCCTGGTTTAGGTTAGCTTAGGTTGGTGGATGGTAACTTGCCAAATCCAGAGTCATTCCAGGTCAGAAGACTTCAAGGTACCTGGCACTTGGTTTGCTCTGAGCTAAAAGTTTGGATCCTGGTCCAGATTACAAGTCTGGTTCAGGCTCACTTAGTGCCTGAGGGAAGGGAGATGGGGGTGCTGTTTTTCTTGGCAGTTTCATGGCAGTTCAGCCAGAGCATATTCTTGTTGCGAGGCTGATGGGCCTGTCCGGCAGCATCTGTGAGGAAGCGCTTGGCATTCCTGGACAACCAAACACAGGGAGAAAAAAGGAAGATTCCCCTGGAGGTGCCAATATCCTTGAAAATAAATTAGATTATTAGGAGAGCTCTGGAAAGGAGAATGTGTGTGTGTGTGTGTGTGTATGTATTTGTGGTTTTGATTTTGGTGTTTTAAACCAACTGTAACATTTGGAAAGCTTAAGTAAAGGGAGAGTCAGAGGAAGCTTCCAGACTGCTGAAATCAGTACAATATTAGGATTTAAGCCATTGAAGTCATCTAAGTGAAACCTTTTAGATTTTTTTTTAAATTTTTTTAATGTTTTTTATTTATTTTTAGGAGAGAGAGAGAGAGACAGCGTGAGCAGGGGAGGGTCAGAGAGAGAGGGAGTCACAGACTGAAATAGGCTCCGGGCTCTGAACTGGTAGTCAGCACAGAGCCCGACGCGGGGCTCGAACCCACGAACCGTGAGATCATGACCCAAGCGAAAGTCGGACGCTTAACGACTAAGCCACCCAGGCGCCCCAGTGAAACCTTTTAGAGAGGAAAAACAGTGGATGTATTTTTTTGAACAGACCTGTTGATTCAGTATTTTTTGTTTTTCTAAGAACTTAAGACCTGCCTTCCAACACAAAACTTAAATAGCATTTTTATTTCCAAAGGTTTATGTTCATTGATTGTTTTTTAAGTGTCAATAATGAGGAGGGTAGAAATATTTTCATTCTCATAAAAATCAATTGTGAGAAATTATATTAAAATAATTCCGTGGCAGTTTGTTAATATTTTTCTTATATCAACTTCCTGAAAATGTGAAAACACAATCCAATGTTTATTGTCTCAATAATAAAGTATTCTGAATAAGTCTATATTGAATTTATACAGAGTTCTAAAGTTTTGATATTATAAGATGAAATGGCCTAACATTAAAATAATTCATATATATATTTTTTAAATGTTTATTTTTGAGAGAGAGACAGAGAATGAGCAGGGAAAGACAGAGAGAGAAAGGTAGACACAGAATTGGAAGCAGGCTCTAGGCTCTGAGCTGTCAGCACAGAGCTTGATGCGGGGCTTGAACTCATGAGCTGTGGGGTCATGACCTGAGATGAACTCAGACTCTTAACCAACTGAGCCACCCAGGCACCCCAATTCAGAGGTTTTTAAATACTCATGCACTTCTTAAGTGTGCAGCATTGTGGAAACATAAAGTTGAATGAGACAGTTGTCTCGTGTCAGTGTTTACACTGTAGGCCCCAACGGGAAATGTCATTGAGATTCCTTGTACCTTTGTTAACTACAAAAGAGCCCCTCTGTTTTCCCAGGGCAGGGACTGTGTCCTTTCCACTGTGGGATAGCTTTAACCCTATTTTTTAGTTTTGATAAAAGAGGTTTATAAAACATGATTATGAGAGATAAGGGTAACATGGCTTGTGTCAAGTTTGAAAATGGAAATTATTTTCTTTTGGCAGACTACTTCCAACTCCTCCAGATGTCTACTAATTCCAGTGTCTCATCATAAGAACAGAATAAACAAATATAACATTTTTTTCTTTTTTCTCTGCAAGGTCATTCTGGCCTATTATTGCAATGGATTATTGGTGGAAAGTTTTGCGTGAAGAATTATGAATAATGTAACTGATGTCAGTGTAATGGTCAGAGTTTAATAGGGAGGTAAAGAAAGAACTTCATTAGTTTTAGCATTACTGGAATTAAAAAGAGTGCATTATTTCAAGAAATTTAGAACTGCTTATTGTAGATCAGTGCATGGAACAATGCTTAGATGTCAGCTCTCAGCTGGCTAGGTGAATCATTTATCTTTCATCAGTAGGTCTGGAAGGGAAGGTACCTAAACATAACAAGTAAGGAATATGGCTCTAAACCAAGACCATCAAAACACAGCACACAGCCACTATTACACAGTCATCTGTATATCATGGTGTTCAAACTCTAAACTCTGAAAAGTGAAAGAGAAAAAGAGCTTGGTAATTGTGATTCTTGGACTGCCCACTATTTCCCAACTGAAGTTCATGCTATTTTTAAGGATTTTAGCAACATGTTGATGATTTAAGGGGATTCACTTTGGTAATCAGATCTTGAAGCTCTGATTAGCTTCTTGATTGGTAAGTCTGGCCAGGAGAAAATGCTTCAGGGTATCGAGTGTTTGGGGCTCCCTGTTAACTTTACTCTATGACTTGATTTTCTCATTGGTAAAATCAAGATAATAAAGAGGTTGTAGAAAGATTAAGTGAAATAATTCAGGAAAAGCATTGTGAAAGAGAATGCTATGTGCTGCCTGAATTATTTCCTCTTCTTTCTGTGCACAAGCCTGGACCATATTTTCATCTTCTCAATAGTTAAATGTGGTCATATGTTGAGTTTTGCCCAATAGAATAAGGGCAGAGGTGATGACTATCACTTGCAGGCCTATTCCATAAAAATCTCCCAGAGATCATCTTCAGTACAAGTTTCTTCTTCTGGTTGGCTAGTGTGGAGACATCCCTCAAGGTTGACTTTGGATGTTATATGTTCAAGATGGTGAAATCACAAGAAGGAGCCCCAGTCCCCAGATCACTGGTGGAAGGTAATTGCCCCACCATTTACACTTGCATTGATCTGTGATGTGTGTGAGAAGTAAGTTTATTATAATATGACTCTGAGATCTTAGGATTTATCTGTTGTTACAGCTACTGTTTAGGTTAAATAATCCTAGTGTCTACCTGCTTGTCTGATATAAGTAAACAATAAAAAACCAGGTGAAAAAAAGAAAAGAAACCCTTCCTTTGTGTGATGACTCTAGGCTTTAATCTAAGCTGTTGCATTTTGATCATGAAGCTCATCCTAGCGCTGATAAATTTGTAAATGTGCATTCCTGGTATATAAGTAGGTTAGATTTATAGACCTGCAGTTAGAAATATAGATATGAGAGTCACCATCCTTTGATGATATATGAAGGCCCAACTGTGGGTAATATCATCCAGGAAGACTAAGCAAGAACAGAAGGAACCCTGAGAAATGCTGAGGAGCTACAATATTTATGGGAAGAAAAGTAAAAAGGGAAGAAAAAACACAGGTGAGTGTGGCATCATGAAAGCCCAGAGAAGAGAGATGAGTTTTTATTGGAGGTAGGGGAGGTGAGCCTAGGTGTAAAGGGTTGACGTAACTGTACTCTTTAGTTTATGGCACACTATGAACAGTTCATTGGTCTATGTAAGATCTTGCTCTATTTATTTATTCCTTTTGTTCCGATCACCATAGGGGAACCATTATTTAATTCAAAAAAATGTATATTAATGCTTTGTATATATATTTTTAGTTTGTGTAAATAATGTGTTAAAGATCTCTTTTCATTTCTTACTTTTCTCACCAAACATTAGGCTTAAAATTTTTTTTAACGTTTTTTGCTTATTTCTGAGAGAGAGAGAGAGAGAGAGAGCGTGAAAAGGGGAGGGTCAGAGAGAGAGGGAGACACAAATCTGAAACAGGCTCCAGGCTCTGAGCTGGCAGTCAGCATAGAGCCCAATGCGGGGCTCGAACCCACAAACCGTGAGATCATGACCTGAGCCTGCCCAACCGACTGAGCCACCCAGGTGCCCCAAGTGTTAGGTTTTAAAATCGACCCATGTTTGTTGTGATATATATATCTCTAACCAGTAGTTTTTAATTGCTGTGAACACTCTATGATGTATATTGTTAGAGGGAGAGCTTTTTATTTTTTTTTTAATGTTTATTTATTTTTGAGACAGAGCAAGAGACAGAGTGCAAGCAGGGGAGAGGCAGACAGAGGGAGACACAAAATCCAAAGCAGATTCCAGGCTCTGAGCTATCAGTACAGAGCCCAACATGGGGCTGAACTCATGATCTATGAGATCATGACCTGAGCCAAAGATCTGACTGACTGAACCACTCAGGTGCCCCAAGGGAGAGGTTTTTTTTTTTTTTTTTTTTTTTTTTAAGGCTTATTTATTTCTGAGAGAGAAAGAGAGAGAGAGAGAGGGAAAAAGTGGAGGAGGGGCAGAGAGAGAGGGAGACTCAGGTTCTGAAGACGGCTCTGTGCTGATAGCAGAGAGCCCCATGTGGGGCTCGAACTCACAAACTTAGATCATGACTTGAGCAGAAGTTGGGCGCTTAACCAACTGAGCCACCCAGAGGGTGGACTGAGCACTCAAGCGGGAGAGTTTTTTAAGAAGGCAAGAATATTTGACAGATGGGACAGAGATAGTCAATAAGAAAGGTTATTGGGGGATTGGGTGCATGGAGACTTTGCTGGGGCAGTTTCATTGGGCTGTGGGGACAGAAGCCAGAGCAGTGGGTACATTGAGGAGTGTTTGAGAAGAGAGCAAATAGAAACAGTGAGATAGACAGACTTTGAAGGGAGGGAAGGAGCAAGTGGGTGCAGAATCAAGGAAGGGCCTGGAATTTTTAAGCCTTTGTTGTCCAAATAATCCATGTTCATTGTAGAAAAATTAGAGAATTCAGATGAACGAGAAGAAAAATATCCAAATGGGCAGTGTATTGGTTTTCTAGGCTACCATAACAAATTACCACAAACTGGGCGCCTTCAAATAACAGAGTTTATTCACGTAGTTCTGCAGCTTAGAAGCCTGAAATCAGGGCATTGGTGAGGCCATGCTTTCTCTGAAGGCTCCAGAGGAGGATCCTTCCTTGCCTCTTCCTACCTTCCAGTGGTTGCTGGCAATCTTTGGCCTTCCCTGACTTGTAGATACATCCTTCCAATTTTTGCCTGTGTTTCACATGGTATTCTCCCTGTGTGTCTCCTCTGGCCTTTTTTTCTCTTATAAGTATGCCAGTTATTAGATTAGAGCTCCCCCTGATCCAGTATGACCTCATCATAATTTAACTAATTGCATCTGCAAAGACCTTATTTCCAAATAAGATCACACATTCTGAGAGTATATATGAATTTGGGGGTAGGCCCTATTCAATCTGGTATAGAAGGGTCTTTTCTTTTCTTTTTAAATATATATATTTAAATATATATCTTTAAAGTTTATTTTGGTGTGGGGGAGGGGCAGAGAGAGAGGGAGAGAGAGAGTCCCAAGCAGGCTCCATGATGTCAGCACTGAGCCCAACATGGGGCTCAGACTCAGGAACGATGAGATCATGACCTGAGCTGAAATCAAGAGTCAGATGCTTAACCCACTGAGCCACCCAGGGGCCTCTAGGAGGGTTATCTTTTCTATTTTTCTCCCTTCCTTTCCCATCCCCCCCTCTTTTCTTTCCTTTGGATGAAGAGCAACTTGAGCATGTTTATAGATTAAACAGAAGAGTCAGGAGAAAAGAAGAAGTTGTAAATAAGGGGAAAATCACAGACACTATGTGGATCAAGTTCCCAGCAGAGAATGGAAAGATGAGCTGGAAAGCACTGGTGAAGGGAATGGGACCAGGGCTGGATGGATAAAAGGCCTGCCTGGGTTCTGACAGCCTTGCCCAGTCTCTGCACAGGCTGATGCAGCATCACTCTCCTCACTAGGTACACCTTTCATGAGGCCAGCTTTATCAAGGGCTGTGATGCAGGGAAAGTGGAACACGCCCAGAGAGGGATCAAATGCAGGTCTGTGGGAGAGAGTTCACTAAAAGGACACACGCATCCTACCTTGCTTCCAGATTGCTGGGATTTCAGGAGAACAAATTACTTTCTCTATTTTCCTATAGTGTTGAAATTCTTTTTTTGTCCTCCTCAAAAACTCTTTCCAAAAACTGGACAAGCCCAAGATACTCCTAAATTCTCTATAGTTCAGCAGGAGGTAGTAGCCTTTGTCGGTTGCCAACAATTAAACTTGGAAGTAAGTTCAGCTAGTAAATTTTTATTTGCTTTAAATTAAGAATACTAGATGTGGCAACTTTAAATATAGCCCAAATTACAGGCATTTTTTGCTGTTAAGCTTTAGAATTATTATATACATTTCAACTATTCTATGAATTTCTGTCAACTCTGGTATTCTAAGACCACCTTTTGAAACCAGCGGGTTTATACATACCTATTGAGGAGCAGGGCTGAGAGACTGAAAAAGTCCTTTCGATAGTAGAAGACCATCCCTATGGTTCTGCCCAGACTTAGCATGTGGTAATTGCTAGTTAGCCGTTGTGTTCATACTTTTTAGAGTTTAAGTATCAGAAAACTGAACTTAAACTGTAACCTCTTAGAGAAGTTATTGGCTTATGTCACTGCAAAGTCCAGAGGTAGAATGGGCTTCCATATTAGTTTGAGTTAGGAGCTCAAAGATGGTACCCAAGACAGTTCTTTTTCTTTCTTTCTTTTTTCTTTTCTTTTCTTCTTTTCTTTTCTTTCTTTTTTTTTTTTTTTTTTTTTTTGCGTAAACTCTACCCCCAATATGGGACTCAAACTTCAGGACCCTGAGATCAAGAATTGCAGGCTCAACTGACCAGGCCTTTCAGCCACCCCTTCCCCAGTTCATTTTCATTTTCAACTCTACCTTTCATGGTGACAGCTTTATTCAAAGGTTGCCTGTCCTCATGGGTGCAAGATGGCTGCCAACAGCTCCTGGATTTACATATTTCTTCCATGTCAGAGAAAGATAGATTTTCTCCTCCAAATGCTGGGCTCCATTCTGATTAGATCAGTCTAGGTAATGTGCTCATCAGTTGCTGTGACAGAGAAATGCCACATGATGATAGATCACTGAGGTGAAAGGTAATAGGCTCAGGCTTTTTGGGTCTGGAGCTAAAGAGGTATCAATACCATCCTTAGCTAAACATAGAGGAGCAGCAGCTCCCCAGAGGAAACTCTGCATTCTTTTAGAAACAGGAGAAAATGGAGAATGAAGTTTAGGTAGTCAATTCAACAATTGCTCACTACACTTTGCTTCTTTATCCTCTGCTAACCACAATTTCTTAGGTTCTCTTCTTGTAATTGGAAGTTCCTGAACTTGATTTATAATCCCCATGCTCTGTCCCGTTCCCCACCAACTTTT
Source organism: Hyaena hyaena (assembly GCF_003009895.1). NCBI lineage: Eukaryota > Metazoa > Chordata > Mammalia > Carnivora > Hyaenidae > Hyaena > Hyaena hyaena. The sequence continues at coordinate 52,756 of NW_024081941.1, read as the reverse complement.
CTTTTTCTATTCATATATGAGACCTGTTCTTAGAAAGATGGTTCTATGAAACGTGGAAATTTCCCTGAAACTCATTGTTTCCCACCCAAAGCAAGGAGGTCATGCTAAAAAGCAAAGACCAGAGGAATAGTAAGATCTAAGAATCAGAGCCTGCTGGAACCATGGCATTGTCAGGATAAAACCAGCTTTGACCATGGAAACCATCTAGTCAGTATGGTTCTAGCTTAGCACAGATAAGATGCACAGTAAAAACAGGATGATAGGACTGGTGACCCTGGACATGCAGTAAAGGTAAAGTTTCTTTTTATTAAAAATTTTTTTTTTAATGTTTTATTTATTTCTAGGAGAGAGAGAGAGACAGCGTGAGCAGGGGAGGGTCAGAGAGAGAGGGAGTCACAGACTGAAACAGGCTCCAGGCTCTGAGCTGGCAGTCAGCACAGAGCCCGATGCGGGGCTCGAACCCACGAACCACGAGATCATGACCTAAGCGAAAGTCGGACGTTTAACCGACTAAGCCACCCAGGCGCCCCATAAAAGGTAAAGTTTCTTGAATGATGGGAGGCCTGGGACCACTAGTATTAAAATGCATCCTTGATCAGGGATGTGATGTACTGCCTATGGGTCCTTGTAGCTGACAGCACAGGGAAAACCAAGGCCATGGGAGAGGAGTTCAGGGCCTTGAAGACAGGAAACTAAAAACAATCAAATTTACCCATCTAGGTGGGAAGAAGAGCATCTCCTACTGAGTTCAGTGAGCTTTAGTCATTCATGAAATACAGTATTTAGTGAGTTCTGACTGTGTACTAGGGCTGTGCTGGCTTTGGAGACACAATGGTGAACAAGTTCTGCCTGCTCACGTGGAGACTACAGTACGTGAGAGCATGTATTAGTCAGGTTTCTTTCGACTTTGAGAAGCAAAATGACTTTGCAAGCTTGTTGGAAGAATACTAGAGGTTCTTGATTTTTAATTTAAAAAAAATGTTTATTTTTGAGAGAGAAACAGAGTGCAAGTGGAAGAGGGGCAGAGAGAGGGAGACAAAGAAGCTGAAGTAGGCTCCAGCTCTGAGCTATCAGCACAGAGCCCGATGTGGGGCTTGAATTCATGAACCATGAGATCATGACCTGAGCTGAAGTCTGGTGCTTAATTGAATCATCCAGGCACCCCAGGATACTAGAGATTATTAGAAGAATTCACGGGGACTAAGGCAGGTCGGGGCACTTTACCTGCTGGAGGTTAACCACCTCCTCTGAGAGTGCACTTGTTAGTGTGAAGGGGTTTCTATGTCCAATCTCTGTGGGTATCAGTTCAAAATTCCTAGAGGGAGAATCTGATTGGCCCACCTTGAGTGAATCAACTATGGTTCAGGGCCCAAAATTATGAAATACAAACGTGGTTGTCAGATTCCTACCCCGTCTTTTCAGTGTAGTTTCCAGAAAAGGGCGGAATGCTGTGAACTTGAACATCACTCTGTGGACAGGGAGGTAGATAAGCAACAGTAATTACAGCCCAGTGTTACCAGTGCTGTGTTCGGGGAAGCACGAAGTTATGTGAGTGTATCAGTCAAGATTCTTTTGGAGGCATAGTTTAGAAAACCAACTTAAGCCAACTCAGGCAAAAAGGGGAGTTTATTGGAAGGCTCACAGTGAGAAGGGTGAGGGGCAGGTAATATCAGTGGTCCCTGGAAACTAGGGACCAGAGTGCTACTGGGAATTTTTTCCCTCAGTGTCTCAATCCCACTTCACTCTATGTTGTCAAATTCTTTCTCTTAGAAAAGCTTTCTTTAGGGGCACCTGGGTGGCTTAGTCGGTTAAGCGTCCGACTTTCACTTAGGTCATGATCTCGCGGTTCGTGGGTTCGAGCCCGGCGTCGGGCTCTGTGCTGACTGCCAGCTCAGAGCCTGGAGCCTGTTTCAGTCTGTGACTCCCTCTCTCTCTGACCCTCCCCTGCTCACGCTGTCTCTCTCTCTCTCCTAGAAATAAATAAAAAAAAAAAAAGAAAGAAAAAAAGAAAAAAAGAAGAAGAAAAGCTTTCTTTACACAGCATGAAATATGGCCATTGGCAGCTCCTGACTCTCATATCTCTTGGCCTTACTACCAGAGAATAAATCTCTTTGTTCAGCTTCAGTAACAGAAATCATAAGGTATGACCCTGATTGGCTTGGCTTTAGGTATGAGTCCATCCTTAAGCAATTAACTGTCTAGAGAGGTAGAATAATGTAAAAACATATTTCACACTACAGCTTCATGCTGATTAAGTGACAAAACAAGAGGATTGATACCAAATGCTTTTAAGTTAATACTCCCTGTACTAGTTATCTATTGCTACATAACAAGTTATCTCCAAACGTAGTGGCTTAAACAGAAAAAAATATTTATGGTATCTTACAATTTCTGTGGTTTGAAATTCAGGACGGGCTTAGCTGGGTGCTTCTGGCTCAGGGTCTCTCCTGGGGTTGCAGTCAAGTTGTCAGTTGGGGCTGGAGTCATCTAGGTCTTGACTGGGACTGCAGGATTCGCTTCCACGATGGCTTGCTCACATGGTGCTCAGTTCTTTCACATGTGGGCCTCTCCACAGGTAGCTTGTGTGTCCCCATCACATGGTGGCTGGCTTTTCCCAGAGTGAGCAATCCAAGTGAGGGTAAAGTGAAGACTGTAATGTCTCTAATGGTCCAGCCTCATTAGTTATGCTCTATCATTTCTGCAGCATCATTTTCACTATACAAGTTGACTCTATTAAATATGGAAGGAGACTATACAAAGATGGGAGTGTCAGGAGGTGAGAATCACTGGGGACCACCTTGCAGGTGTCTTAGGCTACTGTATTCCCCAAAACACATCCTGTAGAATTGGGATGTTGAAAGTTGTTACATGGAGAAGGGGATTTGCAGTCAAGTCAGTTTGAGAAAGGGTATGTTAAACTAAGTTAAGTAAGTTCCTTTCCTGCAGTATGTCCATATGACTTTTAGTACATTGATACCTGCTTTGAATCCCTGAAAGGGAAATAGAGTAAATAACACCACATTTTTTTCTCATTCTCAATTTTTTCTCCAGTGGGCTTCTCTCCCCGCCCCCACCCCCCTCTAAAAGCTTATCAAAATGCTGCCTGTCTCCTGTTAAAAATGTACAAGTCCTGGCTGGCTGAGTTGGAAGAGCATGCGACTCTATCTCATGCTTGTGAGTTTGAGCCTCACGTTGGGTAGAGAGATTACTAAAATAAATAAATAAACTTTTAAAAAATGTACATTTCTGGCAAAGCAGTATTTTCATTTGGAGATGTTTGTCCTTGACTCTCCAAAACTTTCCTATTTAGGCCATTCACATCATGAAAACCTGGGAGTGATTAAAAAGCAAAGGAACCTATTTTCTTGTGAGGTGAGTGGTCAGTCTCTAAAGAAATTCGGGAAAGGAAGTTTCCCAAAGCTCTTCGTGTTGGCGATAGTGCTGGCTGAGGTGAAGTCGTATAGTGACAAATACTGTTTGAAGGCCAGCAACCATTTATATGTGAAAATTTAGGTTGTTTTTTTAAGATATATTTATTGGTGGAAACAGAGGTACGGGTTAGTAACATCTTGGACTTTGAGTTTTTACCAACAAATACTGAACCTTTTAGTTTGGGGACCTTCTCTACCCCCTCTTGTCTAAGTGGGTTTTATTATTGTTGTTTCTTTTGCTTAGGTTATTTGTCATGGCAACAACCCAGTTTATTGGAAGTGTTTTTATCACATTTCTATAAGCTGGTTACACCATCTTGAATTATTTAATTTGGTACAAACACTGAGGTATGTATGTGAAAGCTCCTACACCATATGTGTTTATGGAAATGTGATTATTTAGGTGTTTCAGACACAGCATCTGCTCTTATGCATCTTTTATAATACTTTGCATGGAGCACATAAAATAATTGATCCTCACCATCTGATAATTGTTCATTAAAGACAGCTTCCCCTCTTATGTTTTTGATAGATGGTAATTTTTAATATTTTGGAGAAAAAAGATCCAAATTAAAAATAAGTATGATCAATAAAAAAGGCTTTCCTGATATCTTTAATTTCTATTGTCCAAAGCACACTTTTTATAGAAAGTGCATTTAGAAGATTAAGGTCTTCTGGATGTTATCTCAAATGGAAAAACCTAAGTTCATTCAGTCTGTGATTCACATGAAAGTCTAGGTCCCATAAAGGCTGTTGAGAATAAATTTTCCTTTCCATCCTTCTCTGGACTGAAAATTTGAGCTTACTCTAGATTCCTATTTATAATGTTCTTAGGTAGTGTGTCTTCCTGAACAAAATGGAGTTTCACAGTATCTGGTGTTACCTAATGGCCTCTTTTAAATTGCAAATCCACCTTAAGATTCTTCAGTTGTATCTATGGAGAGAAGACTTAATAAATCTCTGAATACCATCCCACAGAGACCTGTATGTGCACAGCTACTAATTTCAGAAAACAATGAATCATGCAATAAGCTACATCTACCTACTTGAAATAGCACTTGAAAGAACCTATTATTAATAACATTTCCTGAGTTCTCAAAACCAGAGAGAATCATCAGCTCTGTCTAGGGGAATAACTTCTTGATTTACCAAAACATACATTGGTTCAAATGCAGTAAAGGAAATGCAACCATTTTGACTGTAAAATTTGCTACTTTTAAAAGTAGGAGAGGAACCCAAGGGCCTCCAAATATATACACCAAGGTCTCCTTAGGGTGGTTTGCAAACCACTAGCAGGATGCAAGCTGGTTTTAGGTGGTACATGGATAAACTTTCAACAAAATTATAATTATTATTTACTTGTTGTAGTGGGCTGAATCATGTCTTTCTCAAAGTGTGTCTACCCAGAACCTCAGGGTGTGGCTTTATTTGGAAATATGGTTTTTGCAGATGTATGTAATTAAAGCTCTTGAGATGAAGTAATCCTAGAATTAGGGTGGGTATTGAATCCAGTGACTAGTGTCTTTATAAGAGAAAGGAGAAGGAGATGTGGACACAGACATTCATGTGAATGTGGAGATAGAGATTGAAGTGATGTGTCTACAAGCCAAGGAACATTAAGAAGCTATGAGAAGGGATGTGGGACAGTTTCTCCCTCAGACACTCCAGAAGGAAACAACCCTAATGACACATTTATTTTGACCTTCTGGTCTCCTGAACTATGAAAAAATAATTTTTGTTGTTTTAAGCCACTTACTTCCTAGTAATTTGTTATGGCAACCCTAGGAAATGAATACCCTTTAAAAAACATATTATATAATATGCACATGATATATAAAGCCTGTGATTTCACACCCATTACTGTTTAGGCTAGTATTTTCTAAATTTATTTAGATTGCAAAAAGTACATTGATTAAAAAAGTAAAATTTAGGAGGCAGGAAGACATTGTAAAACTTAGGTGGGTAGCACATGGATGAACGACCAGTTTGGAGGCCTTGCTGTTACAGCCCACAGGCTATTTCTATCTGCAGTGGCATTGTGGAAGATTTCCAACCCTAATCAACTAACTCCGTGATTTTGGGTAAAATACAAATACAAGTAATGGCTTTGAGAAGCCCCAGTATAATGGGACAGTAATAAATATCTCACAAAACTTGTGAGCTCCTTTTCCTTCAGACTTAAAATATGGAGAGCTTAGTTATTCGAACCAGTTTTGTTGAGTGTGGGATTGGGGGAGCTCCTGGCAGCTGGGTTGATATACAAAAGAACATTTTGTAATCAGTGCTCTCAAAACTGAGTTGCAGGCGATAAATATATAGTGCTGAGCAATACGGGAAGTGAATTGTGGTAGAGCCGTAGGAACTGATGCAGGTCACCCTTGATGAGTCATAACTGGTTAACTTTCTGTTATTCCGGGGTCTTATGCATTTTATGAGTTATGATGCCCTTTATTTCTCTCTCTTTTCAATCCTATCATCCTGGAGTTCATAAAAGTGAAGGAAAAACTCTAGATATAATCTGACATATCATAGATATAGGATAGTATATATTTAGCAAAGTTCAGAGATATTCTGTAAATTTGATGCAGGTCTCTAGAAGGTTTCCTAAGCAGACTTGGCTGGAAACAGCAAGGTGAATTGGAGTGGGAATAATACAGCTAACATTTGTTATATACTGCCAACGGGTTGGCACTGTGTTATATGGTATCTCATTAATTCCTGAAATCTCTGAGGTAGGGATTGCTATTAAAATGTTTATTTTACAGATGGGGAAACTAAAGCTTGGAGAAGCTACATAACTTGTTTCAGATCATATAAAGAGTAACTTGTTCAAGGTCATCCAACAAGGCAGTCTGCTTTAGGAGCCTATACTCTTAACCTCCTTATTATACTGTGTGAAGGCTTAAAAAATGTAGAAAAACAGGAAGGGGAAGAATGCCCCTAAATTGTGCAAGAAATAGAAGTTGATCTTTGGAGTCAGGCAGGTCTTATTACAACCCTGGCTCTGTTACTTAGCAACTACTTGACCTACTACTTAAACTCGGTGAAACTCAGATTACCCATCTGTAAAATGGACGCAGTAATATAAACATCATAGCATTCCTGGGGGATTAAATAAAATGATGTTTATCCAGTGGGATGCACGGGAAATAAATAGCTTGAATTGTGCCAAGTATATCTCCTAATCCTCACAACAACTCTTTGAGTTAAGTATTCTTATTATCACTCCTATTTTACAGGTAGGAAAATTAAAGTTTAGAGACATTAAGCAACTTTACCAACATTACACTCAGCACATGGCAGAGCAAGAATTCAAACTTAGGAAGTTTGATTTCACAGTACAAGCTCTCATCTGCTTCCTTCCGCATGTGCAGAAGACTTGGGGGTTGGGAGCTTAAATCAAACTTGGGAGGGTTCTACAAGTACAGCAGCTGGAGAAAAAGCCAGTTCATATTTAGGGTACATTCATGCAAAAATAGGGTCCAGTACGTAGGATATATTCTGTGTTCAGATTGCATCTATAGTAGTGTGTTCAACTTTGGATGATACTTTTTAACAGGTACTAACAAACTGGAATTGACTATGATAATCATAGGGATGAAAATGATCTCATAGGAGGAACAGGTGAAAATGTTTTGGTTTAATGAAGATGTGCAAGGAGTCAGTGAGATAGATGTCTTTGGGAAAGACTGACTGTTCAGTAGGTTGACCATACCTTGGTGTAATCACTATGGGTCCCGATTCCGTTCCCAGACTTGCAAGTTTAAGGATTTTACTGTATCAGTTAATCAGTATTCAGAGTTGATCATATACTTGGCAATTGATTCATACTAACCAAACTTCTAAGAAACTGATGCATTTGCCATAATGCCAATTAATTGTTTACAATTAGGAACATTAGCACCAAACAGATTTTATACATGTATTCACTTGTCGGAGCACTTTTTTGTTTTTAGGGTGTCTTATATTCTTCTGTCAAAATGTGTACAACACTGTGGTAAGCTAACATGTTAGCTTGCAAGTAGGATAAAATTACAGATCCTTGACATTTTCTGACTGAGGGTGATAGTCAAAAATTGATGTCTCATTGTTTTATTAACTTGATTTATGTCTCATGTTATTTTATTTTTGTTTATTTTTGAGAGAGAGGGAGAAAGAGAGGGAGTGTGTGTGTGTGTGTGTGTGTGTGTGTGTGTGTGTATGTGTGTGTGAGAGAGAGAGAGAGAGTTGGAGGGAGGGGAGTGGGGGACCGACAGATAGAGAGGGAGACAGAGAATTGAAGCGGGCTCTGTGCTATGAGCTCAGAGCCTGATGCAGGGCTTGAATTCATCAATTGTGAAAACATGACCTGAGCCAAAGTCGGATTTGTAACCGACTGAGCCACCTAGGTGCTCCTATCTCAATATTTTATTGACTGAACTTATTCATTCATATGAACAATATTCCATATGTGGTTTTGAATATCAGTGTCTTGTCTGAAAATTGTTTATATTCTTTACCTGTTTCTTATTTGGGTTATTATTTTTTAATCTTAAAAATTTTTTTTAAATGTTTTATTTATTTCAGAGAGAGAGAGAGCGTGTGAGCAGGAGAGGGTCAGAGAGAGAGGGAGACACAGAATCCGAAGCAGGCTCCAGGCTCTGAGCTAGCTGTCAGCACAGAGCCCGACGCGGGGCTCGAACCCATGAACCTTGAGGTCATGACCTGAGCCGAAGGCAGACGCTTAACCGACTGAGCCACCCAGGCACCCCTTAAAAATTTTTTTTAAGTTTATTTTTGAGAGACAGCGAGAGAGAACATGAGTGGGGGAGGGGCAGAAAGAAAGAGGGAGACAGATAGGCTCTACTCTGTCAGCACTGTCAGCACAGAAGCCAACTTGGGGTTCAGTCCCATGAACCATGAGATCATGATTTGAACTGAAATCAAGAGTCAGACTCTTAACTGACTGAGACAGGTGCCCCATCGGTTGGGTTATTTTTATTATTTATTTTTTAACTAAAGTTTTATTTATTTTTTTGAGTTAAATCCAAATTAGTTAACATATAGTGTAATAATAATTTCAGAAATAAAATTTAGTGATTCATCACTTATATATAACACCCAGTGCTCATCCCAACAAGTGTCTTCCTTAATGCCCCTTACCCCTTTAGCTCTTCCCCTCACCCCACACACCTCCAGCAACCCTGTTTGTTAAGAGTCTCTTATGGTTTGTCTCTCTGCTTTTATATTATTTTTGCTTCCCTTCCCTTATGTTCATCTGATTTTTTAAAAATGTTTACTTATTTTTGAGAGAGAGAGAGACAGAGGAGAGGCAGAGAGAGAGGGAAGAACAGAATCTGAAGCAGGCTGTAGGCTCTGAGCTGTCAGCACAGAGCCTGACATGGGGCTCAAACCCACAAACCATGAGATCATGACCTGAGCTGAAGTCACACCGTTAATCGACTGAGCCACCCAGACGTCCCCATGTTCATTTGTTTTGTATCTTTTTAAAAAATTTTTTAATGTTTATTTATTTATTTTGAGAGAGAGAGGGTGTGTGCACAAGTTAGGGAGGGGCAGAGAGAAGGAGAGACAGAATCCCAAGCAGGCTCCATGCCATTAGCACAGATCCTGATGCAGGGCTCAAACTCACAAAATGTGAGATCATGACCTGAGCCGAGATCAAGGGTCAGACACTTATTCGACTGAGCCATCCAGGTGCCCCATCTGTTTTGTATCTTAAATTCCACATATGAGTGAAATCATGATATTTGTCTTTCTCTGACAGACTTATTTCACTTAACATAATACACTCTAGTTCCATCCACATAGTTGCAAATGGCAAGATTTCATTCTTTTTGATCACTGAGTAATATTCTGTTTTAAAAATATTATCAGCATAGAACCTGATGCAGGGCTTGAACTCATGAGCCGCAAGATCATGACCTGATCCAAAGTCAGACACTTAACTGACTGAGCCTCCCAGGCACCCCTATACCATATCTTCCTTATCCATCCGTTGGTAGACATTTGGTCTCTCTCCATATTTTGGCTATGTTGACAGTGCTGCTATAAACATTGGAGTGCATGTACCCCTTTGAATCAGCACTCCTGTATCCTTTGGATAAATACCTAGTAGTGCAATTGCTGGGTTGTAGAGTAGTTCTATTTTTAATTCTTTTGAGGAACCTCCATACTGTTTTCCAGAGTAGCTGCAAAAGTTTGAATTCCCACCAGCAGTGCAAAAGGGTTCCTCTTTCTCCACATCCTTGCCAACATTTGTTGTTGCCTGAGTTGTTAATTTTAGCCATTCTGTCAGGTGTGAGGTGGTATCTCATTATGATTTTGATTTGTATTTCCCTGATGATGAGTGATGTTGAGCATTTTTTCATGTGTCTGTTAGCCATTTGGATGTCTTCTTTGGAGAAGTGTCTATTCATGTCTTTTGCCCATTTCGTAACTGGATTACTTGCTTTTTGGATGTTGAGTTTGATAAGTTCTTTATAGATTTTGGATATTAATTCTTTATCTGTTATGTCATATGCAAATATCTTCTCCTATTCCATCATTTGCATTTTAGTTTTGCTGATTGTCTCCTTCGCTGTTCAGAAGCTTTTTATCTTGATGAGGTCTCAGTAGTTCATTTTTGCTTTTGTTTCCTTTGCCTCTGGAGATATGTTGAGTAAGAAGTTGCTGCAGCCGAGGTCAAAGAGGTTGCTGTCTTACGTTTAGGTCTTTCATTAATTTTGAGTTTATTTTTGAGTATGGTGTAAGAAAGTGATCCAGCTTCATTCTCCTGCATGTTGCTGTCCAGTTTTCCCAACACCATTTGCTGAAGCAGTTGGATTATTTTTTAAAAATTGTTTTTAAAGTTTATTTTCTAAGACAGAGAGAGACAGAGTGCAAGTGGGAGAGGGGCAGATAGTGAGACACAGAATCTGAAGCAGGCTCCAGGCTCTAAGCTGTCAGCACAGAGTCTGATGCAGGGCTCGAACTCATGAACCATGTGATCATGATCTGAGCCAAAGTTGGGCGCTTAACTGCGCCATCCAGGTGCCCTGTAGTTGGGTTATTTTTAATTGTATGGTAGATTTCTACTGTTTTTCCTTTTTCTATAGTATAAACCATTTTTCAAAGTTATGTGTAATGTTAGACAAAATTATCTAAAGTCAATACATTTTTGTTTAAGGAATTTTACATGTTGTCAATCCTTCCACTGCCCATGAAGTTAGTTCTTGGTAGTGCCTCTAAAGCTTGAGTCAGGGTTTATCTTCCAGATAGGTCTTTTGAAAAGAAATTATGGTTGGGCCCCCTAGGTGGTTACACTTCACCCAGTTGGTTAAGCTCTGACTTTTGATTTTGGCTCAGGTCATGATCTCATGGTTCATGAGATTGAGCCCCACATTGGTCTCTGTGCTGACAGCATGAAGCCTGCTTAGGATTCTCTCTCTCTCTCTCTCTCTCTTTCTCTCTTTCTGACCCTGCCCTACTCATAGTGTTCTCTGTCTTTCTGTCCAAATAAATAAATAAACATTAAAAAAATAAAAAAGAGCCTATGCTTAATTCACAGTTGTTCTGCATTCAGTCCACAATTCTTTATCTCCACTTGAATTGTGGACATACTGATGACATACTTCAACCATTTACCCACCTAGCATCTTTGAGATCTAATTTCTTCAAGTGATTTTCTTTAGGGCCATGTTTAGAATACATGGATCTGCCTACTTCTCAATTTCAGACACCCTGTAAACATGAATGAGTTCAAATCATATTTTCTCCTCAACTCTCACACCCAAGAACAGTACAGACTGTGGGATATGCCAATAACTAAGGTCAAAAAATTTAATCATTTGGGCTTTCATACATTTAGCAATTCTGTCTTGTAGTTCTTTCCTATAGATCTAACAAATAGGTCTCTGAATAAAGCAAAACCACATAGTTACTCTATGAGGCATCTTCTTTTCTTTCTTAAAAAATTTTTTTAAATGTTTATTATTGACACAGAGAGACAAGTATGAGCATGGGAGGGGCAGAGAGAGGGGCAGACACAGAATCCAAAACAGGCTCCAGGCTCTGAGCTGTCAGCATAGAGCCCAACGTGGGGCTTGAACTCACAAACCGTGAGATCATGACCTGGGCTGAAGTAAGAAGCCCAACTGACTGAGCCACCCAGGTGCCCCTCTATGAGGCATTTTCAACAATATGAGTCTACAGGTCTGTTCCATGGGGATAGACCTCAACTATCTATTGGGTTGTTTCTTATTGACTGCAATAGGTTCTTTATATAAATATATGTTTATATTATATAAACATATATTATACATATATTTATATATAAAAATATATTTATATAAATATAAATAAATATATATGTTTAGATAATTCAGATAAAATGAGATATAGATGTATGCATTGTAAAAAATGAGGTATAAAAGTCTGTCATATCAGTTGCAAATATTATCTGACATAATTTACTTCCTTTCTGACATTTTATTTTAATTCCAGTATGGTTAACATACAGTGTTACATTAGTTTTAGGTGTAGAATATAGTGACTCGATAATTCCATACATCATCCAGTGCTCATCATGATAAGTGTGCTCTTAATCCCTATCACCCATTCACCATCCCTCCACCATCTCCCTTCTGGTAACCATCAGTTTGTTCCCAGTAGTTAAATGACCTTCTTCATATGTCTTCTGCCATACCATAATGTATCTGAGTTTGATGTTTTATCAAGATAGCTTTCTTCCACCAAGATTATAAATATATTTTCCCATTATTTTATCCTTTAAAAAGTTTACATTTTAAAAACAACTGGAATTTATTTTAAAGCATACTATGAGGAGAGCATTTAATTTTAATTTTTTCCAAATAGATAACCCCTTCTTCTAACACCATTTGTTAAACAGTCTGTCATTTCCTGACTGGTTTTAAATGCCTCATTTATCATATACTAAGATCATATATATGTATGATTTTTTTCTGGGCTTTTAATTCTTTTCTATTAATCTATTTGCCTATTTTGCACAGTAGCACATTATTTCAAATATTGTGACTTTATGGTACATTTTGATATTTGGTAAAACAAGCCCTTTTTCTTGTTCTTTAAAGAATCTTGACTTTTTTGGCACATCTCATAGATGAACTTTAGAATTTAGCTTGCCAATTCTATAAAATACCCTGTTGGAATTTTGATTAACATTGCATCACATGTATTATTTAACTTAGGGAGCATTAATATCTGTATAATATTGAATCTTTTTATCTAGGAATATCTTTTATGGCTTTCATTAAAATTATATGGTTATCTTTAATACATTTCGTACTTTTTTTTAGGTAATTCAAAGTTTCATTGGAATTGAATTATAACTCCCTTCTCTATTACATTTTCAAATTAGTTGTTGCTGATTATAGAAAAGCTATAGATTTTTATAGGTTAATCTTGTTTCTACCTTTCTGAAAATTATAATTAGTCTAGAAATATTATGTAATTGCCTTGGATTTTCTGGGTATATATGTATCTTACCAATTATGTATAAATATTTCATATTTACTTATTTTTCCTGATCTTTTTGTTTTGATCAGTAACTTGAGGGCAAAAGTATTGACCATAAAGTTAGGTATATTATATCTTGTTCCTGACTTTTATGGGGATGTGGTATTTACTCTTCAGAATAGTTTACAGGTATTTTACTTTTCAAAATGATACTTGGATATTGGCAAAATGTTGGTAATTGTTGAAGATGAGTGATAGATACATAGAGCTCATTAATCTCTTCTTTCTGTCTGTATATGTTTGAAATTTCCATAATAAAGAGTTAAGTGAAAAAGTAGAGGTGAATAAAAAAAAGAACAAGAATTGTTTTAGGTTTTTAGTGGAAATCCCTTTTCAAATTAAGGAAGTATTTTTTTTGCTAGCTTATTATAAATTTTCTGTTTAGGGTGAGTATAGAATATTTGTCTTCAAAAAACTATTTTTGAAAGAAAAACTGTGACAGGGCCTATCCATCTCAAAAGACCAAGGAAGAGTATGAAAATCTCCACATAAAGAATTGAGAACTTATTCACCAAATATTTAGATTGGCTTCTCTTTCATTTCATCAACTGACAGTTTTCAATAATAGTGGAAGTGCCTCTAGGGCCCTAGCACACTGCTGACAACAGAGAAGTAACTAAATAAATAATGTATCATTTTTAGAGGGTTTGGGGGAGAAGAGAGATATAGGTCATGGTAGCTGTATTGTGCCACCCAGGTCCATTCTCAGGACTGAAGGATTTATCTCCCCAGCTGCTGGGATGATGGTTGGCTGATAGTCTTCAGCCGCCAACCCTTTCCAGGAATTGCCCATAGCTGAAAAGAGCCACCTTCCTTAAGCTTCTGCTTCCTTCCCGGGAGCAGCTGTCTTCAGTGACTGGCCTGTGTGGGGCTGCAAAATCCCAGCTTCATTGTCCAACTCAGATCAGGCTGAAAGGGCTTTCTCGGCTTCAGAAGTCCCTGCTGGGTGGCTGAGACTTTAGGGTTGCCAGATAAAATAAATACAGATGCCCAGTTAACTTTGGATTTTAGATAAACAACATTTTTAAAAAATCAGTATGTCCTAAATACTTCATGGGACATATTGCTACTAAAATTGTTTTTGCTCTTTATCTGAAATTCTAACTGAACTAACATCCTGTGTGTTTATTTGCTAAATTTGGCAGCCCTGTGGAGCATTGCAGCCTAACCTCCTGGAAGCCTATTTCGTTCCCGTTACTCCACAGGTGTTGATTTTGAGAGTACTCCCCAACCAACTTCCTGCATGCTAACTTTTGTCTCAGAGTCTGCTTTCTGGGTAACGAGTCTGCAATAGAGTGAAAATTATGGTAAAATATTTCCTTGTCCTGCCCAAATTTCAGAACCAATGGAGAGATTGGCATATGGGTCCAAAAGACAGAGATCTCATTAGATTGATTATTGAAGAATGGAGACTGGAGAATGTGGCTAATTCTGAGACCCTACCAGGTTTGCCAATATGTTATTCCCAAACAAATTTTCTTGGAGGGCCTCACTAAGCCTGCTTTATAGCTATTCCTGTTACCTGTTCATCAATTTAGGTAAGTCATTCCTCCTCTCCTGGGGGGGGTGTAAGGGGGTAAGCGAGAAGCCAGGACTGCTGACTCTTGCTGTAGTCCCTCCACATGAAAACATGAAGCCAAGGGAGAGAAGCCTGTCACTAAACACGGCTTTGTGTAGGATAAAAGCAGCCCTGTTCAAATGGTCAATGCAAATGATCATATTTTGCCTGATGCAAAACAGGTGGAGACCTCTGAAAGTATGGATTCTGTCTCTTTTGCCTCCTCTGACTTTTCTCATCTAAGTGAGGGCTTTCCTCAGGACTTATGCTTGTCTCTCTTCTTTTTTTTTTTTTTAATTTTTTTTAATGTTTTTTATTTATTTCTAGGAGAGAGAGAGAGAGAGACAGCATGAGCAGGGGAGGGTCAGAGAGAGAGGGAGTCACAGACTCTGAAAGAGGCTCCAGGCTCTGAGCTGGCAGTCAGCACAGAGCCCGACGCGGGGCTCGAACCCACGAACCGCGAGATCATGACCTGAGTGAAAGCCGGACGCTTAACCAACTAAGCCACCCGGGCGCCCCTGCTTGTCTCTCTTCTTGATCTGCGTGATCCGCTTGGTCAAGCTGTCTAGTCGTAATGTAATGCTTTCAGAGGCACGACCTTCAAATTTACATTTGCTTTGCCCTCTGTCCTGAGCTTCATTCAGTTCTCTATTCAGCCCTTTCATCCCCTCTCCCTCTATTTTCGGGAAAGACCCTAAATCCAGTATATTTCTACTTCAGCCACATTCTTGTCAGGGTGTGAACAAATTCTCATTCAAGTTGCCACGCAATTAGGGGTATATTGTGAGGAGAATGCACATGAGAACCTGGTGAAAACATATCAAGGCTTCAAGAAGAGCAGGGACTGGAGGGTGGAACAAGACTTGAATGGCTTTTGTTTTAAAATTTCCAAGTATCAGTTTCTTGAGTGCTTACTATGTACTGGACAGAAAGGAATCCAAAAACACCCTGTGAAGGGCCTCAGCTGTAGCTGTTGGGAGATTTCTACTCTAGTGACTCGTTCTTCATGGGACTCACTTTCTGCGTGTTTTGCTTCCTTCTGTTGTCACTGTTGGCATAAGTTTTCTCTCTATCTCACGGCTTTCGCTTCTTCATTTTACTTATGCTTTATGGTTCTTCTCAAGTTTATGACTCTGTTTGGCATTCTTTCAGGGTCACCTACATTTAACAGCCTTATTTCCTTGTGTGTGTGTGTGTGTGTGTGTGTGTGTGTGTGTGTGTCTCCAGATTCCTGAGATAAGTAATTGGCTTGGGTGTGCTCAGGTTTTTGAGGCAGGGGTGTTCATAGGTCCCCAATGACCCTACAGATTGGTTGCATCTGGATCAGATGTTGACACTAGTCTTACCAGTTACGGTTGGAGAGATTATGTGGCCCCCAAGGTCTGCCCTTTACTCCTTTTGCAAGCCCCACATCAGGACAAGCACAATGACCAGCATAGGCCCGTCTCTTCCCTAAAGGAAAGCTCAATCTCTTCCCTTTGGTTAAAGGAACAGCCGTCTTGCTTTCCAGTTAGTTGGGAAACCCTGGTCTCATATTTGAATACTTTTTCTCTTGATTTCCAATTTGTACCTGCCAAGTCATATTGATTCTTTGTAGACTGTCAGTCAGCTCAGACTTCCATACCAAAATACCATATACCGAATAGCTTAAACAATAGAAATTTATTTCTAATGGTTCTGGAGTATGGAAAGTCAAAGATCAAGATGCCAGCATGGATGGTCAGGTGCTGATGAAGGCTCACTTCCTGGCTTGCAGATGGCCACGTTCTCCCCATGTCCTTACATGGCAGAGAGAGAGAGAAAGAGAAAGAGAGAGAGAGAGCATGTGCAAGCTTTCTGGTGTCTCTTCTTCTTCTTTTAATGTTTATTTATTTTTGTGAGAGAGAGAGTAAGAGAGAGAGAGAGACAGAGCATATGTGGGGGAGGGGCAGAGAGAGAATGAGACATAGGATTGGAAGCAGGCTGATGGCTCAGAGCCTGACATGGGGCTTGACCTCACAGACCGTGAGATCATGACCTGAGCCAAAGTCAGATGCTTAACCAACGGAGCCACCCAGTTGCCCCTTCCATACTAACTTTCTTAAAGTTCATCTCTTATCATGTCCCTCTGCTGCTCAAATAACTTCAATAGCTGCCTGCAATTTAAGTGAAGAAAGTTCAAATGTCTTCACTTGGGATTGAAGGCCCTTCATGATGTAGGCCAGTGGATATTTTTAATATGTTCTCCACTCATATTTCTTTTCAAATTTTCCATCTTAGTCTGTGTTTCTTAAAGTGTAGTCCTCAGGACACCTAACCCAGATGTCCTTGGATGTTGTTGAAAGTAGTTTCTTAAGACTCTCCCTAGAAACAGAGAATGATATCTTTGTGAGTGGGGCCCAGGAATCTGTATTGAAGACAGGAATCCCAGCCGATTTTTGTATATATTAAAGTTCAGGAGTATACCCAGTATCGTCAGTGAGGACAATGAGAGTCCTCAATTTTGTGGATACTCTGAAAGGAGAGGTCAGAATATATTTTATGGGGTAATACAGAGATTAGGCTCCTCTGGTGGTCTCAGCATTATTAAAAATGGCCAGTTCGTCCTATGCATCAAGTGGCTGGTGATTCTAATTTTTTATGGCAGTGATTTTTTTCTTTTCTCTTCTTTCTTTCTTTTTTAAGACAGTGATTTTCAAGCTGTGCTCTGAGGGGCACTCAGAGGCCCCACAGAAAGTAAGGGGCACCTGAGTAGATGGGCTTCATAACTTCTTTTTCTCCCCTTTAACTAAAATAATTCCACTTTTATCTGTTTTACATTTTCAGATTCTAAGGTTTTATATATATATTATGGGGAGAGGTATCATTTATTTATAACAAATATTCCACATCTGTGATCTTCTCCAGGAAACAATGCCATCAACCTTGTCCAGTCAGAGGATGGAGTCATCAGACTCACCTATCCTACTAATGGCCCCACAGGTAGCATAGATTTTTAAACTGACGGTGGAACCTGCCTGTAACCCTGTGACCACATTCATCTGGATGGACATGTGGTCCTTGGCGGTGATGATGGTGGTTGCCGGCGGAGCATTTCTGCAGTGGGTACAGGTCCATGAGCTCATGCACATAGGTCTGAGTGTTGAGGGTGACCTGTTGGCACTGCCATGAGAGTGGGTGCAGAAAGAAAAATAAGACATATTTGAAAGAAGTGTTCTGCTCTAAGGTTTTCTAACTATCTCTGTTATGGTTTTAGTCAATCATTTCCTCTTCCAACTTTCAAGCCATTTGAGAAATAAATGCAATAACTTGATGGAGATAAAAAGAAATCAGCTTTATCATTGTTAAAGCTCACCTGGGGACTGCAGCCTGGATCCATGGCAACCATCAGGTTTTCCAGTATCACCCCTCCAAGGCTCAGCTTTAGGACAACTCACCCCAGGGAGGAATACTTTTCCTTGATAGTCCTCAGTTTTTTTGCCTTTTATTATTTCTTAGGGGCTTTCATGTGCAGTGTAGCAAATTTCCTTGGTAGAGGAGATGGTCAGTTTCTCCAGATGGTCCTACTTCTTTCCTAAGACCATACTTGTAATTCCAACAGCAGTTCCTCTGAGTATCCTCCTGTGGATTTTCTTTTGCTATGAGAAGGCTCTGAAAGGGGACAGAAGAGGAGCACGAATTAAATGATCAGCACGGCTGCTCTGCATTCTTGCCTGAAAAGGAGTCCCCATTCTATTTCTTATTTCTATTTATGCCCAGCTATGTTAGAGAATATCAGAAGTAAGCACAGATGACAACATAAAAATTTTCACATAATATAATATCAGCAATATAAAAAATCCCTGATTCAAAAGGCTAATTATTTTCTTTCCTTTATATAAATTTAAGCACAAAGTCATTAGAGCTCTTACTAACTTGTCATTCTGTTCAATTTCGGAGAGGTCTCATTCAGACTCTGGAAAGAATCAAGTTCTTTACCATTGGCAGCTTTGGCATTTTCCAGCTGGAATGGGTATTGTTCACTGTGAAAGTTATCAGCCCTGTATACTAAATATTTGCTCCTTTCTGGCCTGTGATTAGATTTTTATTCACTACTGCCTTTGTTTTTTTTTTTTTTTTTTTTTTTTTACAAATAGTTTATTGTCAAATTAGTTTCCACATAACACTCAGTGCTCATCCCCACAAGTGTCCTCCTCCATGCCCATCCCCCCTCCCCCCCCCACCCATCAGTCCTCAGTTTTTGTCAGCATTCAAGAGTCTCTCATGGTTTGCCTCTCTCCCTTTCCTCCACCATTTCAGCCCTTCTTCTCCCCCTTGTTCCTCCGTCAAGTTCCTCCTAATCCTCCTATACGTGCAAAGTCAGGCAGAGAAGGACAAATATTCACTACTGCCTTTGAAAAATTTTTTTTAAATGTTTTATTTTATTTCTAGGAGAGAGAGAGACTGACAGCGTGAGCAGGGGAGGGTCAGAGAGAGAGGGAGTCACAGACTGAAACAGGCCCCAGGCTCTGAGCTGGCAGTCAGCGCAGAGCCCGACACGGGGCTCGAACCCACGAACCGCGAGATCATGACCTAAGCGAAAGTCGGACGCTTAACCGACTAAGCCACCCAGGCGCCCCTCACTACTGCCTGTGAAATTAGGCCTTGTTATATGACTAACACTCACCAGTGAAACTTGAATTAAAATGATGTGTTACCTCCTGGTGGAAAATTTATGAGCCAGTGTGCACTTTGCTTAGCTCTATACTTCTTCCCTGGCACTTGTGTAAGTATTGGGCTGAGAAGGAACATATAACAGATGAGGTCCCTGATTTATTATAAGCAGAATCCCCTTGCTGACTTATAATAGAAGTGTAGTATGGGCTGAAAAATAAAAATAAATTGTTGTCAAAACTGTGTTTTGGAATTGTTTGTCACTATGTAATAACCTAGTTCATAATGACTGATATACTCTCTCAGGAATACTAAAACTGAGTTAATT